>NC_135329.1:15217886-15534315 GCF_023851605.1 Tamandua tetradactyla
TCTGTCTATCTGTCTGTCTATCCCATACATTGAATAAAACCGAAAAGTAAAATTGAAATCTAAGGAAAGACATGTAATACATCTATACTCAAAATTGCAAAATATTGCTGAAAGAAATTAAGGAAGACCATTATGATTTGGAAGAATCACTATTGTAAATTTCTCAGTTCTTCCCCAAGTGCTTGTAGAAATAGACAAGCTATGTTTAGATTATATATGGAGATTCAAAAGACTTAGACTAGCTAATAAAGTCTTGGAAAAGAAGTTGGGGAACTTACACTTCCAGACTCAAGGTTTATGATATGCCCATAGTAAATAAGAGATTATGGTATTGGCATAAAAATACAATACATGGTCAGTTAATATTTTACAAATGCTCCAATACAATTCTATTGGGACAGGAAGGTCTTTTCAATAAATGGTCTTAGGGCATCTGGAAGTGGCTGAATTTCTAAATATACAGATTCACAGATTCAATGTGAAAGCTAGACTATAAAGATTCTAAAACAAGATGGAAGATGGTTTCTTTATGACCCTGGGTTAGGCAAAGATTTCTCAATGGAAAAATTATAAGTTTGACTTTATCAAAGATTTTAAAAATATGCATGTCATAAAGAAAATATTTGGGCACTCTCTCTCTATCTATAAATATATATATGTCTGAGGTAGGATTTTATCCAGAATATATAAAGAAACTCTACTACACAAAAAATATAAAGACAAATAATACAATTTTTAAAATAGGTAAGACTTGAACAGAGATTTCACAAATGAAGTTTGATTGGCAAATAAGCATAGAAAAAAGGGCCTAAATTTAAAAAACAAACCTAGCACCACCACATATTGATAAAATTATGGTGCAATAGGAACCTTCCATTGCCAATGGAAGAATATAATATACAACCAGTTTGGAATATTGTTTGCTAATAAACATAATATGCTCATACTTATGAGTATAAATTGTTCACAAAGGGACTTGCAAAAGACAGTTCAAGGTAGCTTTATATACAATAGACAAAAAAATAGAAATAACCCAGATTCCTTCAAATGGCAAAATGGATATACCAATTTCTACAGTGGAATTTACTTTGCAACCCAAAACAACAAAACTCTTATAAATGCCATTGTGTTTATTGTAATTATACTGTTTGTATTCGTTTTCAAGCTGCCAAAATGCGATATACCAGAACTGGAATGGCTTTTAAAAACGGGAATTTAATAAGTTGCAAGTTTACAGTTCTAAGGACGTGAAAGTGTCCAAATTAAGGCACCCAACCAAAGGTTACCTTAATTCAAGGAAGGCCAATGGGACAGGAACACATGACTGGCATCTGTTGAACCAGTGCTCCTGGGCTCCGTTGCTTTCAGCCTCTGTTCCTGTCGGGGCTCCTCACTTTACTTCTCTAGGGCTGGCTTTTGTCTCTTGGCTTCCCTTGGCTCTCTCCTTGTTCAACATCTCCTGGTGACGTCTGCTGGGCTCTAAGCCTCACCACACATCTTTACATGTGTCTGTATCTGTGTCAGCTCTGCTTGAAGTTTCTGTTGATTCTGAGGTTTCTGTCGTTTCTCGCTCGTTCCAAAATGTTTACTCTTTTAAAGGATTCCAGTAAACTAATTAAGACTCACCTGGAATGGGTGGAGTCGTATCTCCATATCCACAACTGGGTGTGTCACATCTCATGGAGGTAATCTAATCAAAAGCTTCCCAGACATGCACCAACCCCCCACCCAAAAAAATGAAATTGGAAGTTAACTCTCTGCTCTGCAACTATTTATGTATTATTGATACAGTCTGGTCCCTAATGTTTTAAGAGAAGTCTGTGAAAGCATCTGGGCCTGGTGTCATTTTGTGGAGTATTTTGTAATAACTATTTCTTCTACAAAAATTAACCTGTCTTGAACTTTTAAAAATCTCTATTGAAGTCAGTTTTTTTAAAAACTATTATTTTCAGATAAATTATCCATTTCCTCTGGTTTTCAAATTTATTTGTATAGAGGTATGCAATAGTTTCTTCTGATTTTTAAAAATTGTATCAATAATTATTTCCCTATATCATTTGAAAATTTTGCATGTGTTTTCCAAGTTTTACTTAAGTGGTTTGTCTATTTTATTATTTTTTTCAAAGAATCAGGTTATTTATTGATTTGAAATAACTTTTATTCTGCCTTTTAAATTTTTCTGCCTTTATTTTTTTCTGTATTTGAATTTATTTTATTTAGCTTTCTATTATTGTCTTGTTTCTAGTTTTCCCCCTTACAAACAGTTTATGCCATTTTGCATTTTTTTTTGCTCTCTTGTATTCTCTCCTTTCTCTTCATTTATATTTTTAAGTGTGCAGTTTGTTTATTTCTAATAAATTTATAAACTTGTGTAATATCACTTTAATCAAGTTGCAGAACACTTGTATGTTACCCCCAAAGCTCACTGGTATCTCATTTGAGTTTAATTCCTGCTCTTTCCCTCAACTCCAGGCTGAGCTGCATTTTTAGAAATTTCACTTAACACAAGGCTCATCAAAATTTTTCTATAAAGAGCCAGATAGTAAATATTTTAGGCTTTGGGGACCCACATGTAGTTTTTATTTTCACATGCAGTTTCAATTGCTTATTCTTTCTCTCTGTTTGTGTGCTTGTGAACATTTTTAAAACCCTCAAAGATGTAAAAAAACTAACAAACCAAAACAACAACAAAAACATGCTTCGCTCCCAACTCCCACACCATCACAGGCCACCAACCATAGTTTGCTGGCCTGAAATTTAGCATAATGCTTTCAAGGTTCATCGATGTTACACATCAGTTAATACGCTCCAGTTTTTAATAAACAGTATTTCCTTGTGCAGTCACATGGCATTTTGTTTGGATGGTTTCCGGTTTGGGCCTATGATTCATAATGCTGCAATGATTATTTGAGTTAAATGTTTGTGTGGATGCATGTTTTTCATTTCTCTTGAGGGCACACCTAGAAATGGACTTGCTGCAAAGAAAGGTAAGTATATGTTCAAAATTTTGAGAGACTACTGAACTGCTTGGCAAAGTAGTTGTACCATGTGATATTCCCACTAGTAGTGAGTAATCAGGGCTTGCTTTATGAGCTTGCAACCAGAGAAGACTCATAGGACCTGAGCTATGAAGGACACTACACTAGGGTTTAGGGTGACTTGGGTAACCCTATAGAAATTCTTAATAATTGAACTTTTGCAGTAGAACCTATGCTGGAGTCTGGGAGTCTAAACTCATGTGCAGTCATGCTTCCTGCTGCCTCCCAACCTCTCTTGGTGATGTCTCTGCTGTCTGTCTCCCACTTGGACTCCTAGTACCGTGGGCTCCACCAGGCCTCCTCTCCACCTCTGCCCAGAAAATGTAGCCACCGGTAGAGGCTTGGGAGAGATTGTGGGGTGGGATGGGATAGGGCCCGAGTTTCCTGCAGCTTCTCAGGCAGAGTGTATTGTTGATCTCGTCTAAAGACAAATCAGAGTTGAGTTTGCCAACTTTAGCATTCTATGCGGCAGCCAAAAGTTTTTCTGCAGCAAAAAGCAGAATCACTTGCAAAAATGCAAGCAGCTTCAAGCTCCTAGGGATGGCAAGCAATTTTTATGGAAATAAAAAGGATTAGCTTGACTCCTATTGATTGGACTAGGGCTTCTTCATCTCATGGTTGGCAGGTTTTGGGCAGGTGGGTTTTATTTTATATTGGGTCAAATGTAATGAACTAGGGGATTGATTGGCTATCTGGATCAGCTATCTTGGTGAGAAAGGACCTAACTCTCTTTAATTCCATGAAGGCTGAGAGAGGTGAGTTAGCTGCAGAAGAAAAGTTTGAAGCTGGCAGAGGTTGGTTAATAAGGTTTATGGAAGGAAGCTATCTCCACAACACAACTTAAACTTTTATTTCCATAACATGGTGTTTATGTTACACAGCTGAGTTTGAAACTGCAGCAAGGTATACAGTAGATCGAGCTGAGATAATTGATGAGGGTGGCTACCATAAACAACAGATTTTCAGTGTAGATGAAACAGCTTCCTTTTGGAAGAACATGCCATCTAGGACTTTCATAGCTAGAGAGAAGTGAGTGCCTTCTTTCAAAGCTTCAAAGAAGAGGCTTACTCAATTAGTAGGACTACTGCAGCTGGTGATTTTATGTTGAAGCCAGTGCTCATTTCCCATCCCCAAACTCCTAGGGCCCTTAAGAATTATTCTAAATAGACTCTGCTTGTCTGCTTTATTTTGAATAGCAAAGCCTGGATTACAGCATGTCTTTTTTACAAATGGTTTATTGAATATTTTAAGCCCAATGTTGAGACCTATTGATCAGGAAAAAAAAGATTCCTTTCAAAATATTACTGTACCTTGTCACCCAAGAGCTCTGGTGGAGATGTACAGTGAGATTAATATTGTTTTCATGCCTGCTCATACAACTGCTGCCTATGGATCAAGGAGTAATTTTGACTTTCCAGTCTTATTTTAAAAATACATTTTGTAGTCTATAGCTTCTATAGATAGCAATTCCTCTGATGGATCTGAGCAAAGTAAATTTAAAACCTTTTGTGAAGGATTCGCCATTCTAGATGCCATTAAACGAATTCTTGATTTATGGGAGAGCATCAAAATATTAACTTTAACAGGCGTGGAAGAAGTAGATTCCAACCCTCATGGATGACTTTGAAGAGTTCACAACTGCAGTGGAAGAAGTACCTGCAGATGTACTGGAAACAGCAAGAGAATCAGAATTAGGAGAGGAGTCTGAATACGTGACTGAATTGCGGCAATCCCATGATAAAATGTTAACTGATAGGGTTTGCTTCTTATGGATGAGTAAAGAAAGTGGTCTTGTTAGCCCTAAACTAATATCTATTTAACACCAATTTCAAGAGAGCATAAATTCAATCCACAGAGAAGATAGCATGGAGGTTTCTTGGGTTCAGCTGCTGTATAAATGATTTGTCATTGAATAGTTGTCTCAAGTCACCTAAAGTTTCTAGGTGAACTTTATATTTCAGTTTCATATATTTTTCAGAAAGCAACTGAAATAATTGTAGAGTTATATAATATATGAAAAGTGATGCCAAAGGCAGTTCATTTTTTGGTTAATTAATTTTTTCTCCACAGGAAAGGACATTTTATCTGACAACATAGTGAGGAAATTCATTAATATTTTTTATAACTGTTAGTTGATGACTCTTTTGATAGATGCTAGAATTGCAAAATTAACAAAAAAGACCCCTAAGAGGTATGTTATATTACCTCCATTTTGTAGCTGAGAAAAATGGAATCTCATGATTAGTAATTGGCTAATAGGCAAACAGCAACTGAAGGACAGAGTTTGTGCCTAAAGGCAGTTCCATGGATACTGAGCCTAAACTTTTCCAACTACAAATGTGAGATCATCCATAATATCTTCCAACTTCAATATTATTAAAATTAAAATTTTATTTTGATATAATTGTAGATTCATATGCCATTTAAGAAATAATTAAGAGAGTTCGCCTATATCCTTTTCTCAGTTTCCTCAATGATAACGTCTTGAAAAATGAGTGCAATATCATAACCTGGACATTGACATAATACCAACAAGTGGGCCTATTCAGATTTCCTCAGTTTTACTTGGAATCATTTGTGTGTGTGTGTATGTGTGTGTTTGTAGTACACAACTTTTTCACATGTGTTGTTTACTGTATCCTGCACCTTGTTCAAGATATGCAGCAGTTCCATAAGTATAAAGATCTGTTGTGCTGCCCTTTTATAAAAGTTCCCCCTTCCTTCTTATACAGGTTGCCCCCATCCTTAACCATTGGCAATCCACTAATGTGATCTTCATTTCTAAAATTTGTAATATTAAAAAATGTTATATAAATAAAATCATATACTAGGTAACCCTTCGGGATTGGTTTTTTCACACAGCATAAAATTCCCTGGACATCCATTCAGATTGTTTTGTCTATAAATAGCTCATTCATCTTTATTGCTGAGTAGTATTCCATGGTGTGAATGTACTACTGTTCAACTATTCTTCCATTGACAGACATCTGAGATGTTTTCAGTTTTGGGCAATTAGAAATAAAACAGTGAAAATCCATGATTGGCTTTTGTGTAATTGCAAATATACTTTTCTCTGGGATAAATGAGCAAGAGTACAATTGCTGGGTTATATAGTAATTGTATGTTTGTTTTACACAAAACTAACCAGCTGTTTTTCAGAGTATCTGTACATTTTATATTCCCATCAACAATGTATGAGTGATCCAATTTATTCACATCCTTGCCAGCATGTGGTGTTGTCATTTTTTATTTTATCCATGCTGACAAGTATGCAGTGATACATCATTGTGGCTTTAATTTGTATTTCTCTAATGGATAATTAAGTCCTCCTTTATCAGTCCTCCTTATATCCTCTTCAGAAAAATATCTGTTCATGTGTTTTTCCATTTGTAATTGGATTGTCTGCTGTGTTCACTCCTGATTTTTCAGAAATTTTTTAGATATTCTAGATAATGGTCCTTTGTCAGATATTTGATTTGCAGATATTTTCTCCAATCTATAGCTTATCTTCTCATCCTCTTCATCAGCTCTTATACAGAGCAAAACGTGTAATTTTGATAAGATCCAAAAACCCACGAGGATTGTTAATCTTATGTTCCTGTATTTTGGTTCTTTGTTTTACTCACTTCCCAAGTCAAGAACTTCGTAATTTAGTTAGTCTTCCAGGGTAGGTCTTCTAGCAAAAAAAAATTTTAGTTTTCTGTTAGCTGAGAATGTCTTCATTTCCCTTTCATTCCTGAAAGATAACTTCACCACATATAGAATTTATGATTGACAGTTCTTTGCTTTTGAAAATCTGCCATTTCTTTCTGCCCTCCCTCATTTCTGTTGAAAAATTGGCAGTTTGTGGAATTGCTGTCCCCTATAAGTAATGCATAGTATCTCTGGTTGCTTTCAAGATATATATTTTCTATAAATTCATAAGTTTAATTATGATGTACCTTGTTGTACATTTCTTTGGTTTTATCCTGTTTGGAGTTTGCTGAACTACCTGAATCTGTAAGTTTATGACTTTCAAAAAATTGATATATGAATGTTGAACCTTTTACTATTGTTTTACAGACTCTTCATTTTTTCCCATCTATATTCTCTCTGTTGTTTCAATTGGGTTAATTCTACTGATTAGTACTGATATTCACTGATTTTATCCTCTGTTATCTCCACTCCATTTTTGAGCCCATCTAGCATTATTTTAGATTTTACTTTATTTTAGTTTTGGGTGCATGGTCCAGGAATTGAACCCGGGTCTCCCACATTAGTATTATATTTAAATTTCTATTAATCTTTGCCAGTTCTATGTTTTTCAAGTCTATAAATTCTATTTTTTTGCTGACGTTTTCTATTTTTTCATTTGCTTCAAAAGAATTGTAATTGTTGAAATGTTTTATTATAAAGGCTATTTTACAATCTTTGTCAGGTAATTCTAACATTTGAGCCATCTTGGATCATATTTAATCTTGGATAATAATTATTATCTTTTCTCATTTGAGCTGTGATTTCCTATTATAACAGCTGATTTTGATTGTATCCTAAACATTTTGTTTATTTTGTCATTTTATTTATGTTAGGAGATTCTGAGTTCTATTTAAGTATTTTTGTTTTTAGCAGGCAGTCACTCTGTTTTGGTTTAGTACTCAAGTCCTGGCCTGTATTTGTGACTTTTAATTACAATGATAATTTAATTGTGATAATTTAATTGTAGTGGAGTTTTAATCTGGTTTAGTTTTAGTTGTCCTGTCACTGGGGTTACCACAGATGCTGATACTGTCTGAGTAGGTGTCAGGGGTTTCCAAGTCTTTGAAACTCTGTTTCTGTTGGTCGGAGAAGGATGTCTCAGGCTCATATGAACAGAGAGCCTTCCCTGGAAAGGCCTTTGTTGTGGAAGGAGCTCTCCTACCCCTAGGAGACAGAGAGTGCTTTCTTAACTGCACCTGTGTTGTGGCAGAAATTCTCTTGTGTATCCCAGCCACATGATGATGCTTGGTTAGTGTTCTAGTTTGCTAGCTGCTGGAATGCAACACACCAGAAATGGATTGGCTTTTAATAAAAGGGGATTTATTCTGTTAGCTCTTCAGAGGAAAGGCAGCTAACTTTCAACTGAGGTTCTTTCTTACGTGGGAAGGCACAGGATGGTCTCTGCTGGCATTCTCTCTAGGCCTCTGGGTTCCAACAACTTTCCCCAGGGTGATTCCTCTCTGCATCTCCAAAGGCCTGGGCTGAGCTACGAGTGCTGAGATGAGGAATGCCGAGTTGCTTGGCTGTGCTACATTGCGCTCTCTCATTTAAGCACCAGCCAATAAAGTCAAATGTCATTCATTGCAGCAGGCACACCTCCTAGCCGACTGCAGATGTGATCAGCAACATATGAGGTCCACTTGCCATTGGCTCATGTCCAAAAGCAACAGAACTAGGCATGTTCACCTGGCCAAATTGACAACTGAATCAATCTACCACAGTTAGTGAGAGCAATATTAGGCATAGCAGTTAAGGAGAGCATTACTTTTGATCAATTATTATTGGCAGACATCCTGATTGAGCTCCCTTGGAAGTAGAGACAGGGTCACCTGTTGTTGGCAGAACACCCATTTGATACCGTGGAGGAATGGCTGTATCTGGGCTGCCTGTTGTTGCAAGGTTGTGGTTCTGGAGATGTCAAGCTTGGGCTCTATTTTGTCGGATGGTGAAATTAAGATTCTCTAATACTATGCTGCTCTGAGAGCCTCTGGAATCACAAAACAATTTACCTTCCCCTTTACAATTTTAAAAAATCCTCTTAGACTTGTATTGTATTATTATATTTATACTTAGGGCAGAGGAGCAGAAATACCACCTTGTCCGAACCACAGGTCCAAAACCGACTTTTTTTTTTGTTAGAGAAGTTCTGGATTTACAGAACAAGAATGCATAAAATACAGGATTCCCAATACCAATCTTATTATTAACACCTTCAGTTGGTGTGGTACATTCATTATAAAATGAACTACATTTTAAAAACTGTAATATTAACTAAAGTCCTTGGCTTCATTTAGTGTTCAATGTTTATGTAGTGCAGGACTGTTTTAAAATTTTTAATTTTTATTCAGTTACCAGATATACAACCTAACATTTCCCCTTTTAACCATATTCAGGTATGCATTTCAGTGCTATTAATTACTTTCACAAAGTTGTTCTACCATACCCATCATCCATTACCAAAACATTTCCATTGGTTCAGAGAAGAACCCTGTATATTATTTTAAGCCTAATTTTCCATTCCTTATACCCACCACATCCCCTGGTGACCTATACTCTAAACTGCCCCTATGCATTTGTTCATTCTAATTATTTCATATCAGTGAGATCATAGAATATTTGCCCTTTGTGTCTAGTTTATTTCACTCAGCAGTATGTTTTTAAGGTTCATCCATGTTGTCACAGTATCTGAGCTACATTCAGTTTTACAGGTGAATGATGCTCTATTGTATGTAAATACCACATTTTGTTTATCCATTCATCAGCTGATGGACAATTGGGTTGCTTCCATCTTTTCTAATTATGAATAATGCTGCTATGAGCATTGGTATGAAAATATCTGTTCGGGTCCCAGCTTTCAGTTCTTTTGGGTATATACTTAGTAGTGGGATTGCTGAGTCATGTTAGTTCTAAACTTAGCTTTCTGAGGATCTGCTGAATTGTCTCCCACAGAAGCTGCACTATTTTACATTGCTACGAGCAATGAGTGTCCCTATTTCCTGTATCTTCTCCAACACTTGTCATTTTACATTTTATATTTACTAGCAACCTTTCTAATTGGTGTGAAATGTTATTTTGTGGTTTTGGTGTGCAGTTGCCTGATGGCTAGTGATGGTGGGCATCTTTTCATGTGTTTTCTGGTCATTTCTGGCCACTCAACTTCACAGAAATGTGTATTCAAGTCTTTTACCCATTTTTAAATGGGTTATTTGTGTTTTTGTTAAGTTGAATCTTTTTTTTTTTGGCATGGGCAGGCATCGGGAATCAAACCCAGGTCTCCAGCATGGCAGTCGAGAACTCTGCCACTGAGCCAACTTGGTCCGCCCTAAAGTTAAGTTGACTCTTAAGTTAAGTTTATATATATTGGATATCAGTCTTTTATCAAATATGTGATGTTCAAATATTTTCTCCCTCTTCCTTAGACTAACATTTTACTTTCATGAGGAAGTCCTTTGAGGCACAAAAGTGTCAGTTTTGGTGAGATCCCATTTAATATTTGTTTTCTATTGTTGCCTGTGCATTGGGTGTAAAGCTTAAGAAACCATGGCTTAACACAAGGTCCTGAAGTTGCCTCCCTACATTTTCATCTAGGTGTTTGTTAGTTCTGGGGCTTAAATTAAGGCCTTGGACCCATTTTGAGTTAATTTTTGTACATGTTGTGAGAAAGTCATGCTAGATATAAAATTCTTGGCTGGCAATTGTTTTCTTTTAGCACTTTTAAGTATTTCAACATATTACTTACTTGTCTCCATGGTTTCTGGATGAGAAATTGGCATTCACTTTAACTGGAACTCCTGTGTACAAAAACATTGCTTTTCTCTTGCAGCTTTCAGAACCCTCTCCTTGTCCTTTGCATTTGAAATTGTTATTCTTATCTTACAACATGTATTTTTTCATTGTTTTTATCCTGTATGGTGTTCTCTTGGCTTCTTAGATATGCATATTTACCTATTTCACTAAGTTTGAGAAGTTTCCTGTCATTATTTTTCTCACTATTCCTTCTGCTCCTTTCTGTTCCTTCTCCTTCTGAGACTACATAATGCATTTTTGGTATGACTGATGGTGGCCCTTAGTTGTCGTAGGCTATTTTTGGTTTTTCTAATTCTTTTTTCTTTCTATGCCTCAGTCTGACTCATTTCAATTGTCTTGTCTTTGAGTTCACTGATTCTTTTTTTTTTTTTTTTTTTAATGCCAGCTCTAATCTTCTCTTGAAACCATCTTTGGAATTTTTCATTTCAATTATTGTCTTCCATTCCAGTAATTCTGTTTTGTTCCTTTAAAAATGTCTATCTGTATTAAGATTCACATATTGTTCATTCATTGTTTTCCTGATATCCTTTAGTTTGTTCTCTGTATTTTCCTTCATCTCCTTGAGCATTTTAAAAATCATTTTTCAAAAGACTTTTTTTCAGTTTGTCCACGTTCTCAGCTTCATTGATGTTTTCTGTTTTTTTTATCCTCTTCGTTTGGTTGGCCATCATTTCCAATATTTTTGCCTTGTACTCTCATGGCACACTGTGTCTTTTAAAATTTTAAAATGTTAGCTCTGGGTTTCATTCCTTGAGATCTCTGTTTATTTTGTAACTTGATGGTGATGTGGCAGAGATTTTCCCTCTCTGGCATTTCCAGATAAAAAAATAATGGAATTAAATAGATTAAAAAGACACTAAATAGTATATGTAAAATATCTATAGTTCAATTGTTTGGCACTTGGAAGATAAGAATACTATGACTCATATATTTAAAGGATTAATGGTGATCTTTGGATAAGGATATAACAGGTTTTTCTAGAGTGAAACAGAACGCATGACAACAAAAAGATTATGGAGTACATTATTTTTTCCTGGAAAAATTATCTTCTTCTTCAAAATTTGTTGAAACATATTAACAATAAATTATGTTTTTTCATAAGTGTGATTTTTTTTCCCACAAGAATAATGTTCTTTAAGTCTGTTTTAAAAGTATCACATAAGGGTGCGAGGGTAGTTCAGTGGTAGAATTCTCGCCTGCCGTGTGGTAGACCTGGGGTCAATTCCCAGCCTGTGCACTTCCCAACAAACAAAGAAACCAACAAAAATGAACAAACAAACAAACAAATGAAAATTTCAACAAATGGTGCAACGGGATACTTACATGGAAAAAGGATGAAATGTGACCCCGCCATACAGCCTACAAAAAAAAAAAATTCACATATTAGGAGAAATGTAGTGACCAATGGTAATAATTTTATCATACCTAATTTTTTATATTTTAGGCATTCCAGGGGTGTAAAAGATTTTAGCACCTGTAGCTTGGATGACTTTAAATATTTTGTTTCACAACCTGATCTTGACTGTCTTAAGAATCAGCCTCTTGATCAGCCAGTTTACAGACAACAAAAAAGAGTATGTGGCAATGGATTGCTGGAACCTGGTGAACAGTGTGATTGTGGATCATTGCAGGTTAAGTAGACATTTGCTTCAAAATACTTTATATTATTTATATGTGTGTGACTATTTTGTCTTTTGCAAAAGTGTTTGAAAAATAAGCCCTTCTTCAGGGAAGATGGAAATGTTTAAATCTAAACGTGTTTGGTATTACAAGTGCAGTGCAGGGGGCTTTTAGGTAATATTTGCCTTCACATACTGCCCTCTGTATGTAGGGTTAAGCTCCAAACCTATAATTAGTGGCCATACAAAGTGTCCAAGGGGTTAAGAAATATGCCATTTACAGCAAGCAGTAACACAAACAAACAAGAACATCTAAAGACCAACGGATACCAAAGTGGATTATTTTCTGATGTAGGGAGAAAATTGTTTCTATTACCAGGTGATGCCAATTAAAAATATTTTAAGATGGCACTTACACTGTAGAAAATATTAAAATGAAGAACTAAGATACAACTAAAGCAAAGATGAAACATAATACAGGAGATAAATGAAAACAGAGTGAAGTGGTCATGTGAAAACTAAAGCTAGAAATGGTAAAAGGAGAGTTTACTCTTGAAAAATTGCTACTGGAAGAGCTAAGAAATTTTTAATTTATGGATTTCTAGCCTGTGAGTTCTCCCATACCCTCACAACTGTAGCAGAATAAAATGACTATGAAAAACCACAGTTTTTCTGTCTAAATGGACAGAGGAGAGAGTTCAGGGCTGAGAGCAACTTGGAATTTAAGGGGAAAACCCTGAAAGTGAGAGAACGTGCGGGAGCTGTTTCCTGTCCTGGTTTCTGTGACTCCCGCTTGGGGTCCGTCTCTTAGCGAACGGGGGGACTCGGGCAGTCCGGATCTGCTTTCGGTCCCGGGGGCTCGAAGGTATGGAGGGCGCACGATGCTCAAGGAAGAGTCGCGGGAACGAGCAGAGGTGCACATCAAACGTTTATTAGAGGAAGTGCAGTTGCTTATATAGAGTGAAGCGTTTAGGGGAGGGGTGAGCGAGAAGGGCTTAGAGCAATTTTTTGATTGGTTGGGACGAGTTTTATTGCCATAAATGGAAGGCTCAGGCGGGGGTTTTAGAGGAAGGGCTGGTCCTCACTTGAAGGACCAATGGGATGGTTAGAAATGTGCTGTAAATAGTTGCTAGGTAAAGAACTGGAGGAACGGGGACCGAAGTGATATCCGGCAATTCCTCCCTTTTTTATTTTAAAGGAGGGATAAGGTTAGAGGAGAGGTGGAGAAGAGAGGGCACGCTGCTAGGTATTGAGCGACCAGAGGACCAGGCGGGTAGCAGGCTTCCTTGGAGTCTCGCGAAGGGCAGTACCGACCCATACTCACAGACTTCCCCTGGGGACCCTCGCTGGCCGGGCGATTAGGTCCCAGGGTGGGCAACACTGGCTAACCAGACCTGAGCTTGGCGGCGCTCCTCCAGGCAGGCGGTACCCCTCATTAGCTGTAAGGTAGCAAGAGTGAGTAGTTGGGTTTTTTGCCTGTCGGCGGAAACACGCCGGGCTAAACACACAATTAGGATGAGTAAAATTAGAAGAAGGAGTAGAATACTATAGAAAATTAGGTTTGAAGGTTGAAAGAGTGAGGAGAATTTTGCTGCTAACTCGGAGAGAAGGGTGGTTGAGAGTACAGAATGAATGGTGAAATTGGGGAAAGAAGGGGCTATCGGGAGTGAGAAATAGAACACCAGGGGGGTTTTGGATGGTGGCCCAGAGCTCCACGGCTTGCCCTGTGGAGGCAAGGGAGAGCATGGCAACAAGGATTTGAATGAGGGTGGGGGAGACTTGGGGGAGAGTAGGATGGGCTCTCGCATAGAGGCGGAGAAGCTGTTTAGGTAATTCGGTGTCTTCTGGCGCCTTTTGCGGTGGTTTCCCGTCCAGGGACATCCGAGCAGCTTGGTGTGTCAGATTCCTCATTCTGCGACGGAATCGCCTGCTCGGCTGTTGTGGTGGGTTTGATGTTTTTTCCGGGGGTTGAGGCTGGTTATGGTGCATTTCCTGTAAAGAGATAAGCAAACTCACATTCTCGGGCGAGGAGGGAGGGTTGGCCCTCTCAGGTGTTGTTAAGTAGGTTACTGTGGTTGGCCCTCCCAGGTGTTGTTAAGTAGGTCATGCTAGCGGACTAGCGGACCTGGGTGAGCCTGTGCGAGGGTCCCCAGTGTTTGTGCAGGGGGGAATTGGGGGGGGGGGGGCTGCGTAGTGATGCTAGCCCCTGCTGCTGTAAGAATGTCTCGGCCCCATAGGATTTGATTGATTGTGGTTAGGAAGAGGGGCCTGAAGGTGCCCAATCGGCCTTCCCCATCTTCCCATTTTAGGGGAAGGGCGGAGCGCAAGGAGGGGCCGGAACCTGTGGCTCCGGAGACGGAGGGTTCCTCCTCCACTTTCCATTTTATTTTTAAAGAGGCTGATAGACATGATATTTCTGCACCAGAGTCGAGGGTGCACGTATACCAGCACTTGTCTATTTTAAGCGAGAGGGTAGGTTTGTTGGGTGTTATAGGGATTGTCCACATTATGGCTGGGGGCGTGATTTGAGCTTGTGCCTCTTGGGCATGGGGCTGAGGCGTGCCCCTTCTGGAGTTTAAATGCTGCTGTGTGGTAGATGAATGGCAGTCTCGGGTCCAGTGGTAGTCCTTATTACAGTGAGGGCAGGGTGTGGGAGGCTTGCGCTGGGGCCTGCTAGGGGGGAGGTCAACTGTTGGACAATCCCTTGCAAAGTGGCCGGTTTTGCCGCACTTGAAACAGCCTGAGGTGAGAGACATGGCGGTGGCGAGGGCTTGGGCCAGAGAGGAGGTAGGGGAGTCCACATTACTGCAAACTAGCACCCAGTCATGCAATCCCTTTTCTTTTATTGGGATGATCGCTTGTTTACAAGCGGGGTTTGCTCCCTCGAAAATGAGCTCTTTGGCGAGTGCTAGCTGGGCCTGCTCGCCTGCGACTTTTTGCTCGCAGGCTTCGGTAACCCGCGAGACGAAGGAGGCGAATTCTTCCTCCCGGCCTTGAGTGAGTTTAGCAAACTTCTCTGGCTTAGCGGATGAGCATGTGCGGAAGGCTCATAGCGTTACTCCTCTTAATTGGAGCCAGAAGCCCGGTGGGGCCTGCGCGTCTTGTGCTGGGAGGGTGAAGGGGCCTGTTCTGGTGAAAGCCTCAGCCGGGAAGTCAGTGCCGGAGGCGTGGTTAGAGATAATCTGTTTTTCCGCTTCTGAATGAAAATGAGCCCGCCAGTCAACGTATTGACCGGGGTTGAGGATGGCTCGTGCTAGGGAGATCCAATCAAAGGGAGTACAAAATTGCTGAGACAATTCTTCAAGGAGATGAGTAGCGTAAGGGCTGTTAAGGCTATCCTCCTTGACTGCCTTGCGAAGGCGTTTAACCTCGTCAGCATTAAATGGGTACCAAGGGAGGGGGCGTTGGGGAGAGGGTTGGATGTTCAGTGGGAAACAAGAGATAGGCTGCTGAGGCACGGGCAGTGCGTGGGTGAAGGGGTTGGTATGGCTAAGGGGTTTGGGGCAATGATTCCACCGAGAGTTGTGGGAGGGTTCCCAGGGGTTAGTAGGGTTTGCGGCCTGCGCGGATGGCGGCCAAGGGGATGGGTTTAGGGGGGGGGGCGGTAGTAGAAAATGGCGGATAGGGTGGGGCAGAGGCATGAAATGGCTGCCAGGGTTTTTCCCCAGTGAGGGCTGGGGGAGGGCACATCCTGTCTTTGTTTGTGGAAGAAGGAGGAAGTGGCTCGCTAGATGGCGGGAGGGAGGGGTAGAGGCAGTTCCTGTTTTTGTCTGAAGAAGAAGGAGGAAGTTCGCCATCTTGTTCAGCATCGAGGTTGCTTAATTTGGGGGGATCGAGTTCAAGTGCATTATTTAATTGCTGAAATAGGGACTCGGTGTCAGAATCCGAGTCATCGTGAGAGTTCTTTGGCCGAGTCGATGGTTGCTGAAATAGGGCCTCTTGTGGGGAGGTGCAGGATGGGGGCCGAGAGCCTTGAAGGCAAGATTGGATAGTAATTAAGGTGGGTAAGAGTCCGGGGGGAAAACGTTTATTCTCGTGCTCTATGGCGTGGGCAACCCGATCGATTATAGGTAGCGGGGTCCCACAGGTGGCATGTGATGAGCCACGGGTTAAACGGTAATAGAAGGTCCCAATAAACCTGGAACTGGTGGACAGAAGAGCCAGTAGATCATGTAGTGCTAGTATTGGGGTAAAGGCGATATTGGGATTATTTTAAGAAGGGAGGTTGCTGGGCTTATGTGGCGGGGCCCTTACCTTGCGAGCGAGGTGCCGGCGAGCGGGGCTGAAGAGAGGACGAGCGGCGGGGAGGTCCCTGTTCGGGCGCCACCTGCAGGAGCTGTTTCCTGTCCTGGTTTCTGTGACTCCCGCTTGGGGTCCGTCTCTTAGCGAACGGGGGAACTCGGGCAGTCCGGATCTGCTTTCGGTCCCGGGGGCTCGAAGGTGTGGAGGGCGCGTGATGCTCAAGGAAGAGTCGCGGGAACGAGTGGAGGTGCACATCGAACGTTTATTAGAGGAAGTGCAGTTGCTTATATAGAGTGAAGCGTTTAGGGGAGGGGTGAGCGAGAAGGGCTTAGAGCAATTTTTTGATTGGTTGGGACGGGTTTTATTGCCATAAATGGAAGGCTCAGGCGGGGGTTTTAGAGGAAGGGCTGGTCCTCACTTGAAGGACCAATGGGATGGTTAGAAATGTGCTGTAAATAGTTGCTAGGTAAAGAGCTGGAGGAATGGGGACCGAAGTGATATCCGGCAAGAACGCAGAAGGGGTGAGATCTAAAATCTGATAACTGTGCATGGGCCGTAAAGATCCCAGGCCACCAAAAAGGAATGTGACACTAAGATTAGTGTACATGTGAAACTTAGGGGTTCACCAAGCGACAGTTTGATGTTTTGTTAATTTTTGAAGAGAATATTCTCCAAGTCTGCATAACTCAGGCAGTAGAAATCTGAAACCTTGCTGATTTCAGATGACAGAATTCAGAGCCTGGGGCTAGAAGAGCAGCTGGAAATTAAAAAGGAATCCCCAGAAACAACAAAAGCCTAGAGATACCGAGCTCTGAAATCTAATTATAACCTTTACCTAAATATTCAGCAGAATGCCAAGTGATACCAAGGAACTAAGATTAAAAAAACTCCATAAAAACAGAAGTTACAAGCCATATAAGCAAAGCAGATATAGCTACTGCATATTACTGGTGAGATAAAGTTTGTAGTTGTTTTCAGGCAACATGACCCCTTAATAGAAAACAAAAAATAAACCTCAAGAAGGACCCAATGGGATAGTAACTAAATCATGTTACCTCAAATACAAAACATTTCACTAAGAATCGCTAGGCATTCAGAAAACAGAAAAGTGTGACCCATATTCAGAAAAATAAGCTGTTAAGTGAAATTGGCACTGAAAATTACAAGACGTTGTATTTAGCTGATAATACTTCAGCAGTTAAAGACTTAAAAGTAGCTATTTTGAACACATTTAAAGGATTAAAGGAAATTATACTAAAATCATTAAGGACAAATCATTTTATTAGTGAACAGTTAGGGGGAAATCAATGGAAAAATGTCAACTATAAAAAAGTATACATTGTAAGCCTAGACCTGAAAAGCACAATAACTGAAATGAAAAATTCACTGCATCTTTCAAGAGCAGATGAGTGATGTTAGAAGAAAGAATCAATGATCTTGACAATAAAGCAACTATACAGTCCATGGAACAGTGTGAAAACATTTGAAGAAAAAAAAAACAAAACTCAAAGACTGAAGGGAAGATTTCAAGTGGTCCTGGTGTAAGTGGATTCCAAAATAAGGAAAAGAGAAAGAACATGGCAGAACAAAACATTTGATAATTACAGTGATAACAACCTAAATGGGAAGAAAAGCATTAACTTATAGGTTGAAGATGCTTAGCAAACTGCAAAAAGATAAGCAAAAAGCACCCCTCCTACACATAGTACATAAAAATACCCAAAAGCCCAAGATAAAGAGGAAATCTTAATTGCAGCCTGACAAAAAGAAATTTTATACAAAAGGGAACTATAATGCAAAGTACAGCTGATTTATCATCACAGAAAGTGTAGATCAGGGCATATTGGCATTACAAATTACAAGTGCTAAAGGAGGAAAAACCAACAAACTAAAAATTTTATGCCCAGGGAAACTATCCCTCAAAAATGGAAGCAAATAAAGTCATTCTCAGATAAGTGAAAGCTGAAATTAACTGTCACCAGTATGTTTGCATGACAAGAAATTCTTAGATATTTTTTGAGATAAAGGGACAGGTGGTAGATGTCCAATTTAATCTGTAGAAAGAATTATAAGCAAAAGAAATGGTAAATGTGTAAGTATATATATATATAAATGACTATATGTGTGCTTTATTAGTTATTCAGGTTTTGGCTCTGTAGAGTATATTAATATTATTTGAATTACATGGAATGTATTGAAACAACACATTTCTTTTGCAAACTATTGAATGAGATGTTAATTTTTACAAATTGTATAAAGAATGGGATTGCTGAAACCATGACATTAAGAAAAGCTTTATACTTTGTAAAGAAGTCTTGTGTTGTGACTTTATTTGATGGTATCTGATCATACATGATTAAGTAACACTTAATATTTGTTTACAGTCTTGCACACATAAGAAATGCTGTGATCCTAAGACATGTAGATTTAAAGGTAATGCATTTTGTGGTTCTGGAGAATGCTGCACACAAGACTGCAAGGTAAGAGGCAGTCTGTATTTCCTAAAAGCTTAGCATTAACTTTAAATACTTATTTCAAGGCAATGGAAAATATAAGGGGAATATAGATAAGCTGGGCCTCTAGGACCTTTGAAAGTTAGAAGAAATTTAGCATAATTCTACAAAGAATAGTGATGACAGCCATGAAGAACTGGTCCTGTGATTAAAGAAACTATGGGTTGCAGAGATGATATTTAGATATTTGTTTGTAAAAGCAGCCATAGGAAAAGATAACATGGAAGCTGTTGGCCAAAGTCCAACTACTGAAGCTATCAGAGATGTCTTATTAGGGAAGTTAATTTGTTAAGTCATTTGCAATGAAATAAACTTTCTTCCATGTGTCCTTACAGTATTTTCATTAAAATCTACATTTTTCCCTAAATATGTGTGGTATGCTTTGATATTTTATGAATGGTTGCTGATTCCTGCTTTAAGGTTGGCATATAGAGAGACCAGAAGCTACACATGTAAGCATAGCAATAGATGGGCCACAAGTCATTTTTTACATTAATCTCTTAGATTCATTTTCTGAGCCTTTATCTCTGAGTTTCTAGCCTCTCTCACAAGCAATACTCCTTTATACAAGGTGAATTCAATCACTTAAATATCTATGCGGTTAAACAGTTAACAAGACAACTTTTTAGTATTTTTATCAAATGATGGAAGAAAAACAGATGGAAATATAGAGTCTAAAGAAAAAGAAAACTTAAGTTACCATTGATATATAATCTTTTCTTATGATCTTTCCCCCCTAGTTAAAAAAAGTTGGTGAAAAATGCAGGAAACCAATTGATGAAGAATGTGATTTTGCTGAATTTTGCGATGGGAAGGACTCATATTGTGTGCCTGACACTTACGCACGCAATGGACAGCCTTGTGATTCAGGGGATTCCTTCTGTTATGACGGACAGTGCCGGATGTTTAACAGACAGTGCAAAAAATTAGTCGGAGGAGGTAAAAGTCACAATTTTCTTCTTAGTTCTTAAATTCTGGTTGTTTCAACGTGTGTTATTCAAATCTATAGAATAAAAAAAGTAAACATAATTTGTTAATGACTATTTTAGTTCGTAAACTGCTGGAATGCAATATACCTGAAATGGAATGGATTTAAAAAAGGGAAGCTTATTAAGTTGCAAGTTTACTAGTTCTAAGGCTGTGAAAATGTCCAAAGGAAGGCAAAGCTATAAAAACTGTCCAAATTAAGGCACCCAGGGAAAGATATCTTGGTTCAAGAAGGCCGATGACATTCAGGGTTTCTCTCTCAGATGGAAAGGCACATAGTGACATCTGCTAACTTTCTCTCCAGGCTCCTTCAATGGCTTCCTTGGGGCTCTGTCCATTCTGTTGGCGCTGCTGGTTCTGGTGGCTCTAAAACTTTTTCCAGAATGGAAAAAGAGCTCTCTTAAAGGGCTCCAGTAAGCAACCCCACCTTGAGTGGGTAGAGATATATCTCCATGGAAACCAGATAATTAAAAGGTCCCAACCTGAACTGGGTGGGTCACATCACTGTGGAAACAATCAGAAAGATCCCACCCAGCAATACTGAATGAAGATTAAAGGATATGGGGGTATATGATGGCTTTAAAGCCTTCACAATGACTATAGAAGGTCTGCAGGTCATAGGAAAGTCCTCTAAGTAACGTTTAGACTAATGTGATTTTCAGCAATCTAAGGAGCAGATGAAATGGAGGTTTTCATGATCAGAATTTTGTTCTTCCTTTCTGTCAGAATCATTGGTTGCATCATCTGGTAAGATGATTTATATTTCTCTCAAGAAAATATAAAATTTCTTTCCATATCTATCTTTATTCAAAATAGGTAGATGAGGGCACTGCAAAGATAGCTCAGTGGTAAAATTCTTGCCTGACATGTGGGAGCTCCGGGTTTGATTCCCTGAGCCGGTACATGCCAAAAAAGAAAAGAAAAGAAAAGAAAACCTTCTAGAAAAAGAAAGAAAGAAAAATGAACAATAACGACAACAATAACAAAAAGTAGGTAGATGACCTCTTTCTATACTCTCCTGATTTGGAATTCTCAAGCAATCCCTATATAGCTCTTGGGTGAATTGGCGTCGAGGAAGCACAGAGCTTCAAAAGAAATGCTTCAGTATTGGAATGTAATATCTCATCACCCCAGCCATGATTTTTCAGGCAAGGGGAGAATACTGTATGGGAAAGACTGTATACTATTCAAAATGATCCAAAATGAATTTCTAAAAGACAGCTAAAATGTCTAAGATTAAGTAGCTGTGTAGACAATGAGTTCCCAATTTTATGCAATAGTAACATCTACATATGATGTTACTAACACAAACATCTAAAACAAATTCTATTAAACTCAAAGGTCACAGATGCCTTTATTTACCTCAAAATATCCTTCAAAAACCACCTTTGCTGAGTCTTCCAGATTAACATAAACTTTACTTTCTATAAATTCATTCATGTTAAAGTCATATCCTAGGGGTATTTATCCAACTATTCAGTGGTCATCAGAGACTTATAGCCTGTCTCTTAATCCAGAGCAACTCAACTTCAGCTAAATTAGTTGAAGGAAACTTAGGCCTTGGACTGGAATCACCTTTAAATTTTATGAGGTTTTACGCTGTATAATTCCTATTGCTCACTGAAAACCCTAAACATTTTTTCTGTTAGATGATTTAAGTGACTTAAAAATATTGTTGATCTATCCTTAGACAACTATTCAACAATCCAACTTTTTTACACTTCTCTGATGACTGTGCTTCCATTAGACTGGAAATTGTCTGTGGCCGGAGCCAAGCCTTGTGTCATTATCATAACAAAATCTTGACATAGTATTGTTTTTTGATAGATGTTGTCTTAAAATTGAAATAATTCAATACCAGCTTGTCTTTGCAATAATTATTCAGACTTCAGAGTGGACATTAATCCCTTGCAAAAGTCTAATCAGTTCAAATAGTTGAACATGTGGCCTTCTCTAGAGCAGGGTAATTCAACCACAGCACTACTGACATTTTAAACCCGATAATTCTTTATAGTGAGGTTGTCACGTGCATTATAGGATGTTTAGTAGCACACTGGGTTTCTACCCACCAGAAACCAGTAAGAGCCCCAGCCAAATTGTGACAACCAAAAATGGCTCCAGGAAATTTGCATTTGAGTTGTTAGAGGCCAAGGATACTAAAAACATTCTACAATGCACAGGAAAATCCTTCACACCTCACAACTAATAATTACCTACCTAGAATATTAATAATGCTGAGGTTGAAAAACCCGATATAATTCTAAGATTTGAACTCATGTTCCCTTAGATACTATGCAATTCAATTTAGCGACAAATCTCTAATAATGTATATAACTTTACAACCAATGAGACTTCAAATTTTCTAGAGCACAAAATCACCATATGACACCAAAACTGTAACTCCTTTTTATACTATGCCTAGAATAGGAAGTTTCTGCATCAGCACAAATAACACTGGATGGCAAGCAGTAGGGGCTAGACTTTTACAGAAATGATATGTTAAGTTACTTAGAAATAGGTGATACATTTCCATTATTTTGCAACAAAGGTCCTTTACTATAGATGTGTCCACTCTAAGTGCCTCTTTGATGCGGCGTGTCTTTTTTTGTCCAGACACCAACAATCTGGTAGCACACATGATTTGTATTAGATCTGTGGCATAAGATCTGATTGACTGTTGCCTACAAATTTTTTGTTTTTTTATCTTGGAAAGCTGAGAGAAAAAAATTAGCAGTGTTTGTATACACTAGTAATGAACAATCTGGGGTGGAAGTCCAGAAAAAAAATTCCATTTAGAATAATTACTAAAAGAATGAAACATCTAGGAACAAATCTAATGAAGAATGTCAAGAATATGTACACAGAAAACTACAAAACATTGTTAAAAAAAATCAAAGAACCAAATAAATGGATGGATACTCCACTCATGGATTGGAAGACTAATATTGTTAAGACATCAATTGGAATTAAAGCAATTACAGACTCGATAAAATCCCAATAAAAATTCTAACGGCCTTCTTTGCAGAAATGGAAAGGCCAATAATCAAATTTATGTGGAAGGGTAAGACTTCCTGAACAGCCAAAATCATTTTGAAAATGAAGACTGAAATTAGAGAACTGACATTCCTGATTTTAAAACTCATTATAAAGCTATAGTGGTCAAAACAGGATGGTACTGGCACAAGGAGACATATATAGGTATATAGCCAAGTGATTTTTGACAAGGCTGCCAAGTCCACTCAATAAAGAAAGAATAGCCTCTTCAACAGATGAAGTTGGGAGAACTGGCTATCCATATGCAAAAAGTGAAGAGAATGTGGGATCCTTACCTCATCTCAAATACAAAAATTGACTCAAAATGGATCAAAGACCTAAATAGAAGAACCAGGATCATAAATATATACTATAAGTAATTTATTTTTTGTATATATATATATGTCCTTTTATTTTTGTCAATAAAATCTACCATTGTAAAACAACAGATCCCTTTGAGTACTGAAACTACCTGAGTAGGGAAAATTTCTAACAATCCAAACCCTCCCACATAACTCATTTAAATCTTTACTTGAGATTTCTCAGTATCCTCTTAAACCTGAGTGTAGAGAAGACCTCAGACCTATTGTCACTAATCTAACAGAAAAGGGAAAAGCATGTCTTGAACAGTCCTGTAAATAGACCAAATGAATAAGGTCATTTAAAAATAATTACACCTGCTTTCCAGTAGTGTCCAAACCAAATTTTATATTTTCCTTGGTCCTGCTGAAGTTAAATTCTTGATTTTGATAGCTTTGTGTTCAGAGTTCTTTAATGTTTCAAAGATAGTCACTAATTTCTTTCAACTAAGCAAACCTATACTTGGAATATACTTGGACGTGAATATACCAAGGTTTTCCTGTGTCTCCATCATATTTCTCTCAAGTTTTGGACTCTTCCATTCCTACAGTTGTGTGAGACACCTTTATAAAGCTCATATTTATAAATCTGTCCTGTTGGTTCTGTATCTCTAGAGAACACTGACTAACATAGCTTGTCAAGAAAGTTTCCTTCTATTCTCATTTTTCTAAGTATTTTGATCAATAAAGAATGCTAGACTTGTCAAATGCATTTTCTGCATCATTTGAGATTATCATGTGGTTTTATCAATTCATTCTGTTAACGTAAAACCCTAATACTCTAATCTGAAACATAACCTAAATTCATTTAGAATTCTTGCTCAAGGAAAGGAAAAACAATAAGAGGGAAGTCAGCTTCTCACTGAATAAAGAAAAAAGAAAAATATATAAACTTGCTGAGTCATATTTGAACCTGAGGCAAAAGAAAAAATATGCACCCCTATAGTCCTTTATCAAAATATGCTTTTGTACTTTGGACCAAGTGGAAAAGTTAATAAAGGCTCTATAATAATAAGACCAAATGATTAAATATGTCTGCATGTTTAATATAAGGCCTTTACTTTTGCTTGACAGACGAAGTAACTTTGAAAGTGAAACTTCAGTATAATCAAAATATTTTAGATCAGAGGGATGGTGGACTCTGGTTTCTTCAACTTCTTTTTATTGAAAAAGTCAGGCTCAGAGAGGCCATGCGACTTGTTCTACACAGTGCTGTCTAGTGGAGAGTGGCTGGGAACAGATTTTTGACCCTGGCTGGTAATCCACTGGTTTGCACCTTTGCAGCCACCAGTCTGGAGTGGCTATAAAAAGACTATCTTAAGATGAACCTATCGAAAAAGTAATATGAAAAGAAACAAACTTCTTTGCAGATACCTTTTTTTCTTTTTAATTTATTTTCTCATCCTCTGCAACTGGGACGTGAAGATCCATTGGGTACAACACTATGATCAGGCAACTGACTCTTCTGGAGAATAAACAGAGACCAAACAATGGGAGGAGTCTATTTCCAGAAGTTAGAATGTATAGCATCATTCTCCTAAAGCCAGAAAGCCAACTTCCAGCTCACCAGCTATATAGACAGCTCACTGCAGGGCCTGTTAGATACTGAATTTCACCCCACCCTTGCATGATTAAACACCACAGGTGACTCTTGATGGAAGAGCCACTGACAATGCCAAGGCACCGATGACTTACTTCAAAGTTCAGATTGTTATGAGGTTCGGTTAACTTCAGATCACCTGAATTAATTCTAACTGAAAATTGCATATATATTTTTTCTTTGCTTACAAACGTGCCACTCTGATTCATAACTTCAGCCCTGGCAATCCAAGCAAAGGTCTGCAATGGCTGCATCTTCATCCTCTTTTACACTGGAGAGTATATTTATCAGACCCGTTGCACCCAGCCTGCCCCTGTTTTATTATATTTTGAACTTCCTGAGATCCGCTGGAAATTACCGGATTGGGTGGGGGATGATGTATTTTTTCATGAAAGCATTTTTTTGAAACTAACCTGGCAATTATCCTCTTCCGGAACCAGACATTTAAGCATGGAGGACTAAAATGATGCTTCCTTTAGATTGTGTTTTCACCTAGTGGCACAATTTTAGGAACAGCTGCTTGTAGTTCATTTGTGCATTGGGTTTTAAGTTACAAAGTGCAGTACACTGCATCGTTTAACCCATGAACAGAAACGCAAATATCCGCCTATCTTCAACACAGGTCTGCCCTTGGAATCAATTAGGAAAAGCGCTTCGGGAATTATAAAATGCAATGGATTAATAACTAAAGAGAACAATTACATAAAATGCCAACATGAATGACTTTCGTCCGGTGATTCCTGTGGCTCCATGAGGAAAAAACAAAACAACAACAAAACCTCACCAAAATAAAATAGAAATAAACCAAAAGCAATCATCAACTTTCATATGACCGTGCCAGGCAAGAATGCATTTTGATATCTCACAATGTCGGTCAAGAGCATTCACACAGTGGTTCATCGAAATGACCAGCGGATGGCAGTGTCTAAAATGCCCCAAATCTTAACTTCCTATCACTGCCTTTATTAAATTGTATTTTTTTTTTTCACATGGGCAGGCGCCAGGAATCGAACCCAGGTCCTCTGGCATGGCAGGCAGGCATTCTTGCCTGCTGAGCCACCGTGGCCCACCCTAGATTGTGTTTTTAAGTTAGGTGCAAGCAGGAATAGAAAATATGCTGCTGCTGAATATGCCTAAATCCCTTAGGTTTCTGGGAGAATTTGGTGACGCAACTACCCTTGAACAGACACTACCCTCAGAAGCAGCAGGGCCTCAGAAGTCTTTAAAAGTTGAGCCCAGAGACTGAGAAAAACCCTAGAATGAGCTGAGAATTAACATCAAGGGATTGAGAGAATCTTCTCGACCAAAGGGGGAAGAGTAAAATGAGACTAAGTGTCAATGGCTGAGAGATTCCAAACAGAGTCGAGAGGTTATCCTGGAGGTTATTCTTATGCATTAAGTAGATATCACCTTGTTGTTCAAGATGTAGTGGAGCGGCTGGAGGAAACTGCCTGAAAATGTAGAGCTGTGTTCCAGTAGCCATGTTTCTTGATGATTGAACAATGATACAGCTTTCACAATGAGACTCTGTGAATGTGAAAACTTTGTGTCTGATGCTCCTTTTAGCTACTATATCAACAGAAGAGTAGAACATATGGAATAAAAATAAATAACAGGGGGGAACAAATGTTAAAATAAATTTAGTTTGAAATGCTAGTGGTAAATGAAAGCGAGGGTTAAGGGATATGGTATGTATAATCTTTTTTTTTCCTCTATTATCGTTTTATTTCTTTTTCTGTTGTCTTTTTATTTCTTTTTCTAAATTGATGCAAATGTTCTAAGAAATGATGAATATGCAACTATGTGATGATATTAAGAATTACTGATTTATGTGTAGAATGGAATGATATCTTAATGCTTTGTTTGTTAATTTTTTTTTTTAATTAATAAAAAAAAGCTAAAAAAAAAAAAAGTTGAGCCCAGAAAACTCCCTGGGTTTTTCAGGTTGCGGGAGATTTCAGGAGCTCTCTGGGTACATTCGGGGTTCGCTGCTTTCAGTCCTGGGCTAGGAGACAACTTTGGCTGCGCTAGGCTGGGGATGCTGCAAAGCCTGCGCAGCTTCCTGGCTCTTACGAGGAGCTGCTGAGTGGAAAGAGCAGTTGCACAGTAATGTACGGTCATAAAAGAAACGACGGTCCCTGTCCATATTTTTAAATTTAGTATTTTGTTCATCGTGGATGTTTCCTGCATTAATTTTGACTTTTAAAAATATTGCACTAAATTATTTATTTTGACTATTAAGTGGTCACTGTCTCCACCTTCCCACCACCAAACAATTTGGGTGTGAGGGTGGGAAGTTTAAATTAATCAAGGCAGGGTTTTGATTGGAGCAAAGCAAAGAGAAACTCGTTACTGATTGGGTGGATTTCCATAGTAGGCCTTGTCAAAAAAGAATTGCTACTTAGTAAAATAAGATGCTCTTTGGGTTTCTAATTAGCGTTGTCCTACTGTCACTATGTCTCTACTGTACTGCCTGGGACAGGAGTACAATATCTTTTCTTTCTAATTGTTCACATTAGGTACAGAACTAAGCTAAAAAATAAGCAATTTAGAGGCAAAGTCTACCAGGCTTAAAATCAGAAGCTTTCTTTTTGAACCTTGATCTACCCACCAGCTAACTTTTGATACTTGGTAATTATAAACCTCTTTAGGGATCACATTACAATTTCCAATTTGAGTCTATTATTTCTACATTACAGTTTGAATTCGGTATTGTTCTAATTTAGCTTTTTTTTTCTTTTTCATTTTTAGATGCCAGAGGTGCTCCATTTACTTGTTATGAAGAGGTAAATACCAGAGGAGATAGATATGGAAACTGTGGAAAAGGATTTTGTCAATTTTCGTAAGTATTTTACCCTTCATACTGAAGGATATGCTATGAGAAAAAAAAGGAAGTAACCAGAAAGAGAAAGACATAGGATTTACTAAGGCATGACTCCACCACAGGAGAGGGTAGCGAAGAGAATTGCCAGGATGATTATGAACTAAAGTTCTTTGGAAAAAAACTTGAGCAGTAGATTAAACTGGAACAGAACATTACTGGGCACCAGTACTTAGCTCCAAGAACAAAAATGAAACCCTCTATTACTTGATGTGTTTAAATATATTGGTATGAGGTCTACATTCTGTTGGATAATTTAGGGAAATTTGCTTAGAAAAGTAACAGCCAACTGAAAAAAAAAAGAGACAACATTTTCCAAGACATGAGTAGTGTGGCTGTCAAAATAGCGTTCTATAAACTTTTGATGAATAACTGAATTCAGAAGCAATTAATCTAGAATATGTATTGATAAGATCTTGAAATATAGTATATACAGAATAAAATAAAATTTTATGCCACGTTTTCATTGTTTCATAATCTGAGCTGACCAATATTATCCATGAGCTACAAATAACATTTCTCAAGTGCCTACAATGTTACAAAACAATGCCCATAAAAATGGCCTCTATTTATGTTTGTGATCAACCAGGAACAATTTATATACACTGGCAGTTTATATACATTGTATATTTATATATGCATTAAACATGTGAAATAAGAATTATTTATCCCATTTTACTGATGGAAAAATTAAAGATAAGTGAGGTTACAGTTCTCATTTGCTCAAGTTTCAATATCTAGTATAGGACAGATCTGGGAAATGAGCCAAGGGCTATCAATTACAGAAATCATTAAGTTTTACTTTCCACATTGCCTCACAAAACAGAAAGAGCCACAGCGTAAATAAATGTGCTTAAAGGAAATTTACTAAAAGAAAATTGTTGAAACCTGGAATTACAGTAATAAAACAGTTTTTAGCTTTGCAGTAGTATCTCTGCTATTTCAATAAACGATAAAATAATTTTTTTCTTTGTCTTATGCTTCTAGCCATCTTCTATGTGGAAAATTAGTTTGTTCATGGCCACACAAAAAATTAATATTACGTCCAAATTTATCTGTGATTTATACACATATACGAGATGATATATGTGTATCTACATATTTAAGTATAGAGAAGCCTACAGATAAAAGTATGACAACATATAATGGACCTCAGGATAGAGATGAGACATTTGTGCAGGATGGCACCGTGTGCGGTCCTCAAATGGTAACTATAATTCCATAATCAAGTGTTTTTAGAATTAGTTTTTGTGGTCATGTTCATTTTTGTTTGTTTGTTTACTATATTGCTGGGTCACATTAATTATTTTTCCATGTAAGCATCCTGTTATTGCAGTACCGTTTGTTTAATTTTTGCTTGTTTTGTTTTTGTTGGCTTGATTTTTGGGAAGTGCATGGACTAGGAATCGAAACCAGGTCTCCCGCATGGCAGGCGAGAATTCTACCACTGAACTATCCTTGCTCATTTTAATTATATACCAACCAAGTATGGTTTACCATGAAATTCGCCCACAAATTGTGCAAGTCAATGATTTTTCATTAATTTAGAAAGTTGTACAGCCATCACCACATCAAGTATTAGAACATTTCCATAACCCCCCAAATTTCTCTCTCCTGTTTGCAGTTAATGGCCATTCCTAGCCCCAACACACAATGACTGATATGTTTACTGTCTTTATAACTCTGCTTTTTCTAGGCATTTCATATAAATGGACTCATACAATATGTGGTCTTTCGTGTCTGATTCTTTTCATTAGTATAAAGTTTTGAAGTTCATCCATATAGTGCCATGCATCAATAATTCATTCATTTTAATTGCTGAATAATATTCCATTGTGTGGATATTTTTATCCATTCATTAGAAGTTGAAATTATAGATTGTTTCCAGTTTTGGGCTATTGTGAGTAATGTTGTTATGGACATTTAGGTACATGTCTGTATGTGGGGATATGATTTCAGTTCCTTGAGTAAATTCCTAGGCGTGGAATAGTGGAATTGCTGGGTTGTATGGCAAGTTCAAGTAAAACTTTTTAAGAAATTGCCAACTTGTTTTCCAAAGCGACTGTACCACTTTATGTTCCCTGCAGAAAGGCGTGAAGGTTCCAATTTCTCACGTCCTCACCATCACTTGCTATCTTCTCTCTCATAGCTGTTCTAGTGGGTGTGTAGGGGTATTGTGCTTTAGACATAATTTGAATTTCCCTGATATTTAATGGGGTGGAGCATCTTTTCATGCAGTCATTAGCCTTTCGCATATCTCCTTAGGTAAAATATATATTCAAATCTTTTGCCCATTTTCAAATTGGATTACTTATATTCTGATTGAGTTATGAACACACACCAAGTCAGAATACTGCAGATTCCCACTGTACTTACTGGAAGTTCAACATAATTTCTCAGATTCTTTTGTATCCCTTTTAATTTCCGGAACACTAAAATGTTGTTTTATTCTGTGTTGTTATTTATTTTTTATTTTTTTGGAAAATATTTGCTGATCTTACTGGGTCAGAGCCAGTAGTCCCAACATTAAAAAAATTCTTTTAATAAGTGATAAATGATTGAATAAATATTGTTTACATGGTGCTTAAATTTGTATGTTGTTTAATTGCTTTTGAATTCAGTTATGCGACATAAGATTATATACTGTTATTTTGACAGCCACACTACTTTTGTCTTGGAAAACATTGTCTCTGTCTTTATTTTTGAGTCAGTTGTTACTTTTCTAAACAAGTTTCCCTAAATTATCCTAAAGAATGTAAGCCTCATGCCAATATATGTAAACACATCAGGTAATAGAGGATTTCATTTCTTGTTCTTGGAACTAACTACTAATACCACAATGATGTCCTGTTCAAATTTAGTCTGTTGCTCAAATCATTTTTTCAAAAAACTTTAGGTTCATAATTGTCCTGGCTATTCTCTTGGCTACACTCTCCTCTGTTGGAGTCACAATCTACTAAACTGTGTCTTCCTCTTTCTGGTTACTTCTTTTTTTTTTTTTTTCCCCCATAGATTATCCTTCAGTATGAACAATAAAAATGGTGCATTGGATAATGGCTAAATTTTTAGAAAGCCTACAACTTGTATGCTATCTTTAGTCTACCCTCGAAGTAGAATTATATTTTGGTTAGATATATAACTCATTGTTGAAACTAATTATCTATAAATTTTTGAAGGAAATTCTGTTCTAAATCTGTGAATTTCCTGCTGAAATGTATGATGCTTTTCCAATTCCTAGATTATTTTCTATTTCCTCTTTTTTTTCTTAACGCTCTGGAAGCATTTGGGTTCCTTTTTTTGCACTTGATAATCTGAATTTTTGGCTTTGCAAATGAGTGTTCCCAAATTTATGAAAAAAAAAGTACTGTTTCATTTCTTGGAAAATTATTCCCCTGTAGTTTCCATTCCTCGTTTCTGTTTGTTTGCTTTGGTTTTTTTTTTTTTACAGGATGTGTTATTTTCTGGGTATTTCCTACATCTTTTATTTATTTTATTTTATTTTTTAACTTTTGTGATATTTGCCCTTCAATTTTATTTCCCAGACCTTTGCTTGCATTCTGCTTTTACAGCAATAAGGGACATGATCCTTCTGTGTAATATGATTCTAGTAATTAATCCATTTTAAAGGATTACTAGCAACGAAAAATAACATGTGCCTTTTTAAAATACTTTGATCTTTAAGGGAGAGCAGTCAGGATGCTGAGGAAAAGCGTACCTTTTAGAGATTCACTATATAGACCGCTCCATACTTTTGTTTGCATGCTCAGTAAAATGTAATGCAATAAAAATGAATAAAACAAAATACTGAGCTATAATAAAACCTGAACAAAGACGTAAATCAGAGGAATGTAGCAACAACTGGAAGGAACTAGGTTCAAGAGACAGTGTCTTGATTGTTTTTAACTATGTGTGGGGAAAAAAAAGCATAATTTCATGTTGTAGTTATTAACTCAGTAAAGAAAAAAAATGATGATGTATAGTGGAGACAGAAGAATTTCTGAAGAACTTGTTCAAAAGTGGAAGGATTATCTGATAAGAGTCCATATAATTCTTTTTTTTTTTTATCTGCACAGGCAGGCACCGGAAATCGAACCTGGGTCTCTGGCATGGCAGATAATTCATTTTTAATAAAAGCAACAAGGCATAGAATATAGGTTCAGATGCTGTGGTGAATGATATTGTGCCCTCAGTGCATTATATCAGGAGGCCAGAACTTCCAGTATAATGTTGAATAACAGTGGTCTCAGTGAGCATCTGTGGCTTCTTCCAGGTTTTAAAGGGAATGCTTTCACTCTTTCATCTTTGAGCACCATAAGAATTGCTCAGAGTTCCACAGGTTGAAATGATAAGACATGGTGTTTTCATATATGCCCTTTGTCATGTTGAAGTTTCCTTTAACTCCTTCCTTTTGAAGTGTTTTTAATCATGAAAGAATGCTGGATTTTGCCAGATGCTTATTCTGCATCAATGGAGATGATCATGTGGTTTATTTCCTTTGTTTTGTTAACGTGGTGTATTACATTGATGGATTTTTTTAATGTTGAACAACCTTGTATACCTGGGATAAAACTCGCTTGACCATGGTGTATAGTTCTTTCAGTGTGCTGCTAGATTTGATTTTCAACTATTTAGTTGAGGATTTTGCATCTATATTCATAAGGGAAATGGGTCTTTAATTTTATTTTTTTTGTAGTATTTTTATCGGCCATTGGTATGAAGGTGATGTTGGCCTCATGGAATTGTTCTCTCTTCTTCAAGAAGAGTGTGAACCAGATTGCTGTTAATTCTCCTTGGAATGTCTGGTAGAATTCAGAGGAGATGCTTTATAGAATTTCATTTTAAATTAATTGAGACTTGTTTTGTGACCCAACCTGCGGTCTATCCTGGAGAACAATCCATGTGTCCTTGAGAAGCATATATATCTAGCTGTTTTGGGATATAGTGTTTCATATATCATGGGGTATAGTGTTATGTCTACTCATTTATTGATTATCCACATTATTTGTTTCCTTATTGATCCTTGGTCTGGGCGTTTTATCTATTGATGAGAGTGGAGTATTGACATTTCCAAACAGTACTGTAGAGGGGTCTATTTCTACCTTCAGTTTGGTCATTGCTTGCCTTATGTATTTTGGTTAGGAGCATAAATATTTTGGATTGTTATTTCCTTTTGGTAGATTGCCTTTTTTATTAATATGTAGTATCCTTCTTAGTCTCTTGTAACAGCTTTTGGCTTGAAGTCTATTTTGTCTGATATTATTATTGCTACCCCAGCTCTTCTTTGGTTACTGTTTGCATGGTCTCTCTATTCCCATCCTTTCACTTTCAACCTCTTGTGTCTTTGTCTCTAAGGTGAGTGTCTTGTGTACAACATATAGTTGGATTGTGCTTTTAAAAATCCATTCTGCCAATCTTTGACTTTTGATTGGGAAGTTTAATCCTTTAACATTTAGTGTTATTATTGTCAAGGCAGTACTTCAGCTATTTTGTCCTTTGGTTTTTATATGCCATATCTCTTTTTTTGCCACTCTTTTCCTTTGTTGCAGCCTACCTTTTCATATAGTTTATCGTTTTTGATATATCTGACAGATCCCTTTCTCATTTCTGTTTCTTTTTATTTTAAAACAAAAAAAAGTTTTTATTTTTATTTGGTTTGTATTATGCAAATTAAGTCTATAACCTACTAATTTGAAAAGACAACAACTCAACTTTAATGGCATACAGATTTTCTGTTCCCATTTCTCTCCATTTTCCCTCTTTATGTTGTTTTTGTCTGACATTACCTCTTTGTATTTTTGTGTCTCCATTACCAGGACATATGCCTATTTCTTATTCAATTGTGTTCTCACCAGTATAGGAATTAAATAATAAAGTTATATATTGAAGATACAGTACTGTGAGGTTTTGCATTTATCCATTTAGTTACATTTACTGAAGATTTTCACTTCTTAACACTGCTCCATTCCACTCTCTTGTCTTATCATTTCAACCTGTGGAACTCCTTTAGCAATTCTTATAAGGCAAGTATTTTGGTGACAAATTCTCTTTGTTTCTGCTTATCTGTGAATGTTTTAAACTCTCTCTTATTTTCCCAAGGACATTTTGATTAGATAGAGATGTTTTGGCTGGCAGTTTTTCTCTGTTACTCTATTAAATATATTGTGCTGTTGCTTTATCACTTCCATGGCACGCGGTCTTATTGATGATCCTTTGTATGTGACAAATCAATTTTCTTTTGCTGCTTTCAGAATTCTCTCTTTATCTTTGGCATTTCCTGTACTGATCAGTATGTGCCTTGGAGTAGATATATTAGGGTTTATTCTGTTTGTAGTATGTCATGTTTCTTCAACATGTATATTTGACTTTCATAACACTTGGGAATTTTTTGGCCGTTATTTCTTCAGATAATCTTTCTGCTCCCTTACCTTGCGCATCTCCATCTGGATCACTTATGTTGTATAAGTGATGCTTCATGTTGTCATTCAAATTCCTGCAATAATGCTCAATTTAAAAAATTCTTTTCTCTATCTGTTCTTCTGACTGCATGATTTTGAGCCTCCTGTGTTTTAGTTCACTGATTCTTCCTTCCTGTTCAAATCTGCTTTTGTATGCATCTAGCATATATGAATCTCCATTATTGTGCCTCTCATCCCCATAATTTCTGTTTCTTAGAAATTTTCTGATTCTTTTTCATACTCACACATTGTCTTCTTAATATCCTTTGGGTCTTTATCCATATTTTCCTTCATCTCTTTGAATTGATTTAGGATATCTGTTTGAACTTCTTTGATCAGTTGTTATGATGTCTGTGTCTCCTCCAAAGTTTTAATTTTTCCCTTTGACTGAGCCATGCCTTCCTGTTTCTTAGTATGGCTAGTAATATTTTTGCTGATGTCTGGGCATCTGATTATTTTGACTCTTTTTTTATTTTTATATTTTATTATTATTTTTTTACATGGGCAGGCACCGGGAATTGAACCCGGGTCCTTGGGCATGGCAGGCAAGCATTCTTACCTGCTGAGCCACCGTGGCCCACCCATTTTGACTCTTTTTAAATGTTAGCCCTGAATGTCAGTTTCTTCTTCTGTCTAGGGTTTTATTCTTGAGTAATTTTGCATCCAGGCTCTTCTTTGATGCTTATTCCAACTTATTTTGGACCTTTTGAGTAGCCTGTGTTTAGCTGTTCAGATTTTCTCAGCTCTTCATCTGATTCCTGCCCTGGATATGTGGTACAATTTTTAAAGATTGCACTTTTTGTGCAATTCTTTTAACCCCCAGAAGAAAGTTTCCTTGCCTTTTTTTGTTCCTGCTCTGGGAATCTTGGTCTGTTTGTTGTTTTGTTTTCTTGCAGAATTTTCTCCTCAAATCTTATAATTTGTTTATATCATCTCCCTCACCCAGCATGATGTTTTCCTTAACACTTTTCAGTTCAGGGACCCATCTTGTTTTACAACAATTCCATGACATCTTCTCCCACCATTTTTTTTTTTCCTATGGGGATTTACTGCCTCTGGTTTCTTCACATTAGGTATCCTAACCTGAGTATCAAGAAAGTTGGGTCAATTCAAAAAGAGCTATTGTGTGTTTAGGTGGTCCTACAAGCAGAGCCTGGTCTGAGTGTGTACAACTCTTGCCAACAGTTCTAATGCACTCTCCTCTCTTTAATTTTCCTTCTGGAGACACTTTTGTATCGGTACTCCCCAGTTGCTTGTGTTGTGCTTCTGGGTCTCTGCAGACTTGCATCCCTTCACCCAGATATACATGGGGTTCTAAATTTGTTGCTGTGAGTGTCTTTATGGTCTGTATCTGTGTCGGGAGGGACCTGGGCTGGCCATGCTGCCTCTGTGTGACTCCCTAGCTCTGAGAGACCAAGTGAGGGGAAGGGGTCCAGACGGGTAGTTCTGGAACAGAAATCCCTTATCTGATTTTGGAGGCTATTTTTCTTCAATTGAACATTGTTGGTGTCCCTCTCATCTCTACCTTTCTCCAGAGTTTCAAGCAAGTAGGATTTGTCCATTCATCAGTTGATTCTGAGATAAGACTTTTCCAGGGAATGTCTTAAATTGCCATGTTGATGATGTCACCTCCACACTCGTGGTTGTTGGAGTCATTCTTACAGGGGTGCTGTGCCTCTAATTGGAATTTCCTGAAGGTATAATGATATATGCGTTTTCATTTTCCATCATTGTTAAAATTTCTGTTGAAGTCTTGAATTTTTTACTTTTGAATATTAAGATTTCTCTCACTATATATATTCTAGACACTTGTCTTATGTTGGAGGTGCGATCTGCAAAAATTGTCTTTCAGTTTGTATCTTATAATTTCACACAGAGCAACCACCCTTAATTTTGATGAGGTCCAATTTATCAGCTTTCCTTTCATGGATCACATATTTGGTGTCATGTTGAAGAGCTCTTTGTCCAGCTCTGAATCCCATAGGATTTTCTCCCATTTTTTTCCCTAAATGTTTTGTATTTCATATGTATTTTTGAGTAAGGTGTGAGATACAGGTCAAGATTTGTTTTGTTTTGTATATGATTAGGCAATTACTCCAGCACTATTTGTGCTCTATTTGCTCTTCTATTGAATAGCTTCTGCACCTTTGTCTAAAAACTGTTTAGCATATTTGTGTGGGTCTATATTGGGGTTTTCTGTTCTGTTATTTTGTTTTTGTGTCCCTCTGCCGATACAACACTGCCTTTATTACTGTAGCTTTATAGTAAGCATTAATATTGGTAGAGCAATTGCCCCCATTGTTTTCTTCTTTTGACAAGATTGTTCTAGCTGTTCTGTTGATTGTCTTAGCTATTCTATATCTTAGGGAAAAAATGTGCCTACAAAAACTTTGCTGGGATTTTGATATAAAATACAATAAATCTATAGATCAACTTGTATAGAATTGAGATCTTTATTTTATTGATGCTTCCAGCCCATGAACTTTGTACATCTCTTCGTTAATTATTTTCATCATTATTTTGTAATTTTTTACAAAATTACAAAATTTTTGTTACATGTATACATGTTTTTAATTTTCTTTATAAATAGTATTGTATTTTTAATTTCATTTCTGCATGTTTATTGTGATATAGAAGTGCAATTTTTTTTGTATATTGGGGGTCACATTTCATTCTTTTTACATGTGAGTATCTCATTACTGCAGCACTATTTGTTGAATTTTTGCTTGTTTTTTTTTTTGTTTTCTTTTGTTTGCTTGTTTGTTTGTTTTTTGGGAGAGTGCATAGGAAATGTATTGGGCTGGGAATCGAACCTGGGTCTCCCTCATGGCACAACTGATTTTTGTAAGTTGATTTTCTATCCTGAACCTTACCGAACTCATACTAGTTCTGGGAAATTTTTGTAGATACTTGGGATTTCTTTGTAGGCAGTCATGTAATTGGAAGTTTTTACTTTTTCCTTTACAATCTCTCTCTTTCTCTCTATTTCCTTTTCTTGCTTTAGTGCAGTGGCTAGAACTTCCATTACTAAGTTGACTAAGAGTGGAGACTGTATACTTCTTTGTTTTGCTCCTATTTTAGGAGGAAAGAGTTAAGTCTTTGATCATTAACTATGATGTTACCTTGTAGGTATTTTGCAGATTCCCTTTATCAAATTGAGCTAATTCCCCTCTATTCCTAACTTGCTGATAGTTTTTACCATAATCATGGGCTGGACTTCGTGAAATTGTTTTTGGTTCAGTGTATATAATCATATGATTTTTCTACTTTAGTTTATTGATATATTGATAAATTTTCAAATGTGGAACCATGCTTACATATTTGTTATAAATCCCAGTTGGTAATGGTATATTATTCTTTTTATGCATTATTGGATTTGGTTTTCTAGTATTTTATTGAAAATTTTTATGTCTAACTGCATGGGAGATATTGGTCTACAGTTTGCCTCATAAAATGAATTAAGGCATGTTGTCTGCTCTTCTGTTTTCTGGAAGATCATGTGTAAAATGGGTGTTATTCTTCTTTAAATGTCGGAAGAATTCTCCAGTGAAACCACCTGTGCTGGAGATTTCTCTTTTCAGAAGCTTTTCAATTATGAATTCAACTTCTTCAATGTTTATAGGAGTATTGAGATTACTGATTTCTTCTTAGCGATTTTTTGCTGATTGTAATTTTCTAGAATTGGTCGATGTCTTCTAAGTTTTTGAATTTATGAGTCTAAAGTTATTTGTAGTATTCCCTTACTATCTCTGTAATAACTGCAGAATCTGATTTCATATCTTAGATTACTGATTCATATTTTAATTTTTATTTTTGTCAGGCTTGCTGGAAATTAATCAATTTTTTCAAAGAAATGTTTTCTTCCATTGATTTTCTCTATTGTTTTCATATTTTAAAATTCATTGATTTCTCCTCCTATACACTATTGTTTCCTTCTTTCTGCTTTGGGCTTATTTTCTTCTTTTTCCCTACATTCTTGAAGTCCTAATGATTTGAAGCCTTTCTTCATTTTAAAGGTAAGCATTCAGTTCCCTCTCAACATGGCTTTAGCTGCATCCCATATATTTTGATATGTTATATGTGGTGTTTCAATTTTTCAGTTCTGTGTATTTTTAAAAATTTCCTTTGAGAGTTCCTTTTTTGAAACAGTGTTTTTTTTAAGAGTGTGTTGTTTACCTTCCACATGCTTTGAGAGTTTTCTATTGTCTATTATTGATTTCAAGTTTGACTCCATTATTACCAGATACTCCTTATGGTTTTAATTTTTGAAATTCGTTGAGGTTTGTTTTCTCATTTAGGATATGATCTATCTTGCTGCATGTTCCCTTAATATTTGCAAAAATGTGTGCCCTGTTGGTATTGGGTGGAGTGTTCGACCCAAATCAATTCCTGTTGTTTCAATGTGTTTAGATCTACTGATTCTTGTGTATACATTCAGGATTGCGCACACATTTAAGATTATTATGTTTTCCTATTGAACTGCTCCTTCTATCACTGTGTAATGTTCTTCTTAGTCTTTAGTACTTCTCTGTAGTTTACTTTGTCAGATTTTAATATAATCACTCTTGCTTTTTGGGGAATAATGTTTGTATGGCCTGTCTTTTTCCATACTTTTACCAGATTAACTTCTGTTTCACAAGGAGAACTGAGAGGTAGAGAATTGATTACTGCCCTTTATACTGAAGGTAGTTTGCAGAATAAAAAATATCATACCCGCATAATGTAACCCCTTCGAGTCACACTTATCTTTTTAAAACATTGTGCTCATACACTTGATTTCCACCTCATGCTTGCTCCCAGTAATTCTCAAAACTGGATGTTCCTGATAGCCACTGATATTTTGATGTAGCCCTCAGATATTCTGATGTAGTTTTGGTGTAGGCCAGGCATGGACATTTAAAAGATGCTATCCAAGTCTTTCTTGAACCCAGAGCACCAATCAAATTATTTTTCCAGATAATTGTCTTTCTGAGTGTTTCTGGTGCTAGATGGTAAGAAATTCAAACTTCCAGTTTCTTACATATGATTACCTCTTTACAATTTAAGGTAGGTTATTCTGCATTTATTTCAATGTAGTCACAATCATTATTTTTTTCATCTTATACCCAGAGGATTTTTATGCTAATTCTCGGTAATATGCATTCTGGGATTTTCTAGAAATATTATAATGTATAATCCATGCACACTGTCGAATTATTTGACTCTATTTCTTTCTTTTTTTCTTTTAGTATTGTGTAAAGTTTCAGTGTAAGGAGGTTAGACACGAAATCAATAACGCCGTGTGCAATCCTTCTACACATTGCAGCATGCATGGAGTAAGTAACTGCAATTTTCATTTTAAGCAGCATGTTTTGAGAAATACTATAAGCAATTTGGAGATTTAAAAAAAAAAGTTTAAATGATTTTGTAATTTACCATTTTCAAGCTATTTTGGGTCATTAAACAGTCTATAATTTATAACAAATCTAATGATCCATTTATTAAGGAAGAGAAACATTGAACATGATTCTGAAGGTATAAATGTTTTGTTACTATGTGGGGTGTGGATGTGTTGTAAGGACCAAAAATGATTGCGTCACACATAAACACAATGATTTTATTTGTATGAAAGACAAGGCAGAATGGGTGAAAGAAGGTCATTGAGTTTTCTTGCTAGTCCTGCTAGTTAATTTAGAGTTTGGGGCTGTTTTATGATGCTAGCAAGTACATAATAATTAGTGGCATGTTACTGGTAATTCCCAAGTTTTGGGGTCTGTCTGTGGTGGGAGTTGAAAGAATTTATTTTCAATAGAAGATAGATATACTTTCTAAAGTACGATCAGTTTCAAGGGATAATGTGAAAATCTCACAAAATTATCACTTAAATAAATTATCCAGGTTAAGGTAATCTGTTGAATAAGAACAGAATATTCATTGGTCCCTTTGAAAAGCCAAAATTTTACGTAAGAAATTGTTCTATTTTCTGATTATTCCAGGTTTGCAATAATTTCGGCCATTGTCACTGCCATAAGGACTTTGCCCCTCCCGAGTGCAAACCGATGCCAGGAGAGTTTGGAAGTGTTGACGACGGACATCCCATTAAAACTGGTTGGTATCGGCAAATAAAAAATGGCCCAGACAATGTTAAACAGACAAGGATGGCCTTATTCGGGGGTTTCTGTAACAGGAGAGAGAGTTGAATGCAATGCCATTAAAACAAATGTCAGTCAGCTTTTTAAGGGAAGAAGCACAGGAAGGTAATGGGGGGGGGAGGTTGATCACTTGAATGGGTGAGTAATTTACTCAGGTTGCACTTAAGATCTCTTAGTTTGGAATGTGTGCCTTGTTGGTGATGAGGCCACCTGGAGTTTGGAAGAACTGGGAAGGAGAAGGTGGGAGTTAAGGAAGTATTGAGTTAGGGGCCTCCCAGGTGCCTGGGTAGTGTAAGAGCTGGAGTGAAACGGAGGTCAGGAACCTGCAGTCAGGGAGGAACCTGTCTAAATTTTAGTTCAGCTAAAGGGAAGTTAAGGCCATCTTGATCGGTAACCTTAAACTTGTGCTAATCAAAAATAATATGTAAGAAAATACAAGCATAGGTTCCAAGCTAGATTCCAAAGCAAGTGATGTCACTAAACTAGACTTACTTTATTTGTTAGATTAAAAAAAAAATCTACAACAGTGTAAAATTAGTACTATTCTTTTTTTTTTTTTTTTAAATTAACATTGACATTGTTTACCAAGAAAAAGTATTTCCAAAGTTGGCCAATTTTAAGAGTAGAAATTCCAGTATATATAATTTGACCAGTTAAATCAAATGGTTGGTTCTGGACTGTTTTATGTATTTCTGGTTTAAAATAGTGTCAGTAGTCCTTATTATATTAATGCCACCGGAGTATTTAGGACTTTTTTTATTCCTAAAAGGATTGGGCCCTATGTGGGATAACCTGGAGCTAGTAGGTAGACTATCCATTTGCCCATCAGGTCCTTTGCATCTACAGATTCCACGTAAAAGTTATTGTTTCCATTTGCTAAAGCAGCCAGAATGCAGTATACCTGAAATGAATTGAGTTTTACAAAAGGGATTTATTAAGTTACATATTACAATTCAAAGGCCATGAAAATGTCCAAATTAAGGCACCAAAAAGAGGATGCCTTCTCTGAGGAAAGACAGCTGGCATCCGGGTTTCCCTGTCATGTGGGAAAGCACATGGTGACGTCTGGGGTCTTTCTCTCCCGTCTTCTGGTTTCAGAAGGCTCTCTCAGCTCCTGTAGGTCCTTCTTCCTTCTTGCTAGGGCATTTTCTTTCTTAGCTTCTCTTGGCTGTCTTTTATAAAGGGATTCAGTAAAGGATTAAGACCCACCTCAAATTGGGTGGATCATGTCACCATAGAAACAACCCAATCAAAAGGTCCCATCCAACAAGAGGTCTGTCCTTACAAGATTGAATTAAAAGAATGTGGTTTTTCTGTGGTACATAACAGTTTCAAACCAGCACAGTTATCCATGTCTCAAATATTTGCTGTTGTTCACACACTGAAGCTCATTAATGTCATCATAAGTTAAATGTCTCTTTCTCAGGGACAATGGTTTAGAGCACAGATGGTATTAATAATTTGTGAAATTTAAGTGGAATCCCACAGAAGTTACAATTTAATAAAGAAATGATAAAGTGAAATTTAACTTGGTTGCTGTTTTCTGTTGACATTTTTCTGGATATTTTTAGTATTCTTATTTCCAAAATAAATGAGTTTTTCATTAAGTTTTTATCACAAACTACATATAAAATTAAACAACTCAGGTTCAGTTAGTTTATCTTTTTTTAGGCTCCTGATGACCTCTTTCTCTATTTTTTAAAATTTAATTTTCATTAGAGAAGTTGTAGCTTTACAGAAAAATGATTCATAAAATAGAGAGTTCTCAAATGCTAGTTTACTATAAACACCTTCCATTAGTGTTGTCCATTTGTGACAACAGATGAAGGCACATTTTAAAAAATTGTTTTTATTGGTGTATATTATTTTTCCGCATACCATGTAATCATCCAAAGTGAACCATCAATGGTTCACAATGTCACTATATAGCTGTGCATTTACCATCACAAAAGACTTTTTTCTTTTTTGTGAAAAATAACATATATGCAAAAAAAGCAATAAATTTTAAAACACATAAATTAGTTGTAGAACAGATTTCAGAGTTTGGTATGGGTTATAATTCCACAATTTTAGGTTTTTACTTCTAGCTGCTCTAAGATACTGGAGACTTAAAAAAAGTCAGTATAATTATTCAGCAATCATATTTGTTGGTTAAGCCCTACCTTATGTATATAACTTCAGCATCACCTTTCATCTTTCTTCCACTCTTTAGGGTATTTGGGCTATGGCCATTCTAACTTTTTCATGTTGGAAGGGGCCGTCAATAATATGGGGTAAGTGGATGGAACTAGTTGATGTTCTGAGAGGCTGACCCATCTGCATTTCAGAACTTACATAGTCCACGGACCCAGCTATAGGTTGTAGGTTTCTGGAACGTTACCCTAGTGCATGAAGCCTCTGTAGAAACTTATTTAACACCCTAAGAGTCCCTTAGGGTTGGTAGGAATGGTTTTGATTAGGGCTTGCCCAGTTATTATAGTAGCGGTATCTAAATGAAGCTTGCATAAGAGTGACCTTCACAGTAGCTGCTTGATTTTATTTGAAATCTCTGAACCACTGATACCTTATTTGTTATGCTTTCCCCCCCCTTTTGGTCAGGATGGCATTGTTGATCCCATGGTGCCAGGGCCAGGCTCACCCCTGATTATCATGTTCCATGTAAGGGGAAGGGCAACGATTTCACTTGCAGAGTTGGGCGTATAGAGAATGAGGTCACATGTGAGCAACAAAAGAGGTTCTCTGGAAGTAACTCTTAGGCATACTTATAGGTAGGCTAAGCTTCTCCACTACAAACATAAGTTTCACAAAAGCAAGCCTCAAGATCAAGAGCTTGCCTATTGATTTGAATGTTCCTGATGGTTGACACAGTATCAGGGGTTTCCCTAGTGATAAAGTTGAATAGGTTTATTTTTTTCTCCCATTCCTCAAAGGACTATGAAGGCACATTTTTTATAATTGAGCTATTAACCGTAGTCCACGGTTTATTCTAGAATTCACTGTGTGGTACAGTCTTATGGATATATATTATATATATATCCAAAATATATATATATAAATTCTAGTGAAATATGTACAACCTAAAATTTACCCATTTAGCCACATTTGCCCATGTATTTTAGTGCTGTTAATTGTGCTTACAGTGTTGTCCTGCCATCATCCCATTCATTACTAAAATATTCCATCACCTCAAATAGAAACTCAGTACAATTTAAACATTAACTCCCCATTCCCTAACCCCAGAGTGGCCCCTGTAACCTATTTCTGACTTCATACATTTTTTTATTATATTTATTTCATATCAATGAGGTCATACAATATTGACCTTTTGTATCTGACCTATCATACATATGATGTCTTAAATGTTAATCTTTGTTGTTGTGTGCATTAGAACTTCATTGCTTTATATGGCTAAAACATTATGTGTTGGATGTGCCACATTTTGTTTAGCCATTCATCCGTTGATGGATACTTGGGTTACTTCCACATTTTGGCGATTGTGAATAGCGCTGCTGTGAACATCAGTGTGCAACTATCTGTTCGAGCCCCTGCCTTCAATTTTTTTTTTTTGGTATATATTTAGAAATGGGATTGCAGGGTCGTATGGTAACTCAATATTTTAACTTTCTGAAGAATGACCAAACTGTCTTCCATAGTGCTGCACCATTTTATATTGCCACAGCAATGAGTATTCCTATTACTTCACATTTTATCCAAAAATTGTAATTTCCCATTTAAAAAAAAATAGTAGCCATTCTAATAGGTGTGAAATGCTATCTCATTATGCTTTTGATTTGCATTTCCCTGATAGCACATATTTCATGTACTTTTAATTTTTTTTAAAGAAACAGTTTTTTCCCCTTTCTTTCTTAATAAAGGAGAATAAAATAACAACAAAGAGGCCTAGAGCTGAAAAGTATGTAGTAGATTTTTAAAAAATTTACAATCAAGTACTGTTGGGCAACATAATTGAAAGATGTACCCCAACCTGTGAATTCCAACCCCCCTTACCCAAGTTCTCTGAACAGCAAACTGAAAAGGGGAGATGAAGACAAGGAAAAAGGGAAAGAGATGAGACTGCCCCCCATCAGAGGAAAAGAAATAACATCATTCCTTTTTCACCCAATCTCTTTCACTTACATTCCAAACTGTCCTGGAAACAAGTTTGGAAGGAAAAATAAAGTTGAAGTGCAACTTAAAAAGTTGATTGAAGCAAGGTTGTTTTAGATCATGTGCTTTCTGGCCATTTGTATATCTTCTTTAGAGAAGTGTCTATCTAGTCCTTTCCCATTTTTAGTTGGGTTGTTTGCCTTTCTGTTGTTGAGTTAAAGGATTTCTTTATATATTCTGGATATTAAACCCTTATAGGATATATGGTTTCAAATATTATTGTTTTCCATTCATGAGGAAGTCTTTTAATATACAAAAGATTTAAATTTTGATGAGTCAAACTTATCCATATTTTCTTTTGTTGCTCGTGCTTTGAGGATGATGCTTCAGAAACAATCACCTAACTCAAGATTCCATAGTTTTTAAAGGAGTTTTTTTTTTTGTTCAGATTCCTGTATTTAGGTCTTTGATCTATTTGGGTTCATTTGCCTATATAATTTGAAAAAAAGATCCTCCTTCATTCTTTTGCATGTGGATATCCAATTCTACAAGCACCATTTATAGAAGACACTAGTGGAGTGGGCTTGGCAACCTTATCAAAAATCAATTGTCTGTAAATGAGAGAGTCTGTTTGTGAACAACTTTGTTTCATTGGCCAGTATATCTATCTTTACACCAGTACCATGCTGTTTTGTCCATTATAGCTTTGTCATATGCTTTAAAGTCAGGTAGTGTTAGACTCCTCACTTCATTTTTCTTAAGATATATCCAGCTATTCAGGAAACCCTACCCTTCCAGATACACTTAGATATTGTTTTTCTGTTTCTGCAGAGTTAGTTGTGGGATTTTAATTGGTATTGCATTGAATCTATAAATCAATTTGGGTAGAATTGACATCTTAACCATGTTTAGTCTTCCGGTCCATGAACACATTATGTCGTTCTATTTAGGTCTTCTTTGATTTCTTTTAGCGATTTCTTGTCGTTGTGTATGTATAGGTCTTTTGTGGCCTTGGTAAATTTATTCCTAAATATTTGATTCTTTTGTTTGCCATTGTAAATGGAAGTGTTTCTTGATTTCCTACTAAAATTACTCATTACTAGTGTATAGAAACCTAATGATTTTGGAGTGTGGATTTTGTATCCTGCCACTTCGCTGTACTCATTTATTAGCTCTAGTGGCTTCGCTGTAGACGTTTCTGGATTTTCAAATATAGGATTATATCATCTGCAACAGCAGAAGTTTTAAATTCTTCCTTTCCAATTTAGATGCCTTTAAAAAAAATTGTCTAATTGCTCTGGCTGGAACTTCCAGCACAATGTTGAATTAACAATGGTGACAGCGGGCATCCTTGTATCACTCCTCATCTTTCAGTCTTTTCTCCTTGAGTATGATGTTGGTTGTGGGTTTTCATGTATCCCTTTATCGTGTTGAGTAAGTTTCCTTCTATTCCTATTCTTTGAAGTGTTTTCATCAAGAAAGGATGTTTAACTTTGTCAAATATTTTTCTGCATCAGTTGAGGGGATCATTTTGATTTATTAATGTGATGTATTACATTAAATAATTTTCTTATATCAAACTGGTTTTGCATACCTGGAATAAATCCCAGTTGGTCATGATATATAATTCTATTAATGTGCTGCTGGATTCAATTTATGAGTATTTCGTTGAGAATTTTTACATCTATATTGTTGAAGAGATTGGTCTGTAATTTCTTTTCTTGCAGAATCTTTGCCTGACTTTGGCATTAGGGTAATGTTGGCATCACAGAATGAGTTAGGTGTGTCACATCTCCATGGAGATGATCTAATCAAGTTTCCAACCACCAGTGCTGAATAGGGATTAAAAGAAATGGCTGCTTCCACAAGATGAGTCAGGATTAAAACATGGCCTTTTTTAGGGCACATAATGCTTTCAAACCAGCAGAGTTGTTTGTGCCTTTCTAAAAAGTTGTCCATTTCGTCTATATTGTCTAGTTAATCAACATTCAGTTATTCATAGTATCCTATTATCATCATCTTTATTTTTGTGGGGTCGGTGGTTATGTCCATTCTCCATTCCTGATTTTATTTATTTGTATCCTCTCTCTCTTTTTCTTTTTTCAGTCTAGCTAAGGGTCCATTGATTTTATTGGTTTTCTCAAAGAACCAACTTCTTGTATTGTTGATTGTCTTTATTATTTTTATGTTCTCAATTTCATTTTTTTCTGCTCTAATGTTTGTTATTTCTTACCTTCTGTTTGCTTTTGGATTGATTTGCTGTTTTTCCTCTAGTTCATCCAGGTAAGTGGTTAATTTCTTGATTTTTGCTCTTTCTTCTTTTTTAATATAGGCATTTAGGGCAATAAATTTCTCTTTCAGCTCTGCCTTTGCTACATCCTATACGTTTTGATATGTTGTGCTCTCATTTTCATTTACCTCAAGATACTTATTGAATTCTCTTGTAATTTTGTCTTGTCCCACTGGTTGTTTTACATTGTGTTGTTTACCCTCCATATATTTGTGAATTTTTCTGGACTTCTATCTGTTACTGATTTCCAACTTCATTCCATTATGATCCAAGAACGTGCTTTGTATAATTTCAATATTTTTAAATTTATTGAGGCCCTGCTTTTGACCCAACACGTGGTCTATCCTAGAGAATGATCCATGAACATTTGAGAAAAATGTGTATTCTGCTGCTGTTGGGTGCAATATTCTGAAAATGTCTTTTAAGTCCAAGTATTTATCATATTATTCAAAGTCCCTGTTTCCTTATTAATCCCCTGTGTAGATGTTCTGGGCAGTGATGAGAGTGGTGTATTGAAGAGTCCATCTGTTCCTGTAGAGAGGTCTAGTTCTCCCTTCAGTGTTGTCAGTATTTGTCTCATGTATTTTGGGGCAGTCTAGCTCAGTGCACACTGATCCTTCTCATGCTTCCCTGGCAACCTGGGCATATATTATACTCATTTGCAAGTAACTCATGGTTACCTAAAAGACTCTACAATGAGCTCTGAGCCATCTATAGTATATGGCCAGGGAGCCCTCTTTTTTTTATTTGACTTATCAGTTTTTATTGCATATATAATTAGGTCCTCATTCAAGAGATACAGGAAACCTTAAGCCCATGCAAAAAGCATACGGGAAAAGAGAATTTTTTTTTTTTTTTTTTTTACCTTGAAACACTTAAAAAATTCCATATGGAAAAAATGGAAGAAATACTGGGATAATCCTAAAATGGGTATATTGTGCCTCATTGATAGTCAATAACTGCAGCTGGGAAGTAGATTTTCTTACTTATCAACTCTTCTATTGTTTCGTCTGGAAAATAAGTGATCTACAGACCAGCAATCCATATCTAGTAAAATAAGTTGTGTCAACAAATAATGGAGAAAAAGCACTTAAGATATTAGAAATTCATAAAGGTGGCTGGTGTGTTTGGAGAGGTGGAAGCTGAGGCACCACATAGGTTAGATGTGCAGGAGTGAATAAAAATGTCAGTTGAGAATAGATAAGAACTAGATGCAAATTTAAATAGTAGCACTTGTCAGTCAGAAATAGGTCAAAGCTGGGCTCAGCTGTTTAGTCTATAAAATGATTTCAGAGTCATTTCAACAGTTTTCCTTTGCTATATATTTGAACAAAAAATTTAGCTCAATGATTATGTTTATTAGTGACTATTAATTTGTAATTTTTAGAAATTGTGGTAACGTAAGAAAAATTTAATATCACATCTCCTAGATTTAATTCTCATATATTGTTGCAATCGTTCTGTGATATTCATATTTGAGTTTTGGAGAAAGTTTAATAGGAAAGGAATTGAATAAATGTTTGCAAGTATTATGCATGCACTTCATGAAAAACCATCGTGCTCCATCTGAGAAATCACCATATGTTAGAAAGCTGAGAGCTCAGAATGTCAGTAAATCATCAGTAAAGTCACATCTCACATGTTTGCTTAGTTTTTAAGCCCTAAAGACTTATTTAACATATATATATATATATATACATATACATATACATATACATACACATATACATATATACCTGTGTGTATATGAATAAAATGTTTAAGTGTTTGGGAATAAGGTCAGTAATGATACACTCTTCAATTTTTCACTTGGTTAGTAAAATCTCTGACATTATTTGAAATTGATTCTAAGGTTACTTATGTTTTCTATTAAAGGAAAGCATTTTGTTGAGGCAAGATATGAAACTCCTCAAAAACACTGGCTTCAACTCACCTTATACATTTCCCTACCTGTCATCATGATTGCTGCTGCTGCTGTTTTATTAAAGCAGAATAAATTAAGAGAGTTATGCTACAGAGAAGAAACTGAAAGTGAGAGGTATATATGTGTGTGTTTGTGTTTGTGTACTTTTTAACCACCTGCTTTATGTCAGTCACTGTTCTAGGCTCTGGCAGACAGCAGCAATCTAGGCAGAGAGAGCTCTGCTCCTATCGGCTGTCCATTTGCCTCTGTGTGTGTGTGTCTAACATCCTCTACTTACTTGTGGTATTATGTTCAACAAGGAATCTCATATATCTGAACTTCAGTTTCCTAATCTGGAAAATAGCACTCTTTGATCCACATCACTGGATAATGGAAATGAATGTGTCTTGTAAATTCACAAATTTGCTTCATCATTTACTAGTTCTCTGACTTTGAGCAAGTTCCTTACCCACTGTTTTAAGCCACAGCTTCCTCCTGCACAATGGGTGGAGAAATAGAACCTATTTCAAATGGTTGCTGTGAAGATTGAATGAGGGTAAATTGCTTAGCACAGTGCCTGGCAAATGTAGCAAACACTCAAGAAATATGAATTTAAAATTGGTAATGATGTTGATAATTTTTGTGATTTTTCAGCCTGGTTATCTGCCATATTTTGTGAGTCAGAATGCTGAAAACAGGACTCCAGCCATAATTTGACAAATGCAAGATCCCGGAGGGCTATTCCTTTTCTAGGGGTGTATAATATATTTCTGTTAATGCATCATAAGACTGACTGCATTTGCAAGAACACCATGGATTTGATTCACTATGGTTTTGTGTGTACAACGAATAAAAATGTCTTGTGTTTTTTTTTTTTCAGGGGGGAAGTTCATGGTCTGGAAATTGAACCTGGGTCTCCTGTATGGCAGGAGGGAATTCTACCATTGAACTACCCTTGCGCCCCCTCTTATTTGTTTTTATTTAAATTTATAGTAAGCCAGGTTTTGAAATTCTGTGTTTGCAGAGCTGATTTTTTGAGCCTAAATGTAAGAATCTGTAAATAATCCCATTAATGCTATCAGATTTTTCTTGGTCCCACATTCCAGATTGCTTCATTCTGTAAGCATTTTATTCTGCAATCTATTGCATTGGCTCTCTGTCCTCAGGATGCGGCTTCCAGAGATTTGGTGTTTTTCATCTAAATTTTTGATAAATATCTTGAGCAGACCAAGGTCAAGGAAAGACCTGAAGGAGTTCATAAACCCTTTCTTCTCATTCTACTTCGAGCTAATGAAGGGACTTGATTGATCAGTTTAGAAACAATCAGCTCTAAAGCTAGCAATAATAATAGCCTTAATGCTAGCAATAAAAATCACGATCTTTTGAGTAGTTCTCTATATCGTCATTCAAATCTCACAGTAAATGTACCATCCCATTTTAAGATGCAGCTCCAAGAGAATAAATAGCTTACCTATCACCACATAGCAATAAATAAATAAGCAAGTCAGAATTTCAGCCTAGTTATTTCTTGATCCCAAGTTCATGCTCTTTATACTGTTATTAATTACCTTTTACATATAATAAAAATATATTAACTAGAAGAAGTTAACATGTTTTCTGGGGGTTATAATCCTTCAAACCAGCATATTGCACCCTTTGGACCACAAAAATATGTTTTTTCCAATGCAAAGTACATTTATTCCATAACAATATCAGAAAATCTTAAACCATTTCAGTAACAATACAAATACAATACAGAGTCATAAGCAGTACAGATCTCATCAAAGTCAGCTGTAGGCATGGTTTGTCCTAAGTCAGAATTCTCCTCTGGCTCTGGACCTGTAAAACTCAAAACAAGTTATCTGCTACAAAATACGAAGGAGGGGCAACCATTGAATACATTTCCATTTCCATAGGGAGAAATCGGAAGAAATACAGGGGTCTTGGAACCCAAATAGTTACGAACACCTGCAGGGAAAACTCCATTAAATTTCAAAGTCTGAGAGTCATTTATCCTCAGGGTTTTAGAAAGTGGCAGTCCCACCCTTTCTGAGGGCTTATGCAGCAGCCCTGTTCTTTCCAAATGCAACCTTGGGAGACACTGGAGATACCACCTTTTCCTCAGCTCTGCTCTATTCAAATATCATGGCCACACCAGGGAACTCTGCCATCTCTGTGGCACACGCTTAACCCCTCCAGAACAATGGGGTGGCAGCTGTGCTCCTCCCAATCCCCAAGGAATGTGCTCCGCCCTCTTGGAAACCTGGGCACCATAACTCTTCCACAACATGTAGGGGGTAGGCCCACTCTCTGCCTTTGGGGCAAATTCAGCCTCTCCAAGTGCACGCGTGGGTCCATTTCCCTGGCCTGAGTTTTCTTGGCTTCCTATGGTTCTGCCTTTGGAGTTATCGCACCTCCAATTTGTTCCTTTTCTGCTCCTTGAAGTTCAGCCTGTCAGTGGTTCTGTTTATACAGATCCCACAGCAGTCTTGTTGGTTTTCTATGCAGCTGAGACCATGTCCATCAAACAAAAGGGCTGTCCACAATCCTTCATGGCTAACTCCATCTCAAATCCTCACTTGCCCTGTAATAGCTGACAGCTCCCATGTTTGGCTAAGTCCTCATATGGGGCGCTTTTCTCTGGGGTCTCACTTTCTGGAAGTGCAGAATTTTCCAGGTCAAAAATTTCCATTTTCTTTGTACACAACAGTTCAATTCTCAACTTATCTCTTTCCTCTCACATTTCACTATAAACTGCAAGGAATAGCCAGATTACATTTTCCATATTTAGTTTGGAAATTTCTTCTGCTAAATATCCAAATTCATCATTCTCAAATTCTGCCTTTCATTCACATAGAATGCCTTCCTTCCAGCTTATGATGACGCATTCCTCATTTCTGTCTAAAGCCTTGTCAGACATACTTTTAGGGTCCACATTTCCACCAACAGTCTCCTCAAAGCATTCTAGGCCTTCTATCAAGATACTCACAACTCTTCCAGAATCTTCCACTTAACCATTTTAAAAGAAATTCCAACATGTTTGGTTTTTGCAAACCATAGTATCCCACTTCTCTGATACCAAAATTGGCTTTGGTTTTCTAAAGCTGCTGGAATGTGATATACCAGAAATGGGACAACTTTTTAAAAGGGAATTTATTAGGTTGCAAGTTTACAGTTCTAAGCCCAGGAAAATGTCCAAATTAAGGCACCAACAAGAGGTTACCTTCACTCAAGAAAGACTGGTGCTATCTGGAGCACCTCTTGTCAGCTGGGAAGGCACCTGGCTGGCATCTGCTGGGGTCTTTGGCATCTGTACACCTCTGTCAGCTGGGGAGGCCCATGACAATATCTGTTAGCTTTCTCTCCTAGGCATTTTCCTTCTTCGTCTCCAAGGGTCTTTGACTGTTTTGGGCTCTGAAGCTCTTTTCAAAATGGTTCCCACTTGAAGGATTCCAGTAAGTGACTCCACCTTGAATGGGTGGAGACACATCTCCATGGAAACCACCTAATCATCTGGGCTCACCCACAACTGGTCGGGTCACATCTCTATGGAAACAGCTTAATTAAAAAGATCTCGCCCAACAATATTAAAACAGAATTACAGAAAATGGCTTTTCTGGGGTACACAACAATTTCAGAATGGCATGTGTTATGAGAGATATAAATAAATATATCTAGAAATATACAGACAGCTGAAATTTTTGAATTCACTTTATGGTTCTGGCTTAATTTGACATGAGGAATTAAGAAAGCCATAAAGAAAGAAGATTCACCTGAACAACTGTGGGCTTATAATATTAATAATTGAATAAAAGCAAAATGTGGATGAGAGGAGTCAAGCAACAAAGCAAGGTAGTTGATATCAAGACTGTACCTACTTTGTTGGTTGGTTTTCATTTTACTTTTGTTGGGAGTTTACATTTCATATTTCATTTATTTTAATAATTGTTTCTTTGAAGAATATTATTCAAATAGTCATTTAATTGTTCAAAATTTAAAATTTCCTTCACTTCAAAACAAATATTATATCAATTTTTTAGATCTGTGTCAGAAGAAACCAGCAGTAACAGCAAGTTATCCCACAGTGATAGGTGAGTGTCAAACATGGAATGGTGAGTTAGAACATTGTGATTGTTTTGCATTGTATATTTGATAGTTGTTTATGACTACTTGAGAGCTGTTAAGTAATGAACATTAGTAACTATTTTTTACAGCTCTCATTCTATTTATAATGATAAAATAAAACCTAGCTTTGTGATATCTCAGCCTCTCCAACCTGTCTATACTAAAGGAGAGCTTTTGTGTATCAATAGTAGCATCTATGAATACATAAATTATGGGAGTTTTCAAGCATTGGGGAGGAACTTTTGCTTTTTACCTTTACTGATATGTTACCCCCTCCCTTTTTTTTGTATGCTGTATGATGGGGGTCACATTTCATTCTTTTTCCATATGAGTATCTCCTTATTGCAGCACATTTGTTGGATTTTTGTTTTTGTTTGGTTTTCCATTTGTTTGCTTGTTTGTTTTGGGGACGTGTATGGGCCGGGAATCGAACCCAGGTCTCCCACATGATAGGCAGGAATTCTAGCACTGAACTATGCTCGCACCCCCCTGCCATGTAACCTTTTACTGTTACAAAAAGAGGGCTGATCTTCTAAGAGATGCTATCAGAGAAAAATACTGTTAGTAAGACAGAGCCCCGGAGTTATCCTTCATGTCACTGTCGTAATTCATCTGTGAAAATTTGAAAATCTGTTTAGAGATCCAATTATGAAATAATGAAACACTCACAATATTTTATGAAACTATAAATTTTTATTTCCTTGACCAAATGCTGGATAGAATCTAAAAAAAGAGACTATTTCATGAGGCAGCCAAGATTTTTCAGGTAGCCCTGGGTCACTAGTCTTTGCAAGCGTTTAGTTGCTTGTTTGTTTTGGGAATGTGTATGGGCCGGGAATCGAACCCAGGTCTCCCACATGACAGGCAGGAATTCTACCACTGAACTACGCTCGCACCCCCCTGCGTTTAGTTGCATGCACCTATGACGATTTCATTTAGCAGATGTTGAGATAGATTTCTGGACGAAGGGAACCCCTAAATTTAAGAGAAGCACTACTAGGTATGTATAATAACCAGTAATTTTGTTGTCAAGGCAGACTGTTTCAGATGCTATAACAATTAGACTTATATCTGCTTTCTTATAATGAGATGCATGTTTGAGAATGGACAACAATAAACAAACTTGCCCTATAAACCCTGCCACAAAGATAGAAAATGAAGAGCTATTTGCACTCAAAGACAGTGGATCAGAAGAAATAAAAGAATAAATAACAAATATATTAGTAGAAAAATTAAGTAAGGTATGTTGAATATTTTGATACAATTGGTAAAAATTAGCAAATACTTCAAAATGAATGGGTGAAGCAAATTATCAATATCAGGAATTGAAATCACATCATTTTAAAAATCCTTGGACATTAGAAAACACAGAAGGATACCATGCAAAATTCACAATATAAAAACCATAAAGTAAAAATTTTAGACGAGATGCATAAATTCCCAAAATCACCTTCCCAAAAGCAATTAGAGAAAGAAATTAAAATATAAATAAATCTATATTTATTAAAGATCTTGGAACTGTGGTTAAAACTTTCTCACAAAGTTGGTACTTGCTCAACCGCATCAGCTTATATTGCCCTGAACAAAGTGTAAGCCCAAACTCAGTATCAGTGAGGTAGCTGTGATATACCCACCTGCATTAACGGGAAGTCCTGCAAAGTCACATGGCAGTGGACATGGATGAATAATCACAAGCCAGGGAAAAAGTGAATAACTGGGAACAATATTTCAAACCAATATTTCTTCCAATTATTCAAAGATGAAGTAAAACCATTTTTACACATACTTGTCCAGAGAATACGCAAAGAAGAACCATTTCCCAAATTGTTCCATGAGACCAGCCTAATTCCGATACTAAACCTAACAAGGAATGGAAAATTACAGGTCAGATTGATTTCTGAGTATAACAATTCTAAACAAAATATTTCCAGGTATTCTAGTGAAAATTGAAAGGAAAAGCTCATCATGAGCATTTCTCCACAAAAAAAAAAAAAAGAGAAAAAAAGTTGTGATCATTTCAACAGATGAAGAAAAAATTTTTGCTAAAATTCAAAAATTTTTCATTATTAAAAACTATGCTAACTAGTACTAAAAGGAAACCTTATCAATTTGATAAAGGGCATTTGAAAAAAATTACAGCAAATATTACACTTAATGGCCAAATGTTGAACATTTACCTCTGAGGTCACAAGATGCCCATGGTGAACATTTGTGTTCATCACTGAGTGGCCTCAGCCAGTAAAATAAAGTAAGAATAAAATGAACAAATGTAGAAAGTTTAGAAATAAAGAAGGAATGTTGTGATTTTTTTGCAAATCATATGACTGTGTACATAGAAAATTCTAAGTAATAATAAATATAATAGAATAAATGATTTGAAATAAGATCCCTGAATACAAGGCCAATATTCAAAAATCAATTTTATTTTTATGTAGGAAAACCAAAGAATTAAAAAACTGAAAAGTACAATTATATGTATAATCAAATACACAGTAAAATACTCAGTGAATGCAATACCAGACCTTTATATCTAATACAAAATATTGCTGAAAGAATCTTGTAAAAAACCTTCTATTCAATAATTAAAAAAAATAATTCAGGATAGCTTATAAACCTAAAAAAAAAAAATAGTTTCCAGAATACGTAGGGAAATGTCTTCAGAGTCCTGAGGTATGCAAATGTTTTTCAGAATACACATACATACAAAGTAACCATATAAGAAAAAATGGATAAATACCTCCTCATTAAAGTTGAGAAGTTTTGTTTATCAAAAGATATCCTTAAGAAAATAAGAAGAGAAATCAAAATAAAGGAGATTTCTGCAATATGTATATGCAGTATTCAGAACCTCTACACATTGATAAGAAAATATGGAGAGAACCCCAAGGGTAAAATATTTGAAGAGACACATTTAAAAAGACAAGTAGTTCAAAACATGAAATTATGCTCAATATCGTTATTCATTAGAAACATACAAATAAAAATTAAAACGAGATTCCCTTATATCTCTATAAGAGTGGTTAAACTTACTTTTATCATCTTTTTTTTTTTTGTCATGGGCAGGCACTGGGAATCAAACCCGGGTCTCCAGCATGGCAGGTGAGAATTCTGCCACTGAGCCACTATTGCCTACCCTGGCTAAACTTACTTTTATCCTCAAGGATTGGTGAGGATATAAGGCACTACTGGTGTGAGTGTAAATGAGTACAATGTACTTCTGTCTACGGTCCAGCAGTTTAGCATTTTCTAAAGCTGAATATTCATTTAACTTACTGTTGCAGTCCAGGAGATAAAAACCACAGAGTGATTTAAATTGGGGACTTAGAATAATTTAAATAGTTACTTTAGGATGTAGGGAAAAATATTCTTTATGGTACCCTAGGGCTTATGGGAAGTTTCTAAGGAAGGATTAACTTCGAAGAGGGTGCCTCACGAAGTCTGAGGTTCACATCTCTCTGGAGGTGTGGTTGCAGCTTGTTGGATGGCAGAGAAATTCACTGGTCTGGAGTTTTGGGCAAACTGGAAGAAGGCCTCTGGAACACAACTGGGGCATAGGGAATCAAGCTGTCAGTGCAACAAGAGGCGTGGAGCACCAAGTGTCCATGCTGAAAGGGCATTCATGGGCGGGAGAACTGCAGAGACAAATAGGAGGGAAGGGGAACAAACATGCAGACGGAATCAGCGCATCCCTGCAGATAGCGGGCCTGGAGTGAGACTTGTCAGTATTGATCTATCTGTAGGAAGTGACCACCTGGTCAGGCTGGATTGGAAGGTGATCACCAAGCACATCCTGCGTGCCTGGCTGGGGCAGTGCTGCTCTGGATGTCCTCATACCCACAGTGCTGACTGCCTGTGCTGCAGATAAAAATAGTAGAAAGGCTTAAAGGAATTCCATTCATTATGGCAGAGCATATAAAGGTATATTTGGAGCTGAGAGACATACTCATGTTTCATCAGTTACATTCCTGCCTCTTTCGGTGGTTTCAAATTTTTACCAAAAGTAAAGAATTTTCATAGCTTCTTTATTCATCATAATGAGAGAATGGATAAGTTGTGGTGTATTTATCCAATGGAACACTGCATTAAACTACTGCTATAGGAAACAACTAAAATAAATTTCAGAGACATAATGGCAAGTTAAAGAAGCCAGAGACCAGAGGGTATATACAGTATTATTCCTCTTATATGAAGTTGATTGTAGGTAAAAGTATAGTGATAAAAGTCAGAACTGTGGTTGTCTTAAGAGGCTATTGAGTAAGAGGAAAATGAAATATATTCCTGAAGTACTGTTAATAAACGATATATAGGGATGAGTGATGATTTCATTAATGTATATACATGGGTTCAAGTTAATCACACTGAGCTCTTAAGACTTGTGCATTTTAAAGAATGTAACATTCAGAATAGCATGAGATAGATCAACTCCTTAAGAACAAAGCTGTTGAAGTACGTGCAGCACATACACACCTAAATAAGACATGCAAATGATAGAGATACTTTATTCACAAATTGGGACACATTTTATGGTCAACATACTGAAATTGTCATTTCAGTGCAGTGAGAAAAGATGACCATTTCAATAAGTGGACCACAGGATATAGTTATGAAAAAAAATCTCACCACTACTTCGAACACAGAAAAGACATTTCATACACACGAAAGAAAATCTATTCCAGCTAGATTTTAGATATAAACTTGAATGGAAGAACAAGAAAACCTCTAGTATGTGATGGGGGAATATCAGTATTACCTTCTGTAGGACACAAAAGCATTAACCATGAAAAGAAAACTCTGGTGTTTATTTAAATTAATGTTAATATTATTATTTATTAAAATTATTCTGGTTACTAAAATACACCAGGTACCAAGTATGAGATCATATATTTACAAAGATATATTAAATAAAGGATACATGAAGACAAAGTAAATAGAACTCCTATAAATCAGTAAAAGAAAGTCATCCTGATTAATTAAAAAGGTAAAATGCATAAACACATAATTCACAAAAGACACTATATGGGCAATACATGAAAAAAGTACTGAACCCCAATAGTTATTTTCAAAATGCATTTGAACCACGATATAATATTACTAAACACCCACAAGAATGCCTTTTATTGTAAAAACACACAATTCCAATCGGCAAGACTATGGAACAGCTGGAGCTTTTAAATACCCTTGGGGGTAGGATGGGGTGTCAATTCACAAAATCAGTTTGGAAAACTGTTAGACTCTCTTAAAGTTCAACCGATTTATTTCCTATAACTCAGCATATTCCATTTGATGTGTACCATTATTAATGTGTACATCTGTGTATCCAAAACATATATAAGAAAGAAAGATAGATGTTAAAGATCAAGATGGTATAATCTAGGAATGCCTAGAGTGTATAATAATAGTGAAATGTACAATGTACAAATTTTAAAAATCTTTTTGCCTGAGGAAGAACAAAGGAATGTCATTACTGCAGGGTGCTGAAAATAGATGATAATTAATACTTTAAAATGTCACCTTATGTGTGAGACTAAAGCAAAAAATGTTTATTTGTTACAAAATTTATATTTTGACTAGAGCATTTCCTAATATAACTCATGTAGATAGTTTGATTGAATGTCATAAGTACTTGGAATCTCAGGTAGGACATGAGATTTTGTTGGTTTGTCCAGAGTGATGCCCCGATGAACCCCAGAGTGATTTGATCAGTGAGTGGAAAAGTATTTGCAAGCCCCCTTCGGGGAATGGTGAGAGTGGGGAGAAATTCAACTTCCCCAAGTTGAATTCTTGATATTCTCACAAGCAGTGTGGACAACCAAAGCTACAGACTGAGCCCCCAGTCTTGGGGTTTGTTCATATGAAACTTAACCCCACAAAGGATAGGTTAAGTCTACTTAAAATTTAGGCCTAAGAGTCACCCCCAAGAGAGCCTCTTTTGTTGCTTAGATGTGGCCTCTCTCTCCAGCCAACACAAAGAGCAGTCTCACCACCCTCCCCCTCTCTGTGTGGGACATGACTCCCAGGGGTGTGGACCTTCCTGGCAACGTGGGACAGAGATCCTGGAATGAGCTGAGACTCAGCATCAAGGGACTGAGGAAAACCCTAGAATGAGCTGAGAATTAACATCAGGGGATTGAGAAAAACCTTCTCGACCAAAGGGGGAAGAGTGAAATGAGACTAAGTGTCAATGGCTGAGAGATTCCAAACAGAGTCGAGGTTATCCTGGCAGTTATTCTTATGTATTAAGTAGATATCACCTTGTTGTTCAAGATGTAGTGGAGAGGCTGGAGGGAACTGCCTGAAAATGTAGAGCTGTGTTCCAGTAACCATGTTTCTTGATGATGATTGAACAATGATATAGCTTTCACAATGAGACTCTCTGAACGTGAAAACCTTGTGTCTGATGCTCCTTTTAGCTACTATATCAACAGAAGAGTAGAACATATGGAATAAAAATAAATAATGGGGGGAACAAATGTTAAAATAAATTTAGTTTGAAATGCTAGTGGTAAATGAAAGCGAGGGGTAAGGGGTATGGTATGTATAATCTTTTTTTTTCTCTATTATCATTTTATTTCTTTTTCTGTTGTCTTTTTTTTTTAAAGGAAAGACAGAGAGAAGGAAGGAAGGATAGAAGGAAGGAAGGAAGGAAGGAAGAAAGGGAAACAACTTTAACCATTTTCTTGTTTTATTGTATTTTGTTTTTCCGTTTTTTGTTACATGGGCTGGGGCCGGGAATCGAACCGAGGTCCTCCGGCATAGCAGGCAAGCACTTTGCCCGCTGAGCCACCGCGGCCCGCCCTCTGTTGTCTTTTTAATTCTTTTTCTAAATTGATGCAAATGTTCTAAGAAATGATGAATATGCAACTATGTGATGATATTAAGAATTACTGATTTATATGTAGAATGGAATGATATCTTAATGTTTTGTTTGTTAATTTTTTTAATTAATAAAAAAAGTTAAAAAAAAAAAAAGAATGTTCATAGCAGAACTAGTTGTAATGCAAAACACTGGAAACGAACCTAAATGTTTAAGGTAGAATGGATAGTGTGCATTCACACAATAGATAATCATCAGAAAATGATTTTATGAGATTTGCTGGTGATAGAAGTCAGGATAGTAGTTATTCTTGACTCAACCAGTATCTATGGAAAAACCTCAAAATTGAATCATTGAAATCAGGGAAATGCTCAATCAGCTCACAGTCCTTTGCATGTCACATTCATTTCAACATCCTGAAATCACCATTCTTAAACTTCTTATCCAAAAGTTATTATATTTCAATTAAATTTATAACTATTTTCATTAAAAAATTATTTATCAAACCCATATTTAAATTTTATATTTATGTTATCTTAGAATAACCTCAACATTTGTTTCCTAGAATTTTCACAAAGGACATTTCCCTTGAATTTGGAGTCTTATTGTTAAAAACATTTTTCTTTCCTTCCTCATTTTAACTTAAATGTAGTTGTTTTTGTTTATCCCTCATTATACTTTTAACTTCAAATCTTATTGTCTTCTTTTCCCAAATCAATAATATATGTATATATAGGTGTCTGTATCTCTAACATAAATTCAGAAGGTTTGTTGGGGACATGGGCATGGAGAATTCTGAAAAAGATTCTGAAATTTATATGAAAAGAGAAGGTGGGGTATCCAGATAAACCACAATATAAAGAATTTTCTTTTCAAAAAGTATTTCCCTGATTTTAATATATTACGAAATATTTATTAAAATGTCTGAGATCCTTGTTAGGTATACAAGTTATGGTAAAAATTCTCATAATCACAATACTTAAAGAAGAGTTCCATTAATAATGTGATACATATCTTCTTAAATATTTTCTCAACATAAAACGCTGATGTATTTTTTAAACCTAGAGAATCTTCCCCTGTTTTAAAATAAAGACCTATACTATCATGCTAGTGATTAAAAATTAAAATTTTTCAATAAAATATTTTAAGAAACTCATTATCATGAATATTTCGATTATTTCCAGTCTGTCATTATTGCAAATACTCTGAAATAAATATCACTCATGAATATACATCCTGGAGTACTAATCTAGTTACATAGTCAGGATAAATTCTTAGACGAGAAATAGATCAAAGCATAAATATTGTATAATGTGTATAATTTTGTTGTTTTTGATATATACTGCCAAATTAATTATCACCACCAATCTATTTGTTTAATGCTGTAATTTTCATAAATCATTTTAGTCTGTTGGACATAAATGGTATACTTTCTGAGCCTTAGCATATCTTAAATTTTACCTTCTTTTACAATCCTGTTAAATTGTATTTGTTATTTTCTACTATTATTCTTTTTGTAGCTTATAATTAACTATTTCTATAATAAGTATGGCAACAGAAGTAACAAAAGTGTAGAAAATTCACAGCCTAATCTCCTTTTTAATATGCCTTTTTAAATATGTTAAAAGCCTTTGATATGTAGATGTACACACCTGTGTGTTTGTGTGCGTAAATGTGTGTATATTTGCGTGTTCATGTTTTAATTACAGTTAGAATTACCACTGGTAGTTTTTCCTTTTTTATCTCAAATTAAAATTAGTTCATACATCTTGAATGGAAATTTCAAGGCACTTTGTTTTATTGGCTTAAATTTTATCCATCAAACATGGATAAATGAACACTTAAGATACTTTGAGGTGGTTTATAAATGAACACTTAAGATACTTTGAGGAACCATCTCTGTTACACAATTCTGTAAGTATATTTGCAGCCACACAGAAAACTGAGTAACTCTAGCATTTTTTGTGTATGTTGTGTTTTATCTCCTACAGCAACAGTCTCTAACAACCTTGAATTGTTAAGACCTGGAGAGAGAATAGTGTCAAATGCGTCATCAGAAACAGGCCTAAACCAAGAAGGAAAAAGTATAGTTTCTCCCTCGCCTCTGTTGTCATGGCCAAAAATTTTAAACTGTGAAACAGTAAATCATCTGTGCCTGAAATGTCTGGTGTTTTCTTTTCTCTATATTTTTAGCCCCACCTTCCTCCTTTCCTGCCCAAACTTGAGTCCAAAACAGTCTCTGCATCAGATGAAAGGAAACTAAGATCTGTATTCCATGAAACCCAGGGAAGTGCCAATTCAGCCTTACAACCTATATTAGTTTCCTAGAGCTTCCCAAATAAATCACTACAAATGGAGTGGCTATATATAACACATCTATTGTCACAGTCCTGGAGGCCAAAAGTCCTAGATCAAGTTGGAGGGCCAGGCTCCCAACTCTTTTCTTAAAATTCAGAATATGCCATCAACTGGTTAATATGCCATTAACCTGAATATTCCATTAACTGGGGAATTTCACAAGGATGGGGTTTGTCATGGGGGAGTTAGGAGCCACTCCAGTAAGGGTAACTTCCCCCAAACCTACAACCTCCAGATGGGTCCCTGCACCATGATAAGTCCTGAAATGCAGAGGCACCAGCCTCTCCAAAATAGCAAGTAGCTCCATCCCTCTATTCTATATTATTGACAGCCTCTTCCAAGATGAAAAAGTTAGAATGGGAATAGCCTAAACACTCCTCAAAAGTGGGAGAAAGATTAAAGGTGATGGTGGAGTTATACAGAGAAGGTAGGGTTTAACAATAAGTGTGATTGCTGAATCATTATATAGACATTTTTTTAGTCTCCAGTATGTTAGAGTAGCTAGAAGTAAAAACCTAAAGTTGTGGAATTGTAACCTATATGAAACTCTGAAATATGTTCTACAACTAATTGTTGTGATGTGCTCTGAAATGTTTGAAAAATTTTGAAAAAAACTTTTTTGTATATATGTTTTTCACATAAAAGAAAAAAGTTGATTGTGATGATAAATGTACAGCTATGTGATGATATTGTGAACCATTTATTGTACACTTCGTATAATTACATGGTATGTGAATATATAATATAAATAAAAAATTTCAAAAGTTGAAAAAGTAGATGAACAGTCTACTAAATTCTTGTTTGAGTTGTATACGCAGAAGAGTTCTAGGTCAAGTGAACAAATTCAAGCCTAACTTGAATTTCAAAAGCAGAGAGTCAGGCAGGCCATGGTGGCTTAGTGGCAGAGTTCTTGCCTCCCATGCCAGAGACCCGGTGTATTAGTTAGGGTTCTCTAGAGAAACAATCAACAGGGAACACTTGCAAATATAAAATTTATAAAAGTGTCTCACGTAACCATGGGAACATAGAGTCCAAAATCTGTAGGGCAAGCTGTGAAGCTGATGATTCCGATGGAGGTCTGGACAAACTCCACAGGAGAGGCTCGCTGGCTGAAGTAGGAAGAGAACCCGTCTCTTCTGAATCCTCCTTAAAAGGCTTCCAGTGATTAGATTAAGTATCACTCATTAAAGAAGACACTCTGGCTAATTACAAATGGAATCAGCTGTGGATGCAGCCGATGTGATCCTGGCTATGGGAGAAACAGCACTATACAGTGGATGCTGATTCAGAGCACACGCAACTTCCTGGAGAACATTACCCCAGCCCTTCAAGGTATTGCCACCTAGTTGGCACCATAATTGAGTTTTCAAAGGGCCACTCCACCATTCTATCAATCCAGCTGCTTCTAGATGATGAGAACATGGTAAGACCAGAGAATTCCATGAGCATGTGCCCATTCTCGCACTTCATTTGCTGTGAAGTGTGTTCCTTGATCAGAAGCAATGTTGTGTGTAATATCATGATGATGGACAAGGCATTCTGTAAGCCCATTGATGGTAGTTTTGGCAGAAGCATTGCGTGCAGGAAAAGCAAACCCATATCAGAGTATATGTCTATTCTGGCTAGAACAAATCACTGCCCCTTCCATGAAGGGAGTGGTCCAATGTAATCAACCTGCCACCATGTAGCCAGCTGGTCACCTCTGGGAATGGTGCCATACTGAGGGCTGAGTGTGGATCTCTGCTGCTGGCAGATTGGGCACTCAGCAGTGGCCGTAGCCAGGTCAGCCTTGGTGAGTGGAAGTCCATGTCGCTGAGCCCATGCATAACCTCCATCCCTACCACCATGACCACTTTTTTCATGAGCCCATTGGGCAATAACAGGAGCTGCTGGAGAAAGAGGCTGACTGGCATCCATAGAATGGGCCATCTTATCCACTTTATTATTAAAACCTTCCTCTGCTGAAGTCAGCCTCTGGTGCACATTCACATGGGACACAAATATATTCATGTTTTTAGCCCACTCAGAAAGGTCCATCTACTACCTCTTCCCCAGACCTCTTTGTCACCAATTTTCCAATTATAGTCTTTCCAAGTCCCTAACCATCCAGCCAAACCATTAGCAACAGTCCATGAGTCAGTATACAAATGCACCTCTGGCCAGTTCTTCCTCCAAGCAAAATGAACAACCAGGTGCACTGCTCGAAGTTCTGCCCACTGGGAGGATTTCCCGTCACCACTGTCCTTCAAGGACACCCCAGAAAGGGCTTGTAGTGCTGCAGCTATCCACTTTCAGGTGGTACCTGCATATCATGCTGAACTATCTGTAAACCAGGCCTGAGTTTTCTCTTCCTCAGTCAATTCACTGTAAGGAACTCCCCAAGAGGCCAATAGCTCTGGTCTGGGAAAGAAAAGGTAATGTGGCAGGAGTGGAGACCATGGACATTTGGGCCACTTCCTTATGTGACTTACTTGTGCCTTCAGGACTTGCTCTGGCCCTATCTCGTATATACCATTTCCATTTTATGATAGAGTGCTGCTGTGCATGCTTAGCTTTATGGCTTGGTGGGTCAGACAACACCCAGCTCATGATAGGCAACTCAGGTCTCATGGTAACTTGGTGGCTCAAGGTTAAGCGTTCAGTGTCTACTAAGGCCCAGTAGCAGGCCAAAAGCTGTTTCTTAAAAGGAGAGTAGTTATCTGCAGCAGATGGTAAGGCTTTGCTCCAAAATCCTAAGGGTCTGTGTTGTGATTTTCCTATACGGGCTGGCCAAAGGCTCCAAACAGCTTTTGTATTTGTCACTGACACTTCCAGCACCATTGGATCTGCTGTATCATATAGTTCAAGTGGCAGAGCAGCTTGAACAGCAGCCTGGGCCTGTCGCAGAGCCTCCTCTTGTTCAGGTCCCCACTCAAAATTAGCAGCTTTTCTGGTCATTCAATAAATGAGCTGGAGTAGCACACCCAAATGAGGAATATGCTGTTGCCAAAATTCAAAGAGACCAACTAGGCATTGTGCCTTTTTTCTGATCATAGAAGGGGCCAGATGCAGCAACTTATCCTTCATCTTAGAAGCGGTATGTTGATATGCCCCACACCACTGGACACCTAGAAATTTCACTGAGGTGGAAGGCCCCTGTATTTTTGTTGGATTTATCTCCCATTCTCTGACATGCAAATGCCTTACAAATGAGTCTAGAGCAGTTGCTGCTTCTTGCTCACTAAGTCAAATCAACATATCATCAATACATCAATATAATGGACCAGTGTTATGTCTTGTGGGAGGAAGAAATGATCAAGGTCCCTGGGACAAGATTATGACATAGGGCTGGAGAGTTGATAAACCCCTGATGTAGGACAGTGAAAGTATATTGCTGACCTTGCCAGCTGAAAGCAAACTGTTTCTGGTGGTCCTTACTAACAGCTATTGAGAAAAAAGCATTTGCCAGATCAATAGCTGCATACCAGGTACCAGGGGATGTATTGATTTACTCAAGCAATGATACCACATCTGAAAGAGCAGCTACAATTGGAGTTTCCACCTTGTTGAGCTTATGATAATCTACCGTCGTTCTCCAAGACCCATTTGTTTCCTGCACAGGCCAAATAGGAGAGTTGAATGGGGACGTGGTGGGAATCACCACCCCTGCATTCTTCAAGTCCTTAAGAGTGGCAGTAAGCTCAGCAATCCTTCCAGGAATCTGGTATTGCTTATGATTTACTACTTTGCTAGGTAGGGAAGCTCTAGTGACTTTCACTTGGCCTTTCCCACCATAATAGCCCTTACTACATGAGTTAGAGGGCCAGTTAGGATTCTGCCAGTTGCTCAGTATGTCTACTGCAATTATACATTCTGGAACTGGGAAAATAACTACAGAATAGGTCCAGAGGCCCACTGGACCCACTGTGAGATGGACCTCAGCTAAAACTCTATTGATCACCTGGCCTCCATAAGCATCCCCCCTGACTGGTGGACCAGAGTGATGTTTTGGGTCCCCTGGAATTAATGCCACTTCTGAACCAGTGTCTAATAATCCCCAAAATATCTGATCATTTCCATTTCCTCAATGCACAGTTACCCTGGTAAAAGGCCATCGGTCTCCTTGGTGAAGGCTTGGAGGAAGACTAACAGTATAAATTTGTGGCAGTGTAATAGGGTTCTCCTGCAAAGGGACCCGATCTCCCCTTCATTCAAGGGGTTCTGGGTCTGTAAACTGTCTCAAATCTGGAAATTGATTAAGGGGTGTGTTTTTGTAATTCAGGTTAGACTTCTGTTCACTTGACCTAGAACTTTTTTGTTTATACAACTGAAACAAGAATTTAGTAGACTGCCCATCTATTGTGTTTCTAGGTACCCCATGATTTACTAACCAATGCTACAAATCTCTGAGAGTCAGATTATTTTGACTGCTGCTTTGAGTTTGCTGTCTATTATAGTAGCCACGTCCACCCTGTCTTTGGTGATTAAGTGCTGCCACCTGGCCTCTGCCAACTTGGGATCTGGTTATCCCCATTGGGTTTAAGGATTCCAGCTCAGTGACAGCAGTTACCACAGTAATATCTGACCTACAGAGAAGTGCAACTACAGAGCTCTTCAGGGATGATGGCGCTAGTCTCACAAATTTATTTCTCACTGTTCTGGTGAAAGGTGCATCCTCTGAACATTCCTAGGATGTAAGAGCAGTCTTTGCATGATAAATCCACTCTAACATTCCAATCTCTCTAAGCTTCTAGGCCCTCTCATCTACATTATACCAGGGATGTTCCAGTTGCAGCATTTCAACCTCAGGTAACGTCGGCCAGCTTTTGATCCATGTTTCTACCAACCATCCAAATAAACTGTTAATGCCTTTTCTATCCACTTGAGCTATAACATTGAATGCAGAATCTCTGCTTAGTGGGCCTATGTCAATAAATTCAGCATGATCCAGCCTTATACCCCTTCCACCATTATCCCGCACCCTAAAAATTCATTGCCACACATATTCCCCTGACTTCTGTCTATATACATTGGAAAACTCACACAGTTCTTTTGGAGTGTAACATACCTCCTCATGTGTGATACTTTGTACCTCACCTTTAGGGGCCTGTTGGGACTTTAGTCTAGTTATAAGTCTGGAAGAAATGAGAGGTGGTGGGGGTGGGTCATGAAAAGAATTAAAAATATCTTCCAAGCCATTTGCTTCAGGGCATTCTTTTGCAGTTTCATCTGGTGAAACAGGATCGATCACTCTAGGGCTAATCCCTTCAAGTGGAGGTTGGGTGGCCAACTCTTCAAGACAGGCTGGAGATGGGGTGACTATGTCCTCAGGACAGGCTATTACAAGGTTATCTAGAGAAGACTCAGGATGCCCTAGGGGTTTCAACCTCACCCCCGACATCATTATCAATCCATATGACACCATCCCATTTTTCAGGAACCCACTCCTTTCCAATCTATGCCCTCACTTTAATAGCAGACAAAATACAAGATTGAGATTTCCATTTATATTGTAAATTTGCTACTCTAACAATAAGATTCTGAATCTGATTTTCAGAGCTCTCGAGTCTATGGCTATACGAAATAAGATTTTCCTTCAGGAAACTCATAGAAAGGTTTACATCTGTCAGACAGTGCTTAAGCTTCTTGTTTGAAGCCTTAAGCCCATCCCTTTCACTCATTAATGTATCTAACAATGATCAGCCAACATCTCTATACTTCCTAGTTCCATAAAACTCCACAAAGGTGCCCAAAACTCTATCCCCCAGAACCTGGCTTCATACAAGCAAAGCATTAGAAGAATCGAATGGTGATATTTTGACCATCTCTTTTTTCCAAATCACTCCATGGATTGGCAATGCCATTCTGATTATGGGAATCAGAGTCCTTAGTACCTTTGAGTCCAGTCAGAGTAGAAAACCATTCATAAAACCCATTTTAAAGATTCTGTTTCTTAAGAACCACTCCTGGTACCAAATTGTATTAGGATTCTCTAGAAAAACAGAATCAACAGGAAATGTTTGCAAACATAAAATTTATAAAAGCGTCTCACATAACCATAGGAATGTAGAGTCCAAAATTTGTAGGGCAGACTGTGAAGCTGATGATTCTGATGGAGGGTCTGGATGAACTCCGCAGGAGAGGCTTGCTGACCAAAGCAGGAAGAGAGCCTGTCTCTTCTGAATCCTCCCTAAAAAGCATCCAGTTATTAGATTAAGCATCACTCATTAAAGAAGGCATTTCCCTTGGCTGATTACAAATGGAATCAGCTGTGGATGAAGCCGATGTGATCATGATTTAATTGTATGTAATGTCCTCATGGCAACAGACAGGCTGGCACTTGCCCAACCAGACAACAGGTACCACCACTTGGCCACATTGACACATGAACCTGACCATGACACCTGGGTTCAATTCTTGGTGCCTGCCCATGCAAAACAAAACAAACAAACAAAAATACAAAAACCAGAGTGTCATGGCCCCTTAATCAAGTCTCAGACTTGAGACAATTTACAAACCCAGCGTCCCTTCAATGAGGGTAGGGCCTGGAACACTTAGGGAAGGATGCTATTACACTGCCCCAAATTTAAATGGTTCGCCTTCCTCCCAGCTTTCCACAAGGAGACCTGTGGCCTTCTGCCAGATGACTGCGCATTGGTGAAAAGGAAATGATCAGATATTTTTGGGATTATTAGACACTGATTCAGATATGACATTAATTCCAGGAGACCCAAAACAACACACTGGTCTACCAGTCAGAGTAGAAGCTTATGGAGCTAGGGTGATTGATGAAATTTAACTCAGGTTCATCTCATAGTAGGTCCTGTGGGTTCTTGGTCCCATTCTGTGGTTATTTTCCCAGTTCCCGAATGCATAATTGAAGTAGACATACTGAGCAACTGGTAGAATCCCTGCATTGGCTCTCTGACTCATAGAGTATGGGCTACTGTGGGAGAAAGAGCCAAGCAAAAGCCACTAGAACTTCCCCTACCTTGCAAAACAGTAAATCAGAAGCAATACCATATTCTTGGAGGGATTTCAGAGATTACTGCCACTCTTAGGAACTTGAAAGACACAGGGTGGTGCGTCCCACCACATCCTCATTCAACTCTATTTGTCCTATGCAGAAAACATATGGATCTTGGAGGATGATGGTGGATTTTTGTAAATTTAACCAGTTGGTAACTGCAACTGCAGCTGCAGTTCAAACATGGTATCATTGCTTGAGCAAATAAACACATCCCCAGGTACCTGATATGCAGCTATTGACCTGGCAAGTGCTCTTTCCTCAATAATTGTTAGTAATGGCCAACAGAAACAATTTCCATTCACTTGGTAAAGCCAGCAGCACCTTCACTGTCTTACTTTAGGGGTATATGAACTCTCCAACCCTACGTCATAATCTTGTACTCAGGTACTTTGATCCTTTCTCCATGCCACAAGACATCACACTGGTCCATTATATTGATATCATGTTGATTAGACCTAATGATTAAGAAATAGCAACTACTCCGGACTTAATGCTAAGTCATTTGTGTGTCACAGGATGGGAGATAAATCCAACAAAATTACAGGGGACTTCCACTTCAGTGAAATTTCTAGGTGTCCAGTGGTGTGGGGCATGTCAAGATATTCTTTCCATGGGGAAGGATAAACTGTTGCATCTTGCCTCTCCTATGACCAAAAGAGAGGCACAATGCCTAGTTGGCCTCTTTGGATTTTGGAGACAACATATTTCTCATTTGGTGTGCTGCTCCAGCCCATTTACTGTGTGGCCAGAAAGACTGCTAATGTTGAGTGTGGACCATAAAAAGGATGCTCTGTGACAGGTCAAGGCTGCTGTGCCAGCTGCTGTATTACTTAGTCCATATGATCCAGCAGATCTAATCATGCTGGAAGTGTCAATGGCAAATAGGGATGCTGTCTGGAGATTTTGGCAGGTGCCTATGGGAGAATCACAAAGCATGCCCTTAGGAATTTGGAGGAAAACCTTACCATATGCTGTAGATATTTGTGCATAAAGCAATTATTTTGTTTTCTTCTTATCATATGACATACATTTTATTGTTTCTGCTGTAGTATTTAAGTTATAGAATATCAAGTTTAAGAGTAAATGTTATCTAAGGACTTGTTCCTTATTTTAGAGGGACTTAATGTGTCTCTGGTCATATGCACAACAGTTGAGTATTGCTAGGTGAAACATATGTCTGTTATTATGTTCCACTTAGAAATTAAGCATGTTTCAAGGTGATGTGTATAGCTGCCAAGTTGAGAAGGTGTGCAATGTGGCGGTTAGGTTCTGGTGTCAACTTGGCCAGATGATGGTGCCTAGTTGTCTGGTCAGGCAAGCACTGTCCTAACCATTATTGTAAGGATATTTCTTGGCTAGTTGATAAACGAGATGGGTGGTTAATTAAATTATCAGTCAGTTGATATCATCTGTGGCTGTTCACGTCTACGATCAACTAAAGGCATGTCTCCCACAAATGAGATAATCCAATATTTTGGATTTGTTCCAATCAGTTGAAGAATTTTAAGGGAGAAGAGAGAAATTTCAATGCTTCTTCAGCCAGTGAGCCTCTTCTGTAGAGTTCATCGAGACCCTTCATCGGAGTTGCCAGCCTCACAACCTACCCTATTGATTCGAGACTCTTGCATTTCCATGGTTATGTAAGACACCTTTATAAATCTTATTTTACAATAGCTTCTGTTGGTTCTGTTTCTCTAGAGAACCTGACTAATACACCTATATACAGAAAATCCTGAAAAAGCCACAATAAAACTCCTTGAGTTAATACATGAATTTAGCAAAGTGGCAAGAGTTAGAACCACATGCAAAAATCAGGGATGCTTTATATACTTGCAATGATCAATCTAAGGAGGAAATCAAGAAAAAAATTTCCACTTACCATAGCAACCAAAAGATTCAAATATCTAGAAATATATATAATCAAAGATATAAAGGACTTATACATAGAAAACTAAAAAACTTTGTTATAAGAAAAATTGACAGGAACCTCCCCCTACATGCAATTTGTAATATATTTTCAAAAGAATTTTCTGGCGACTCTTTTTCTTGTATGCTGTGCCATGGGGTCACATTTAATTATTTTCCTTGTGAATATCCCATTATTGCTGCACCATTTGTTGAATTTTTCTTATTTATTTATTAAGAAATTTATTAAGAAAGGGCCAGGCCCCTCTCTTTTTAAAAGGTGAAAGAGTAGAGTCTTTGTGATTTTGCAGGGCCCTCTGGAAAATATCAAAGACAGTTTGAAATTAAAAAGATATTTTAATTATTTATTTAGCATTGGATTTGAGAAGGCAAAATGTCATATATTGTCAGAAGGGTTGAATACTTGGTTAAATAGGATATTTATTTGGTTAAATAATAATTACTGTGAAACATAATTTGCCTCTCTTTTTTAATCAAAGTAACAATAAAAGATTTTAAAAGTAAATATAGGGGTAAGAGGATGGTATAGAGAGGTGTGGAATTTAGTTCATTTTCCATAGTAGCTAATCTATAGCCAGGAACAGTACAGAACAACTCCTAGGGGAACATTCTTGACTGGACACAGCTTACACCAGTCTGGAATGGGTGGAACAGTTGAGAACTCAAAGAATTCTAAGTTCCCCAAACCACAGAGGCTTGCACCCCTCCCTACAAGCATGGCAGGCTGGTTCCCCAAAGGGAAAGGAAATGTTCTTCACTAGTAGCAAGGGCTTAGCTCAACTGCACTCCCATTGTGGAATTAATTAACAAATTCTGATGCCCCCAGCACCAATAAATCTAGAATAAACACTAAAGAAACTAGAAGTTTTTGCCCAGATAAAGAAGGGGCAGAGCTGATGGGGGAGGGGGAGGGAAGTGGCTTTTTGAGGTGACCATCACAAAATACTGTTAAAGAGCTGGATCCCAAGAAAAGGTGGGTACAAACAGCCTAGAGATACATAGAGCCATGTACCAGTTTAAGCTCTTGATTGGCAAACCCAGGGAGCAAGCACTCTCAGTTTCCAGCACTGCTCTAAGCAAGGGAAGAACTAAGGCAGGTCTGAGAGACAAAATAACTAGTCAGGTGAAGGATGTTAATTCCCTAAAGTGCACATGTTCCCCAAGAAAAGGGTGGCAGAGCCCACATCAAGTGGAATCCCTCCTTCAAGGAATTCAGGCCCCAGGGGCTGGAAAACAGAAGCAAACAAAGTCTGCCTACTACCTCACATAGGTCTCAAACATGCCTCTTGCAGGGAGAGCCTGCTGAAATTAAGGGCACCGCATCACTTTAAGCTGGAAGCTGGAAGCTGCAGGTAGACAAGTTTCACATGCTTAGCAGAATAGGAAAACAGAGTCTAGAGGCTTCATAGGGAAGTATGACAATCTGCTTGGTCTCACCGTTAGGGAAAACTAATGAAAGCTACTAAGATGTGGGTCTGTCTGGTTCAGTAAATTTTGACTGGGCCTATAATAGCCAAGGGAAAGAAAGGCTACATATAGACAAGGCAAGAACAGGAAAACAAGAACTGAAAACTTCTGATCAGTTAAACAGAACCTATGATAGAGGTCTAGAAGAAGTTGAACTAGATGGAAAAGAACAGATAAAGAACAAAACTATATAGCAAGAAAACCATAGGTAAAGGAGTGAAAACAACCTCAAGAATAACCTAATTAAGGAAATCAAATGCCTAGATGCTAGCAAAAAATAATGAGTCATAGTAGTAAAATCAAAGATATGGCCCAGTCAAAGGAGTAAACCAACACTTCAAATGAGATATAGGAGGTGAAACAACTAATTCAGGACGTTCAAGCAGACATACAAAATCTCATCAAAAATCAAATCAATGAGTTGGGGGAGGATATATAGAAGAAATTGGGTGAACAAAAAAGAAGAGCTCGAAAAGTCTGAAAAAAATGGCAGAACTTGTGGAAACGAAAGGCACAATAGAGGAGATGAAAAAAGCTGGAAACCTATAACAATAGATTTGAAGAGGCAGAAGAAAGGATTGGTAAACTAGAGGACTGGACATCTGAAATCTGACAGAAATGGAAATATAGGGAAAAGAATGTAAAAAAATATGAGCAGGGTCTCAGGGAATTGAATGACAACATCAGGCACACAAATATACATATTGTGGCTGTCCCAGAAGGAGAAGAGAAGAAAAAAGGAGCAGAAAGACTAATGGAAGAAATAATCACTGAAAATTTCTCATCTCTTATGAAAGACATAAAAGTACAGATCCAAGAAGGGTAGCATACCCCAAAGAGAATAGATCTAAATAGACATACTCCAAGACACTAATCAGATTGTCAAATGTCAAAGACAAGGAAACAATTTTGAAAGCAGCAAAAGTAATCTACCATATGCAAGGGTAACTCAATAAGACTATGTGTGGCTATCTCAGCAGAAACCATGGAGATAAGAAGGCAGTGGTACAACATATTTAAGATTCTGAAAGAGAAATATTGCCACTCAAACTCTATACCCAGCAAAACTGACCTTCAAAAATGAGGGGGAGTTTAAAATATTTTCAGACAATCACTGACAGAATTTATGACTAAGAGATAAGCTGTACATGAAATTGTAAAGGGAGCACTACAGGCAGATAGGAAAATGCAGTAAACAGAGGTCTAGAGAAGAGTGTAGAAATCAATGCTATCAGTAAAGATAAAAAGAGAAAAAAATTAAATAAGACATATAAAACAAAAGACACAAGGTAGAAGAAAGCACTGCCTTTACAGTAATAACTTTAAATCTTAATGGATTAAAATCCACAGTAAAAAGATATAGACTAACAGAATGGACTGAAAAACAGGGCCCATCTATATGCTCTCTACAGGAGACTTGCTTTTATCCCTAGGACAAAAATAAGTTGAAAGTGAAACATTTGGAAAAGATATTTCATTCAAACAATAAACAGAAAAGAGAAAGGATAATATACTTATATCTGACAAATTAGACATCAAATGTAAAACAATTAAAAGAGACAAAAAAGGACACTGTGTACTAATAATAGGAACAATTCCTCAAGAAATCATAACAATCATAAATATTTATGCACCAAGCCAAAGTTCTCCAAACTACATGAGGCAAACACTGAAAACACTGAACGGAGAAGTTGATACCTCTACAATAATAGTTGGAAACTTCAATTCCCCATTCTCAAAATGGATAGAACAACGAGACAGAGGATCAATAAGGAAACAGAGATTTTGAATAATATGATAAAGGAACTAGACTTTACAATCATTTACAGAACATTTCACCCCCCAACTGCAGGATATGCATTTTTCACAAGTGCTCATGGATCATTCTCAAGTGTAGACCAGATGCTGGGTCACAAAGCAAGTCTCAATAAATTTAAAAAGACTGAAATTACACAAAATACTTTCTTGGATCATAATGGAATGAAGATGGAAATCAATAACAAGTGGAGGGCCAGAAAATTCACAAGTATATGGAGGCTAAATAACACACTCTTAAACAACCAGTGAGTCAAGGAAGAAATCACAGGAGAAATAAGTAAATATCTTGAGGCAAATGAAAATGAAAACAAAACATATTGAAATTTCTGGGATGCAGAAAAGGCAGTGCTGAGAGGGAAATTTATTGCCTTAAATGCCTATATTAAAAAGGAAGAAAGAGCAAAAATCAAGGAATTAACTCTTCCTGAAAGAACAGCAAATTTGTCCCAAAACAAACAAAAGGAAAGAAGTAATGATTTGAGCAGAAATAAATGAAATGAGAATATGAAAAAAATCAAGAAAATCAACAAAACATGAAATTGGTTCTTTGAGAAATCAATAAAACTATGAACCCTTAGCTATGCTGGAGAGGTGGGGGATGCAAATAAATTCAATTAGAAATGGAAGGGGGACATTACCACTGGCTCTGCAGAAATAAGGAGGTAATGAGAGGATACTATAAGCAACTATATGCTAATAAACTAGACAACCTAAATGAAACGGACAACTTCCTAGAAAGGCATGAACAACCAATATTGACTCAAGAAGAAATGGATGATCTCAACAAAACAGTCTCTGGTAAAGGGACTGAATCATTATTAAGAAGCTCCCCAAAAGGAAAAGTCCAGGACAAGATGGCTTCACAGGTGAATTCTACCAACTTTTCAAGAAAAAATTAGTATCAATCCTGCTCAAACGCTTCAAAAATACTGAAGAGGAGGGAAGGGTATGCAACTCATTCTATGAAACTAATATCACCCTAATACAAAGACCAGACAAAGATAGTACAAGAAAAGAAAATTATGGATCAATCTCTTTAATGAATATAGATGCTAAAATCCTCAACAAAGTACTTGCAAATCAAATTCAGCAGCACATTAAAAAAATTATACACCATTATCAAGTGGGATTTATTCCAGCTATACAAGGATGGTTCAATGTGAGAAAATTATTTAGTGGTATACACCACATTAATAAATCAAAGTAGAAAAACCACATGATCATGTCAATTGATAAAGAAAAGGTATTTGACAAAATTCAACATCCTTTCTTTATGAAAACACTTCAAAGGATAGGAATAGAAAGGAAATTACTCAATATGATAAAGGGCATATATGAATAATCCACAGCTAACATCATCCTCAATGGGGAAAGACTGAAAGCTTTCCCTCTAAGATCAGGAACAGGACAAGGATTCCCACTATCACCATTGTTATTTAACATTGTGCTGAAAGTTCTAGCCAGAGCTATTAAACAAGAAAAAGAAATAAACACACCCAAAATAGAAAGGAAGCAGTAAAACTCTCACTATTTGCAAATGACATGATACAAAATGTCTAAAATCCTAAACATCTACAGCAAAACTACTAGAGCCAATAAATTAATTCAGCAAGGTGGCAGGGTACAAGATCAATGCACAAAAATCATTAGTGTCTCTATACACTAGTGATGAGCAATCTAAGGCAGAAATTAAGAAATAAATTCCATTTAAATAGCAACCAAAAGAATAAAATATTTAGGAAATAATTTAACTAAGGATACTAAAGACCTGTACACAGAAAACTACAAGAAATTGCTAAAATAAATCATGGAAATCCTAAATAAATGGAAAGGCATACGTGTTCCTGGATTGGAGAACTAAGTATAGTTAAGACATCAATTCTGCCCAAATTGACTTATAGATTCAATGTGATACCAATTGAAATTCCAACAACTCATTCTGCAGAAACAGAAAATCCAGAAACCAAATTCACTTGGAAGGGCAGGATATTTCAAATAACTAAAAATATCTTGAGGAAGAAAAATGAAATGGGAGGTCTCACACTACCTGACTTTAAAGCATATTATGAAGCTAAAGTGGTCAAAACAGCATGGCACTGGTATAAGGAAAGATATACTGACCAATGGAATTGAATTGAGTGCTCAGAAATAGACCCTATGGTTTATGGACAATTGATCTTTGATAAGGTGGTCAAGCCAACTCACCTGGACAGAGCAGCTTCTTCAATAAATGATGTTTGGAGAATTGGCTATCCATATGCCAAAGAATGAAAGATGACCCATCTCTCACACCCTGTACAAAAATTAACTCAAAATGGATCAAAGACCTAAACATTAGTTAAAAATATAAAAGTAGTAAAGGAAATGTAGGAAAATATCTTATAAAATGTGTAATAGGAGGTGAGGTGGTTTCCTAGACCTTACACTCAAAGACTGAACAATTAAAAAAAGAAATAGTCCTCGAAATTAAACACTTTTCTGCATCAAAGAAGTTTGTCAGGAAGGTAAAAAGTCAGCCTACACAGTGGGAGGCAATATTTGGAAAAAACATATCAGATAAGAGTTTGGTATCCAGGATATATAAAGAGAGTCTTCATCTCTACAACAAAAAGACAAACAGTCCAATTAAAAAATGGGCAAAAGATATCAACAGACACTTTTGAGAAGAGGAAATACAAATGGCTGGGGAAAACATGAAGAGATGTACAACTTCACTGGCTATTAGGGAAATGTAGGTCAAAACCACAGTGGCATATCATCTCATACCCACTGGAATGGCTTTTATAAAAAAACAAAAAAACAAAAAGCAACAAGTGCTAGAGAGTATGTGGAGGAAGAGGCACACTTATCCCAATGTCGTTGGGATTGTAAAATGGAATAACTGCTCTGGAAGGCAGTTTGGTGTTTCTTCGGGAAGCTATGTATAAAATTGTCATATGATCCAACAATTCCACTATTAGATATATATACTCAGAGGAACTGAAGGCAAGGACACAAAAGGACATTTGCACACCAATGTTTATAGCAGCATCATTTATGATTGCTAAGAATTGGATAGAGCCCAAATGTCCATCCAAGGATAAGTGGTTAAATAAGCTGTGGTACTTACATATGACATAATATTACCCAGCTGTAAGACAGAACACAGTCATGAAGCATGTAAAAATGTGGATGAAACTTGAGGACATTATACTGAGTGAAATTAGCCAGAATCAAAAGGATAAATACTATATGATCTCATTAATATGAACTAATATTAATGAGTGAACTTTGAGAGTTAAAGATAAGAACACAGTTATCAGGAGATAGAAAGAGAGTAGAGATGGAGCATTTGGTGCTGAAGGAATACAGATTGTGCAACAGGACTGATTGTAAAAATTCAGAAATTGATAGCACAATACTACCTGATGTAGCATAATAATATAAAGGAGAAGGGCTGTGGGCATGTATGACATCAGAAGGAAAGATGGAAGATAAAGAGTGAGATGGTCTAACTTAGGAATGCCTAGAATGGACAATGATGGTGATTAAATGTACAAATAAAAAACATTTTTGCATGAGTGAAAAAAATGAATGTCAACATTGCAAGGTGTTGAAATGGATGGTATACAGGACAAAGTACAATTAATGGAAGCTAGGGTCTCTAGTCAAAAGTAAACATTATAATACACTTCCACTGAGCATGACAAAGGTATAACGCCAAAAGTAAATGCCAACGAGTCGGGTATAGGGCAGGATATGGATTCTTTGCAGAAGAAAAGGAACTGTCTTCATATGGTTTATTGCGGTGAAGTCAAGTCTATTTATTTAAGTTTGATTGTATGGTGTGAGAATAAAACTGTTTAAAAATAAACAGAGAGAAAGAAGTGCTAGAGAAAATGTGGAGAAAGAGACGTCCCTATTCACTGTTGGTATGGAAGCTGAGAGGTGCAGCCCCAGTGGAGGGCAGTGTGGTGGTTCCACAGAAGGCTAGGGATGGGGTTGTAGTAGAATCATGCAACCCCATTGCTAGGTATATACCTGGAGGAACTGAGAGTGGGGACAGGAATGAACATTTGCACACTGGTTTTTACAGCAGCAGTGTTTGCAATTCACAGTGGATGGAGGTGGCCTAGGGGTACAATGACTGAGGAATGCACGGGGGGTGGGGTGGGGGCGTGGGGGGGAGCTGTGGTGTTTACATACAGTGGACTACTGAGCAGCTGCAAGAAGGAATCAAGTTGTGAAGCATGTAACAAGGGGAATGAACTTGAAGGACAGTATGTTGAATGAAATGTCAGAAAGAAAAAGACAAATATTATCATGCCTCACTGATATGGACTAACTATAATATATAAACCCAGAGAATTGAAGCTGAGAGTATGGGCTATCAGGTTGCAGTCTCCAGTAAAGGTTCCTAGATTGTAAGCTCTTACAGCAGTTGCATATATTTAGGAGTGGTAACTTACGTTTCTAAATTCTGAGATACTGAGCTGTTTGTAAATAACCAGATCATTCCCTGAAACTTCGAGTATTTATGTGACACCTGAGGCTCAGATGGATAGCACTGAAGCTATGAAAGTCAGCAGTACCCCAATCAGCAATTTTTTAAAAAGTTGAAAAAGGGATCAGACTTCAAGGAGAGATATGAATAAACTATTCTATCTGATCTGGATAAAACTAAGGTAAATCACAATACAGGGTAAAGGATGATATGGTCCGTATTTTAAAACTTCAACTTTTGCGTGAGACCAAAGGGAAAGAAGCTTATATGGGTACAGAATTTATATTTTGGGGAGTGCATTTCCTAATTTAACTTGTATGTTCAGTTTGGTTGAACACCATAATTGCATGGAATCTTGAATAGGGCATGAGATCTTGTTGGTTTGGCCAGGTTAGCGTGATGCCCGGATATATCCCAGAGTAATATGGGCAGTAGACAAAGACGTATTTACAAGGTCACCTTGGAGGAAATATTCAGCTTCCCCATTTGGAGAATTTCTGATGTTCTTACAAGCAGTGGGGACAACCAAATCAATAGGCCAAACCCTCAATCTTGGAGTTTGCCCTTATGAAGCTTACTTCTGCAAAGAATAGGCTAAGCCTACTTAAAATTAGGCCTAACAGTCACCCTCAGAGAACCTCCTTTGTTGCTGAAATGTGGCTTCTTTCTCTAAACCAGCTCAGCAGGTGAACTCACTGTCTTCCCTCCTACATGGGACATGACTCCAAGGGATTGAGAAAGCCATCTTGACCAAAAGGTTGAAGAGAGATACGAGACAAAATAAATTTTCAGAGGCTGAGAGATTTTAAACAGAGACAAGAGGTTATCCTGGAGGTTATTCTTATGCATTATATGGATATCCCTTTTTAGTTTATTGTGTATTGGAGTGGCTGAAGGGAAGTACTAAACTGTTGAACTGTGTTCCAGTAGCCTTGATTCTTGAAGATGATTGTATAAAGTTATGACTTTTACAATGTGACTATGCGTTTGTGAAAACCTTGGGTATGTTGTTCCTTTTATCCAGGATATGGACAAAGAGTAGAAAAATATGGATAAAGTATAAATAAATAGTAAATAAAGTAAATTGGGTAGATGAAAATACTAGTTGTCAATGAGAGATGGGGTAAGGTGTACGGTATGCATGAGTTTTTTTGTTTTTTATTTTTATTTCTTTTTCTGGAGTGATGCAAATGTTCTAAAAAATGATCATGGTGATGAACGCACAGCTATGTGATGATATTGTGAGCCATTAATTGTACACTAGGTATGGAAAAATGTGTGAAGATTTACCAATAAAGCTATTAAAAAGAAAAACAAAACAGAGCAAAAAACAATATTAAATTAGTATACAGGGCTGGCCAGGTGGCTCAGCAGGCAGAGTTCTCACCTGCCATGCCGGAGACTTGGGTTCGGTTCCTAGAGCCTGCCCATGCAAAAAAAAAAAAAAGAAAGAAAAATTAGTATACATTAGAGGACTTACATCTTAAAATTTTCAGCCATTGTTCAAAAAACAGTCTCAGAAACATAGAGAGACAAAACAGAGATATAAAACTCACTAGTTTATGTAAAAGAACTGATTTTCTCTCCTTGCCCCACTTTTATATGTATTTAATCAGAATTTTGTTTTGTTTTGTTTTAGGTAAAGAGGTTATTTTATAATCATTATATCTTTTAGAAGCTTTTGAATACCAATCAAAGAATGTACCCCACTCCTTGGGGTCTGGGACCTTTTTTTTCTCAAGTGTACTTTCCTTTTCAAATGTATAACCTTGTTTAAATTAAAACTCCCCCATCACGTCCACTGTAATTCTAAGTTATCTTTTGTCTATACTCCACATTTTTTTAAAAAGGACATGAGGGACACCTTTTAAACTGGGGCTTTTATGTGCCCATACTCCTATTTTTCTTTAAAATGGACAATATCATTTTTAATGTCCCTGTTGCTTGCAATACAGACAGCTATTGCTCTTTATATTTTTTCCCTTGGAGGTGTTTGTGTGTATTGACAATTATTAAAAGTGGCAATAAAGGACTCTTTTATCATTTTTATTCCATGCTTTTAATTTATTTTATTTTATTTATTTATTTACTTTTATTTTTATTCCGATCCAGAGTTTTTTCAAAATGTTTAGCTAATTTAACAAGTTTGTTTAAAGAAGCGGCTTCTTGCACATGTTTATATTTTGATGATGAAAGAAATAAGCAGGGGATTTGTTGCAAAGGCAAGAAAGAGGTTTTATTGAGCAAGAGCAAGCATGCATGTAGGGGAGAGTCAGGAAGAAGCCTCTGCTCAGGGGTGGGAGTTTAGAGAGTGGTCATCTATATATGGTCATCTGGGAATTGGACTGCCTTGGGAGGGGATAGGGCATTGTTAGGGTGGTTTCAGGTGGAGTGTCTTTGTGCACAGCGAGCCAGTTCAGACACCACAGAGGCAGGATGTTTGCCAGTAGAATCTTCAGTAATTAGCTTAAACTGGCTCTTTCTGGGAGACTTGTGGTTGTAAATGCAGAGATGTCCTGGCTACCCAAAGGATCATGAATATGTCAAACTGAAGTGGCTTCATTGGATTTCCAGTTGACTTGGTTCTTCCCTGGATAAGGTGGGAGTTCAAGCAAATCAAGATGGTTAGTGTTGTCATTAACTATTCCATTTTCACAGGTTTTTAACTAACTTCCTAAGATTGGGTTTACGTCCATTGATAAATAATGAGCACAACTTTCTTGTCTTTAAATATGTCAGCAAAAGAAAGACCGAATGAACCCCAAAGTTTTGAATCAATTGCTCCTTTGAATTTCAGATGGATTTATTCTTTTTTTTGTTTGTTTGTACACCAAATTGGATTCTTAACCAATCAGCCTTTTATTTTTATTTTTTATTTTGAGGAAAAGCCTTTGGTATGGCATTTATTAAATCTTAAGCAATTTGGCTGGCCAGTTTAGAAATGTCTCCACCTGTAATATTTGTAAGGTCTCATATCATCTTTAGCTTTTCCCATTTAGTTGCCTCAATCCACTTCTTTTTTTTTTCACCCTGACTCAAAGCCATGTGTAAAAAAATTGAAAAAAGTCTGACAATCCTGGATTATAAACTCCAATTAGAATTATGAATTTCTCATAAATTTTTGATTCATTTTAAGATTAGGGAATTCCTTAACAAGAACCCTATGCTCAGCTCTTGATCAGGGCTAAGTTACTGAGGGTGCTGTACAGTTAGTTTCATACAGGCTGGTCTTATAGGGCATTGGCCAAATTTTAGTGGTCAGGCAAAGAAGGAAGGAACACAAAGGGGAGCAGTAGGATTAGGAGAAAGAGAAAGGGCACTATCCCTCAGTCCCATCTTTTTGGTCAAAGGGCTATTAAGACTAGATTTTAATTTTTCTTAAGCTCTCTGTAAGGAGATCTTTAAAGAAGCAGTTTTGGAATCAGCTGCTCTTTTGGCTGATTTAGCATACCAATTAAAGAAAGCATTGTTTTAGTTTGCCAAGGCTGCCAGAGTGCAATACAGTAGAATGGAATCACTTTTACACAGGGTTTTATTTAGTTACAAATTGACAGTTCTTCGAAGGCAAGGTAGCTGGCTTTCCTCTGCCTTTCTCTGTTACATGGGAAGGCACGCAGCAGTGTCTTTCTGGCTTCCTGTTCAAATGGCTTTCCCTGCAGCGATTCCTTTCTGCATCTCCAAATGATGGTCTGAGCTGCTCTGAGCTCTGAGCTGAGCTGGGCTGGGTTGCTGAGCTCCTTCTCTTTCTACTGACCTCTACTTTTAAGCCTCATTCATTGAGGAAGGTCAACCACAGCTGTACTCTGCCATAGACGAAATTCACATGCTGATGATTTAAGTTCATAGCAACAGAACAACTGGGCATCATCACCTTGCCAAGTTGACACCTGACCCTAACTACTACAGGCGTTTTATTGTTTCTGGGGGATCCTCAGTAGGATTTGGAATTTTCTTGGTCAATGTCTTTTAGTCCAGCTTTTGTCTTAAAGAATGTAGGCAACAGAGGCAGTTCCTAGGTCCACATTTTTAAGTTTGATTCTAAAAGGGGCTACTAGTAGTGGATCCAAAGGAGCTTCCCCTCCCAGAAGTTAGTATAAATAGTAGGAGGATAGGAAAGCAGAGAAGGAGCTAAGGCAGTCTAAGAAAATTTAGAGGTTCTAGACAGTTGTTTAAGTTTAGTTATACATTTAGCGTTTGTTTTGTTGATTTGTATTTGTTTCTTGAAGCAAAGCAATTGTGGAATTTTTATACATTTGGAATCTTTCAATATACATTAAAAAAGGTATCCCTATTCTCTAATTGTGCATGCAAATACACTCATTGGGACACATCAAAAGAGCCTCACTGTCAACATTGTAATCTAAGATTCTCTTAGATGTCAAATCCAGCAAGACAAAAATATGTATAAGTCAAGACCAAAATTCTTATGCATAACACCAGCTGGAGTGCTTGATGGTGGTGTACCATTAGAATTTTTTGAAAAATTAGAACCCATTGTTTCTTATTATTAGCGGTCTTAAGCCTAAAGAGCCTGGCAGGATTTATCTCAGGGTTGGGTTAATGAGGTATTTACAGTATGCCTTACATAGGATACTTCTTTAACCTGGTGGAGAGCCTGTGTTCTAGTTGTCTTAACCTGTGACCAGGTATCCCTATTTGCATGGAAATTGTCTTGAAGGTGGCAGGTGACATTGTCAATCTTGCCTGTCTGTGACCACTTTATCCTTACAGAGGAGTCTTTTTTTTTTTTTTTTTTTTTTTTTAAAGGAAAGACAGAGAGAAGGAAGAAAGGGAAACATTTTTAGACATTTTCTTGTTTTATTGTATTCTGTTTCTCCGTTTTTGTTACATGGGCTGGGGCCGGGAATCGAACCAAGGTCCTCCGGCATAGCAGGCAAGCACTTTGCCCGCTGAGCCACCGCGGCCCGCCCAGAGGAGTCTTTTTTAATCTTTGGAAGCCTGTTCTGTGCCCAACAAGAAGATTATGTGTATGCTCTCAGGCCAAAGATTAATAAAATGTTAGGACAGCCCATCAATGTAATGTCAGAGAAAGAGAGGAAGAAGAGATTCTGAATATTTGAGTACTCACCAAATAGAACAAATCTCTATAAATCAAAAGTGCAATAAAAAAGACTGCTGCCACAAGTCCAAAGCAAAAGAACAAAGTTCAAAAATTCTTTAACCAAAAACACTCCAAAAAAGGCTAGAACTTCAACCAAAGGAAGGGAGGTTTTGAACCAAGAGGACTCATAACCCAAACACCCAGGAATAGTGGGTAGACTATAGCATGCAAGGGGCTCTAGCAGGTGCCATGATGATTCCAGCGTTGGCTCTGGAATAGAGGTGGTGGTTGCTGTGGATCCCACTTCTTGATACCAGAAATGTCGACCAAGAAATTACAGTTGCAAAACAACAAAAGTGTTTATTTGGGATCTTAGAATTGCAATACAAGGAGCACAGCCGATTCAGGCAGAAACCCAAATTATATCACATCTTGGGGCTTTCAAGCAAGGGTTTTAAAAGAAAAAGATTATGTAGTTGTGTGTAAGAATTTGGGTCTTTCCAAATATCCTTCAAATTAGACAGTTTGCTAATTTATCTTGTGGTTGGTTCATGTCCCAGATGTCTTCAGAAACATTACTGTTTTTGATTTTGCATACCTTGGCTGTTTGTGATATTTGGCTGAAAGTGGTATAAGAGTAACTTCCTGAATGGTCTCCTGACTCTGTTTTAAATGTCTTAGCCATATTAATTCTATCTTATTGTATCTCTTTCTAAGCAATTTCTTATAAAACTATGCATGTGTTTACTGTATGACTCAGTAATTGGATCCTTGGGCGTATATCTCAGAGAGTGAAAATTTATGTTCACACAAAAGCCTGGGCATAAGCATTGACAGCAGCTTTGTTATACCCTTAAACTGGAAACAACCTAGATCTCCTTCAGTGGATAAATGGTTACATAAACTGTGTACATTCACACATGGAATACCAGTCAGCAATAAAAAGGAGCAATGTGTTTGTACGTGGAACAACTTTGGTTAATCTCCATGGAATTATGCTGAGTGAAAACAAACAAGCAAACATGTCAATCCCCAAATGTTAAATACCATATGATTCAAATCACATAACTGTCTTGAAATGGCCAAGTTATAGAAATTGAGAACAGATTAGGGTTTGCCAGGGGTTGGAAGATGGCAAAGTATGGAGCAAGACGGATGTGTTATAAAAGAGCCACAAAAGTGGAGCTGTTATGAGTTTTGACTGGTGGGGGACACATAAGCCTACATAGGCAATACAATGTCATACGACTAAACGCACACACATACACAAATGAATACACATAAAACTAAAGAAGTTTGAACAAGATCAGTTGATTGCATTAGCAGCAATATTTGGATTGTGATACAGAACTATAGTTTTGTAAGATGCTACCATTGAGGAAAGCTGGGCAAAGGATACATGAAACCTCATATTATAACTGCGTATGAATTGACAATTATCTCAAAATAAAAACAGTTAATGATGAAGAGCAACAGCGATAATGGATGAAGGGTTGCTGTAACCAGCTGGACACCGGTAAGAAGAATTCAGCCAAATTCTGGAATGGGGCAGCCCAAAGGCTGGTGGATGAGAGTCTGCTCCCTTCCAAGGCTGCATCTATCTCCATGGATCCCCCTGGATAACTCCCGAAAGGACTGGCAAGAGAACCCTGGAAAGGCATCGCTCAAGGAGGTTAACAAAACCCAACGAGGTTGTACTTTAAAGCTTTCCTTTCCTACTCCTCAACTGACTATAATCTATTTTTGTAAAAACAAGTGCACAATTGAAGAAAAATTGTTCTGATCATCTCATCCAGGATCAAGTTCAATTTTCTTGATTTTTTTCCTTATTAGCAACGATAGTGGATAATTTGGTAAAGAGTTGCTAGGGGCGGTAATTAACATTTCTAATGTCCTGTTTCTCCTTCCCCACAGTAAGTAAAACATGCCAGAAAACCGTGACTTGAAGAAAGTTTATTACCAAGGCCTTCATTAGAACCGGGTCTATCATGGAGAGCAAATCATGCTCCTTTGCCCCTTTGTCATTACTGAAGGGGTTAAAAAAAAAGGACTTTGCAACCACAAGCCCCTTGTGTGCAAATGTGTACCCGTGTGTCACCCTCACCTGTTTCCTCTCCCTGCTCTGTGGAAAGATCTCGAAGGCTGAGCCAACCAGGGCTTAAGGCAACCACAGTCCTCACCCCCGGCCCGGGAGCAGCACGCGGTCTACCCGGGAGCGGAGGCCCTGCCCGCGAGCCTCAGAGCCGCCCCAACGGCCTCTGTTCTCACCGCGCTCCTGTGACCCCGCTCAGCCATGTTGCTTCTACTTGCAGTGCTGGCTGAGCTTGGAAAGCTGCAGGCCGGCCCCGGTAAGTCCCCGGGGAGCTCCACCGCCTTCGCTATGCCTCAGAGAAGGCCTGGGCTCTTTCTGTGGAATAATTTCCTGTGGCTTTACGGTACCCCACGGACCCCTTCCCAGTTCCCCTGCCGGAGACAAGGTCAGGTGATCCTTGCACCGAAAGGGACCAGTCCGTTCCCACTGCTCACTGAGTCTGATCACCCACGGAGACGCACTGGGTCTTCCCGGTCCAAGGCCGGAGAATTTAGATGGACGCAGACTGCACTCAATGCACTCGTTAGAGTCCGGAGGAAACACGCCCAGCCTAGGCCCCGGCATTGAACACAGCTCTTCTGTAGAACCATGTGTGTGTGTGTGTGTGTGTGTGTGTGTGCGTGCGTGCGCGTGTGCACTATTTTCAATGTGCCCTTGAAAATGCAGTGAAATCTGGGGACCAAGAACAAGGGGTGAACACATGTAATTAAGCTTATTTACAATTTTAAGAGAATTTGATAATATCAGGCTATGGATTCAGCCTTCAGCACCCATACTTGAAAGTGATGGCTGTTGATGCAAAACATTTTTTTCTTACTGCAGATTCTGGAGGAATATTCGTGCATGTCACAGTTCCAAAGAAGATGAGGTCAAACGAGAGTGAACATTCAGAGAAGCATGTAATTGACCAGGAGTGTTTTTTTGTTATAATTTTTAATTGTATGGCTAAGTCATTTCTAACAGCTTCGCTTTGTATTGTGATTGCCACAGTAACTTGTTCACTCTCAAAGCAAGATATTTTCTCTGTGCTCTTTTGACCTCTAGCGCATTTGGATCCTCCAATCCCCACATCTCTACTCTTTCCTCATTTGTCCTTCCCTTCAAGTCTCCATCTCCTCTTAAATGCTTGTTTCCAGTTTTCAAGAAATGTTAAATGCCTCAAAGGAATCATTGCAGCCTTATTTTAAGAAGTGGGCTTGTGCTAAGGATTTGGGGGAGGTTTTTAAGAAGTGGAGCTTTGCTCTGGATTAGATGCCGTCAAAGACTTGAGGTAACCTTATGATTATGTATCTTAATAAATTTAATCCAGGAGAAAGGAAGTTTAGAACAATACTAAAGCTGGAGTTGATAAAGAAACAGCGGCGACTCGTTTTAGCCAGTTGAAGGGATAAGTGGTCATTTTTCTGGCATGGAAAATATTTATATAGTTTTTGTTTTCAGTGTCTGTCATGAAATGGTTTTGTTTCTGTCTTGACCTGTTATTGTCACACGGTAGTCTTGTGTGATATTGATTTTCTGTGAAAGTGTTTATGTTCAACAAGAGAGCTACCAAGGTGGTACCAAGTCAGATAACAAGGACTGCTTTTCTCTTTATCAGCCCTACTCGTTCATGTTGGGCCGCATTAGACCTTAATCAGACCTACACCCTGCAGCAAGTTTGGAACCACAAATGTCTGTAGGAGACAAGGGAGATTTTACACACACACATTCACACCCATATATATGTGTATGTGTGTAATATATATATATATATATATATATATATATATGTATATATATATATATATATGAATTAAGTTGTCACAGGTTTATTTAGGGATATGAATTTTTATATAATTCTTCCTGATTGTTGTGTTGGAAATTTATTAAAATTTTCCAAAATAGTGTGCAGTCAGAAGAATATTCATCTGAGCTACTACAACAATTGCACAGCCTCCTTGTGACATACTTTTGTACATTGATTCATATACCTTTATATGATATTTATCTCTTATGGAATATCACCTTAATGCACATATTCCCTGTGTTTTTCACACTTTAAGCATATGAAGGCTCTGATTACCAGAGACTGCAATAATTTTAAATTGTAAACTATGAAGAATATTTAACCATATTACACACTTATTGCGTCTGTGTGATAACCAATCCAATCAAGATATAAAACATTTCTGATATCCCAAAACGTTCCTTTATATATTTTTAGTCAAACTCACCCCACTTGACCCAGGCAACTATTCGTCTGATTTTTATTACTATAGATTAATTTTGTCTGCCCTGAAATTTTATATAAATAATGGCATACAGGATATGCACTTTTGTGTTGCACTCAGCATAATGTTTCTGAGATTCATCCACATAATATGTTCATACTTATTGCTAGGTAGTATTATCTTACATAAAATACAAAATTGGCCTTCTTTCTTCAGCAATTGGATGTAGAAGTCTTTTATTTTTTGGAACGTATGTTTTAATCTCTTTTGAAAAGTAAATAGGAATGGTGGGTTGGGTTATTTAGAAATAGTATACATACCTTTACAAGAAATTACCAAAATACTGTCAAAAGTGTTTGTATTATTTTACATCTCTGCAGGTAGTACAAGAGCATTCTAGTTGCTCCAAATATTGGTCAATATTTAATAATGTCAGCCCTTTTAATTTTAACCCTTCTCTTGTAAGTGCAGTAGTATCTAATTGTTGTTTAAGTTAAATTTTCCTGAAAACCAACTTGGTCTTTTCCTGTGTTTATTAAATATCCATGGCATTTGCTTATCTTCTTTTGCAAAATGTCTGTTAAAAGTTTTCCCATTTTTGAATTTGCTTTTGTGATTTATAATATTATTTTTTGTTTTTTTTTTTTTCTGTATGCTGTATGGCAGGGGTCACATTTCATTCATTATTTTTCCATGAACATATCCCCTTATTGCAGCACCATTTGTTGAATTTTTGCGTTTGGTTTTTAGTTTGATTTCATCCATGGCAGGTTACCTCTGCAGTGAGTTAAAGGGAGTGTCTTCCCCAATTAGCGACAGTTTAATCTAATCAGTTGAAGGCTTTAAAGGAGAAATCAGAATAGAGAATCTGTCTCTGCTTCAACCGTCCAGCCCTCCTGTGGGATTCATTGAAGACCTTCATCAGAGCTGTCATCTTGCTGCCTGCTCTACAGAGTTTGATCTTGTGCATCTCAACAGTTGTGTGAGATGCTTTTATAAAATATCATATCTATAGATGTCTCGGAGAGAATCCAGACTAATACAACATTTTATCATTTTAGTTACTGTGTTTAGGTAAGTGATACATTTGAAATTAATATTTGTATATGATGTGTTGTAGGGGTTGAGGTACCCATTTGCCAACACTTAATGGAAATTTATGATTTTCCCAGAACTGTTTGTTGATTACACAATTATTTCCTCATTGAATCACTTTGGCAGCATTGTTGCAAATCAATTGACCATGTATATATTAGTTTATTTCTGGATTTAGCATCTTGTTTCAATGATCTAGGTCTGTTTTACAGTAATGCATCACTGACTTAATTACTGTGGCTTTATTTAAGTAGTTTTCATTTTGCTTCATGTCTGCATGGTTCAGTGATGAATCAGAAATTTGAAATGAATTTAGACACAGATTAAGAGTTTCCAATTTTGTGGTACTCTTATTTAGAGGATCCCCTCTAAACCTCCTGTGAGCTTGCTTGCCTTTGGTTTTCCTTTGTTTCATAAAACCCAGGGAAATTTTTCTATTAGAGATACAGTTGCCCTCATTTTAAAGATGCTGAAGTCAGGGAACTCACTCAATATTGGTGATTTGTTTCAGCCTTTGACTTCTGTAGGTGCTTATTTTTCTTTCTTAGAGATGTTGCGCATTTCCAGAAAAAAAACATGCATGAAATACAGGATTACCATATATCATCGCATTATTAACACCTTGCATTGGTGACAAACTTTTGTTAAAACTAATGAAAGCAGATTTTATACTTGTATTGTTAACTATACTCCATGGTTTAATTTAGGGTTCACTGTGTAGTGCTGGTCCATACATTTAAAAAAAAATATATTTAATGTTACTATATCTACCACCTAACACATCCTTTTAACCATATTCAGATATATATTTCAGTGCTAATAATTACTTTGACAATGTTGTGCTACCAACACCAACATCCATTATGAAACATTTCCTTAGTTCTAAATGGGAACCGAGTACATTTTCAGCCTTAACTTCCCATCCCCTATCCCTACTTCATTCTCCAGGAAACTTTATTCTAGATTTTGACTCTATGAGTTTGTTTATCCTAATTATTTCATATCAGTGAGACTATACAATATTAGTCCTTTTGTCTGTCTTATTTTACTCAACATGATATCTCCAAAATTCACCCATGTTGTCACATGTATCAGGACTTCATTTTTATTTTATTTTATTTTATTTTATTTTGCATGGGCAGTCATCAGGAATCAAACCTGGGTCTCCGGCATGAAAGGCAAGAACTTTGCCTGCTGAGCCACCGTGGCCTACCCAGGACTTCATTATTTTTATGGCTAGAAAATATTCCATTCTATGTATATGCCACTGTTGCTGGTGCTGAACTGGCACTGGGGCTGAGCCCCATTCCAGGCTCAGCATCTCATCATGAGAAAGAAGTCACAGATGATAAAGCAGATAGCATCAAACAGTAAAGTTTATTGAAAGGGTAGTAGATGGTGGAAACAGATCCCTGTGGGCATGCTCAAGGGAGAGATGTGCCCTATAAACTAGGCTGGAGTTTTATATGCTGGATTATTGCTGGGCTTTTAGGCTGAAGCTAGGTAGCAAACTTTCTTCTTACTTAACCCCTCCTCTCTTCCTGTTTTTGTTTGTCTCAGCCATTTTTGAGAAGTGGGGCAAAAGTCTCCAACACTTGATGTTTAGTGCCTTTTGGTTAAGCTGTTTCCTATAGTACTTTAGTTTCTTTCTGCAATCATAAGGCTGACTTAACCCTTTTGCTCTGGTCTTAGACTGATCAATACCCAAGGCCCCTGGGTGACTTATTCTGGCTGGCCTCAACTCCTGCTGAAAGAGTTGAACACCATTATTAAGAGGAGGCTGAAGAGTGAAGATCCAGATTCTGGAGCTGCTTCCAGCTTGTCAGGGGCATTAGTTCTTGCCAGGGTGTGAAACCCTTCCTCTATTCTAGTAAGCGTCAAGACAGGCTGATTTAGGTCTGGAATAGTTTCATATTCGTGGGTGAACATCAGTTTGCTGTAGAATGCTTGTAGTCTGTTGGAAATATTTCACAAGGAAGTTAAACAAGTATGGACTAAATATAAACAGCAGGAGGGTTGATATGATGATGGTTTTAGGAAAGGGAGAATCTACATAAAATAGAGTTTTTTTTTGTTTTTTGTTTTTTTTTACTAAATACTAAGTATCTGTTGCAGACTGATCCTTGGCTTGACTTCTGAACCTTGTGGGATGATCAAGGATGGTTTTAGCAGTGGTTTTAAATTGTCTGATGTTATTTACATAGAAACAAATTGGATGAGGTAATCTTTATCTTTGGCACAAGTGGAATTCAACCTGGGGTCTATGTTAGGGTTCCAGGCAATATTCTTAATAGTAGACACCTTAGCTCATTAGGGAGACCTATATTAAATTTCACAGGGTGGAGCTTAGGGTTGGATATGGAAGAATGGAATGAAGTAAAGGTAAAAAGGAAGAAAAATTGATATGGCATATATAATCCAAAAGACAAAATGGTTGAAAGAAGTACTGCTTTTACAATAACATTAAATATTAATGGATTAAACTCCCCAATCAGAACACATACAGTGGCAGAATGGATTTAAAAAAACAGGACCCATCTATATTCTGTCTACAAGAGACCCCACTTTAGATTCAAGGACAAAAGTAGGTTGAAAGTGAAAGTTTGGAAAAAGATGTTTCACACAAACAACAGCCAGAAAAAAGCAGGGGTAGCTATACTAATATCCAACAAATTAGAAATCATTTGTAAAAAAATTAAAAGAGGAAAAGGACACTATGTATTAAAAATTAATATTCATCAAGAAGGCAATCATAAATATTTATGCACCAAGCTAGAATGCCCCAAAATATATGAGGCACACACTAACAACATTTAAGGGAGATGTAGACACCTCTACAAATTTAATACACCACTCTCATCAATGGCTAGAACATCTACAGAGGATCAATAAGGAAACAGTGATGTTGAATAGTACAATAAATGAACTAGGCCTAACAGACATTTACAGGACATTATACCCTAGAACAGCAGGATACACAGTTTTAACAAGTGCTCATGGATCATTCTCCAAACTAGACCACATGTTGGGTCACAAAGCCAGTCTCAATATATATTTAAGAAGATAGAAATTATACAAAACTCTTTCTTGGGTCATAATAGAATGAAGTTGGAAATCAATAACAAGCAGAAGCCCAGTAAAATTCACATGTACATAGAGGCTAAACAACATACTGTCAAACAATCAGTGGGTCAAGGAAGAAATCACAAGAGAAGTAAGTAAATATCTCGAGGCAAATGCAAATGAGAACACAACATATCAAAACTTATGGAATGCAGCAGCGGTGGTGTTGAAAGGGAAATTTAGTGCCCTAAATGTCTGTATTAAAAAATAAGGAAGAGCAAAAGTCGAGGAATTAACTGCTCACCTGGAGAAACTAGGGGAAAACAAACAAACAAGCAACAACAACAAAACAGTGAACTATTTCCCAAAGCAAACAGAAGGAAAGAAATAATAAAGATTAAACAGAAATAAATAAAACTGTAAACCTGAAAACAATACAGAGAATCAGCTAAACAAGAAGTTGGTTCTTTGAGAAAATAAAAAAAAAAAAATCAATGGAGCCTTAACTAGAATGAAAGGAAACAGAGAGAGAAGATGCAAATACATATTCTGAGAAATGGGAGAAGAGACATAACTACATTCATAAATCAAAGTGGAAAAACCATATGATCATCTTAATTGATGCAGAAAAAGCATTTGATAAAACTCAGCATTCTTTCTTCATGAAAACACTAAAAAGAGTAAGAATAGAAAGGAACTTACTTAACATGATAAAGGGAATTATGAAAAACCCACAGCTAACATCACGCTCAGTGGGGAAAGATTGAATGCTTTCCCTCTAAGATTAAGAACAAGACAAGGATGCCCATTGCCACAACTGTTATTCAGCATTGTGCTGGAAGTTGTCATTAGAACAATTAGACAAGAAATAGAAATAAAAGGTATCCACACTGGAAAGAAAGAATTTTAAACTTCCACTCTTGCAGGTGATGTGATCCTATATGTCAAAAACCCCCCAAAATCCAAAGCAAAGCTACTAGATCTGATAAATGAGTACAGCAAAGTGGAGGGTACAAGATCAACACCCCCAAATCAGTAGTGTTTCTATACATTACTAATGAGTAATCTAAGTAGGCAATAGAGATAAAATTACATTTACAATAGCAACCAAAATAATAAAATATTTAGGAATAAATTTAGCCAAGGCCACAAAAGATATGTACACAGAAAACTAGAAGAAATCTCTAAAAGAAATCAAAGAAGACCTAAATAAATATAAGGATATACTATGTTCATGGACTGGAAGACTAATATAGTTAAGATGTTAATTCTACCTAAATTGATTTATAGATTCAATGCAATACCAATGAAAATCTTACTTTTCAGAAATAGAAAAACCAATAAACAGTTTTTTTTGGAATGGCAGGTTGTCCTGAATAGCTGAAAATATCTTGAGGAAGAGGAATTAAGTGGGAGATCTCACACTACCTAATTTAAAGCATATTACAAAACTATTGTGGTCAAAACAGCTTGGTACTGGCATAAGCAGATAAACTGATCAATGGAATCAAATTGGGTGTTTAAAAATGGACCCTCTCATCTACAGACAACTGGTATTTCATAACGGGGTCAGGCCAACTCAACTGGGACAGAGCAGCCTCTTCAATAAATGATGTTTGGAGAACTGGATATCCATAACCAAAAGAATGAAAGATGACCCATATCTCACACCTTATACAAAAATTAATTCAAAATGAATCAAAGATATAAGCATTAGATCTAAGACCATAAAACTTTTAGAAGAAAATGTAAGGAAATATATTGAAGATCTTGTGCTAGGAGATGGTTTCTTAGATCTTTCACACAAAGTGCAAGCAATGGGAAAAGAAATAGATAAATGGGATCTCCTCAACATTAAATATTTTTGTTCATCAAAGGACATTTTCAGGGAAGTAAAAACCAGCCTACACAATAGGAGACAGTATTAGGAAAACACATATCAGATAAGAGTTAAATCTCCAGAATATATAAAGAGATTCTACAGCTCAACAACAAAGACAAACAACCTGTATTAGTTTGTTAATGCTGCTAGAAAGTAATATATCAGTAATGGAATGGCTTTGAAAAAAGGAACTTAATAAGTTATAAGTTTACAGTTCTAATGCCAAGAATATGTCCAAACCACACTAACCTATAAAAACCAACAAGATCTCACTCCCTATTCAAGGTTCCATGTAATTGTGGTGTTCAAATAAGCTGACCATACAGGTTAAATAAGATATTGTGCTATCGAAAATAAACTTTTGCACAGATAAACATCTCTTCTTTTGGTCGTACACAGAAGTTGAAGTTTTAATATACAGCCAACATAATCCTTTACCCTTTAGTCTGGCTTAACTTAGTCCTAACCTGATCAGTTTCCTCATATCTCTAATTGAAGTTTGATCACTTTTTCAGTGTTTTTAACCATTACTATATGAGGAAATGCTGACTTTTGTAGCTGCAGAACTCTAGCTGTGAGTATCAGGTGTCACACAGATACCCAAGGGACCAGGGAACAACCAGGTCATACACAGAGAGTTCAGCATATCAGAATTTAGAAATAACAATCACCACTCTGGAATAGATATGACTGCTGTTTCTAGGAACCCTTACAATAGGCCTTCCCCTAATAACCTATGCTGTCAAATTCAATTTTCAGAGTTTGCACATTATACTTAGTTCATATTAGTGAGATTTGTCTTTTGTTTCTGGCTTATTTCACTCAACATAATGTCCTCAAGTTTCATTCACCTAGCTGCCTGTCTCACAGCTTCATTCCTCCTTGCAGCTGTTCAATATTCAATTATATGCGTACATCACAGTCCCCTTTCATTTCTCAGTCGATGTACCCTTAAGCCACCTCCATCCACTGCAAATCATGAACACTGCTGCCATAAACATAGTGTGCATGTGTCCATTCGTGTCTGTGCTGGTTTGAAAGGATTATGCACCCTAGAAAACCTATATTTTAATCCTGATCCATCTTGTGGAGGCAGCCATTTCTTTTAATCCCTATTCAGCAATGTAAATTGGAAACTTGATTAGATTATCTCCACAGAGATGTGACACTCCCAATTGTGGGTGTTAACGTTTGATTAGAGAGAGATGTGCCACCCATTGCAGGTGGGTTTTGATTAGTTTGCTGGAATCCTTTAAAAGAGGAAATATTTTAGAGAAAGCTTTAGAACCGTGAGAGCTGAGAGAGCCCATGCAGCCTGAGACCTTTGGAGATGAAGGAAAATACCCCTGGGGGACCTTCATGAAGAAAGAAGCCTGGAGAGGAAGCTAGCAGTTGTTGCCATATTCACCATGTGCCTTTCCAGTTGAGAGAGAAACCCTGAATGACTGTCACTGGCCTTCTTGAACCAAGGTATCTTTCCCTGGATGCCTTAGATTGGACATTAAACTTGCAATTTAATACATTCCCCTTTTTAAAGGCCATTCAATTTCATATTCCAGCGGTTCGCAAACTAGAACAGTGTCCCTGCTCTCAGCTCTTCCAAGTATGCACCTAACAACAGGGTTGGAGGATGATACAGCAACCCTACACCTAGCCTCCTGTGGAGTGACCATACTGCTCTCTGGAGGGGCTGCACCACTCTATCTACTTCTCTACCAACAGTGGCTAGGTACATCTCCACCACGTTTTACATCTACCAACACTTCTTAAACTGGATGTTTTGAGGTAGCCATCATTCTAGACCTTATCTAAATACCACCACAGGCAAAGAATTTGAAGGGATGGAGGTCCCAATTGGCTGAGCCTCACTAATTTCTTGGGAAGAAGAAGTTCTGTGACATAGAGGCTGGCCAAGAGGTCCTCTCTAGAATGGATTCAAGGTTGCTTGTAGAGGAGTAGGTGATAAAGGATGTCCTGGAGGATCTTTTCTGGGAAAGAACAAGGGAAGAGTAGAGGACAGGGTCAGGTATGAACATCTCTTGATGGTCTACAAGGATTGTCTCCAGGAAAATCTCCCTCTACCTGCTTATAGAAAGTTTATAGTTTGGGAACAAACTTAACAGACAACAGGGATAAACCAGAGAAAGAACAGTGGAGAAGTCAGAGAAAATGTCCCTGAATGGAGGGGTTAGGGAGTGCAGAGAGAAGGGAAGGATGGAAGTTGTCTTCGTCAGTCTTGTCCTGGAAACCAGTTACAGTCAAGACATGTAGTGAGGAGGAGTGGGGCACAAAGGACAATGAGGATGAGGGGACTAAGATAGTCTCAAGGGAGAGATGCACCTGGATTAAGCTAGGCTGGGGTTTTAAACTTTTAGGCTAAAGCTAGGTGTGGAAAATTACAAATCCCTCTTCTTGCTTAACCCATGCTTTCTTCCTCATTTTATTTGTTTTATCCATTTCTGAGAAGTGGGCCAAAAGTTAAGCCATTTCCTATAATGCTTTAGTTTCTTGATGCAATCTTAAAACTGACTTAACCCTTTCACTCTGCGCTTTGACTGTTGCACTTGGCTGCTGGGTGCCTGCATCACAACGTTTTGTTTTTCCATTCTTTGGTTGATGGATACTAGGGTTGCTTCCATCTTTTGGCAATTGTGAGTAATGCCGCTATGAACATCAGTGTGAAAAAATCTGTTCAAGTCTCTGCTTTCTATTCTTTTTGGATATATTTGTTAGCGGATATGATGGGTAGTATGGTTATTCTGTACTTAACTTTCTGAGGAACTATCAAACTGTCATCTACAGTGGCTGCATAATCTTCATTGCCAATAGGAATGAATGAGTATTCTTATTTCTCTGCATCCTTCCTACACCTGTAATTTTCAGTCCTATTTTAGTAGCAGTGATTCTAGTGGTGTGAAATGGTATCTCATTGTGGTTCTGATTTGCATTTCCCTGATGCCTAATGATGTTGAGCATCTTTTCATGTGCTTTCTGACCATTTTTATATCTTCTGTGGAGAGACATATCTTTAAATCTTTTGCCCATTTTTAAATTGTGGTTTGTATTTTTGTTGTTAAGTTGAAAGATTTCTATATGCATTCTGGATATTAAGCTTTTATTGTATATGTGGTTTTCAGATATTTTCTCCCAATATGTAGACTGTCATTTATCTTTCTAGATAAAGTCCTTTGAGACCTCAAAGTTTTTAATTTTGATGAAGTCACATTTATCTATTTATTCTTTTGTTGCTTATGCTTTGTGTTTAAAGTCTATGAAACCATTGCCTAACAGATGGTCCTGTGATGCTACCCTACATTTCTTCTAAGAGTTTGATATTCTGGCTCTTATTTAGATCTTTGATCCATTTTGAGTTGATTTTTATATAAAACTTGAGGCAGGTGTCCCTTCTTTTTTTTTTTTTTTTTGTCAAATGAACACCAATTTTCCCAGAATAGCTTGTTAAAGAGACTATTTTTTTTCCAGTTTAGTAATCTTTGTCCCTTTCTGAAAAATCATTGAACATAAATGTGAGGGTTGATTTCTGAGCTTTGGTTCAATTCCATTTGTCTATGTTTGTCATTGTGCCAGTACCATGCTGTTTTGATGACTGTGGCTTTGTAATAAAAGTTAAGATTGGGATGGGTGAGTCCCCCAGCTTCATTCTTCTTTTTCAGGATAGCTTTTGCTATTTGGAGCCCCTACCCTTCCATGTAAGTTTGATGATCAACTTTCCCATTTCTGCAAAGAAGGTTGGAATTTTGATTAAGTTTGTTCCAAATCTGGAAATTGATTTGACTCAAATCGATTTTTTATCATTATTTATTCTTTCAGTCTATGAATGCAGAATGTCCTTCTACTTCTTTAGGACTTCTTTGATTTCTTATAGAAAAGTTTTGTAGTTTTCTGTGTAGAAGTCCTTTATATCCTTTATTTGCTCCTAGACAATTGATTCTTTAATTTGCTATTGTAAAATGGGATTTTTAAAATTTTCTTCTTTGGATTGGTCCCTGCTTGTGTATAGAAAGATTACTAATTTTGGGGTGCTGATCTTGTATGCTCCTACTTTGCTGAATTCATTCATTAGCTGTAGGAGCTTGAATTTTTCAAGATTTCCTGTACCTTGGATCATGTCAAATGTAAATAAGGAAATATTTACTTCTTCCTTTTCAGTTTGGGTGCCTTTTAATTCTTTTTCTTCATTAAGTGGCTCTGTCAAAACTTCTAGCACAATGTTTTGACAGTGCTAGTGGTGGCAGTGGGCATCCTTTTCTTGCTCCTGATTTTAGAGGAAAGTTTTTTGTCTCTCACCTTTCATCATGATGTTAGTTGTTGTTTTGTAACAGATCCCCTCTTTCATGTTGAGGAAGTTTCCTTATATTCTTAGTTCTCAGAGTGTTTTTTTTTTTTTATCAAGAACGGGTTATGGATTTAGTCAAATACCATTTCTGCATCAATTGAGATTATCATGTGGTTCTTATCCTTTCTTCTGTTAAAGTGGTATATTGCATTTATTGATTTTTTGTGTTGAACCTTCCTAGCACAGCAAGGATGAATCTAACATGATCATGGTTAATAATCCTTTAATGTGCTGCTGGCTTTTGTTTTCTAGGATTTGTTGAAGATTGTTGCATCTATATTCAGAAGAGACATTTATCTGTAGTTTTCTTTTCTTGCAGTATTTTCTTTGGCTTTGGTATAAAGGTGATCTTAGTCTTGTAGATCAAATGAGGGAGTGTTCCGCCCTCTTCATTTTTTTTGGAAGAGTTTGAGCAGGATTGGAGCTACGTCTTTATAAAATCTTTGGTAAAAATCACCTGTGAAGTCACCTGGGCTGGGCTTTTCTTTTTGGGGATGATTTTGATTACTAATTCGCTCTCTTTACTAATTATTGGATTCCTGAGATCTATTTTTTCTTGAGTTGGTGTAGGTAGTTTGTGTGTTTCTAGGAATTCCTCCATTTAATCTAGGTTATGTAATTTATTGGCATACATTTTTTCATAGTGTCTTCTAATCGTCCTTTTTATTTCATTAGGGTCAGTAGTAATGTTCTCCTTTTCATTTCTTATTTTAGCAATTGGTGCCCTCTCTCTTTTTTATCTTTGACAGTGAGGCTAAAGGTTTATCAATTTTAATGATCTGGTCAAAGAACAAATTTTGGTTTTGTGATTCTCTCTCCCATTTTTATGTTTTCTATTTCATTTAATTCCACTCCAGTCTTTGTCATTTCCTTCCTTCTGCTGATTTTTTGGTTTAAGTTTGCTCTTCTTTTTTTCTAGATCCTCTATTTTTGATGGAATATTTATAATTTGAAATCTTGCTTCTTTTTAAATCTAAACATTTAGAATGTTAAGTTTCTCTCTCAGCACTGCCTTTCTTGCATCCTATAAATTTTGGTATGTTTTGTCTTCATTTTCATTTGCCTCATGTTTTCTAATTTCCTTTGTAATTTCTTCTTAGACCCCTAGGCTGTTTAAGATTACATTGTTAATGTCCACATATTTAGGGATTTTCCATTTCCCTCTTTATTCTTGATTTCTACCTTCATTCACTTGTTGGAGAAGATACATTGTGTGATTTCGAGATTTTGGAATTTAATGAGACATTTTGTGACTTAACATATGGTCTATGCTGGAGAATAATCCATATGCACTGGAAAAGAATGTTGTATTCTACTGCTGTTGGGTGAAGTGTTGTAAATGTATCTGTTAGGTCTACCTGATTTAGAGTATCGTTCAAGTCTTCTGTACCCCTATTGATCTTCTGCCTGGAAGTTCTTTCTATTACTCAAAGTGCTATATTGAAATCTCCTACTATTAATGTAGAATTGTCGATTTTTCCCCTTCAAATCTGTGAATATTTGCATCATCTATTTTGGGGATCTATTGCTAACTTCATACATATTTATAATTGTTCTGTCTTATTGAATTAATCCTTTTATCAGTATATAGTGACCCTCTGTCCCTTTTAACAGTTATTGCCTTAAAGTATCTTTTGTCTGATTTTTGGTACAGTTACCCCAGCTCTCTTTTGATTACCACTTGTGTTGCTGGATTTGGCTTCCTATGTTCTTGACCATGCCATGAGAAAGAATTCACAGCATACAGTAAGGAGGTAGCAAGTTTATTAGGAGTGCATGTGAGAGGACATGTGGACACTCTCACAAAGACAGAGCTAGGAGGCTAGAGGTTCTGACACTGTGGGGCAATTTGCTTTTATAGATTTTTGTTCCTTTTGTAATTTTTGTTAACTATTTTATTATCCTCCCTTTTCCCTCATCTGTGGATGCTTGATGGTGGATGACTCAGGTGGGGTCATTTGGGTCCATCCTTTTCTGTGGATGTCTCACTGAGGTGGAGGTTTTGCCCTCAGGTGCTGTTTATTGCTGCTTTTTTCTCAGAAATATCTTTATTCTTGAGGCCTGACTGCTTTTTGGAATTTGCCCCTTCCTCAACCAACCCTTGCCTTAAGTCTAACCTGCTTCACTTGCATGGTATATATTTTTTCCATCTTTCCATTTTCAGTCTACTTGTGTCTTCATATTTAAGGTGAGTCTCTTTTTTCTTTTTGACCTGAGCAGGTCCAGAAACTGACCCCAGTCTCTGGCATGGCAGGTGAGAATTCTGCCACTGAGCCATAAGGTGAGTCTCTTTTAAACAGAACATAGTTGGTTATGCTTTTTTATTTATTTTACCAATCTCTTTTTTTTTTGACTGGGAAGTTTAGTCCATTAATGTTTAAAGTCACTAGAAAGACTTTCTTTTGCCTTTTGCTCTTTAATATTGAAAGAATCTGGATTTTTAAAATCTTGTTCATTTGGGTAGGCCATCATTTCCTGCTTCATTGTTTGTCTTACAATCTTTTTTTGCACTGTACACTTTGGGATTTAGTCCCTGGGCTGTCTTCAAGTTTGTATCCAGCTAGTTATATAACAAAGATTTCTTGAAGGCCAGTTGCTAATCAAAGCAAACAAACAAACCAAGGCAGAAAGCACCTTTCACTCTCTGCAAATTTGCTCTGCTTTGGCCAGTGTTTTCTTTCAGAGTTTAGTGCTCTTATCAATCAGAGTAGCCTGAGGCGAACAAGAAGTTCTGGGTCATCTGTCTCGTCTGAAGCTGCATTTAGTGACAGCCTGGAAGCCTGCTACTTCCGGGTCTGTGCTCCCTAGGATTTCCAGTGTACAGTCCATAGGAGTTTGAGTGAATGCCTCCTGTACTCCCTTTGGAACAGATGTCCTCCTCCTCCTGATTGCTTTTTCATTTAACATAATGCAGGTAGTCCTTCACCCCAGGGTGTTTCAACTCATTTGTTTCTTACACTGTCCCTGTTGTCTGCAGATGAGTTCTGTTCCCTCAAGGCAAACTCTGGGAGGGTGAGCCTAAGCATATTCCCTTGCTCAGTCTCTTAGACTTCCACTGGATAGATTGGCACTGACATACATGCAGCCCGGTATGCACACAGGGGCCACTCTGCTCCCTCTGGAACAGGTCCAGGGACCCACAATGGGAGTGAAATCTGGCTTTACTCTGTGTTGTGGAAAAAATAGCAGAGGGGCCAACGAGGGCACCAGGAGCCTCTTCTATAGGTTTGGAAGCTGCATTTTCTTAATTCAGCACTTGCCTGGTTAATGAAGCCCTCTCACTGTTTTTGGTAGTTTTGAGGAAGGTTACTGTCTTTAAGTTTCCTCTGCTGCTTTGGCTCCAAGGGAGCTGGAACAATGGCTGCTCTCAGAGCTGGGCCCCCAGTGATCTGAAGTAGTTGATCAAAGGTAGAGATCTTGGATGAGACCACACATCCCTGGAATTTGGAGGACTGGTTCTTTTTGTCCCTACCTGGTACCAGCAAGCTGAGCCAGGAGCCAGTGCTTCAGTCCACATTGCTGCCAACCAATGGGGAGCGGGTATGGTAGCCACTGCGGGGAAGGTGAAAATCATAGGTCTATGTAGCAGATTACCAAATTCATCCTCCTGCTCCTTCCTGGGTCTGCATAATGTTCCCCTGGACTCCAGAGTTTAAACGTGGTTCAATCAGATAGCCTGCCAGTTCAATAGTCGTTTTCATGGAGGACTGATTCCCAGAGCTTTCCCTCTCACCATATTTCTACAATCCTTCTGTTGCTTATGGTTTTGATGTCTCATCTAAAGTATTCATTACCAAATCCGAGATTAAGATTTTCCCTTATGTTTCCTTTGAGGAGCTTTTGTTGTTTTAACTGTTGTTACATCAATGATCCACTTTGAGTTAATTTTTGTGTATGGTATAAAGTAGGGGTTCAATTCCATTCTTATGTATTTAGGTCTCCAATTTCCCCAGCTACATTTATTGAAGAGTTTGTTCTTTCCTCATTGAATGGTTTATTTTTGCATTCGCAATTCTCTTCCATTGGTCTGTCATTATCACATGGTTTTGATTACTGTAGCTCTGTAATAAGTTTTGAAATTGGGACATGTGAGACCTTTACATTTGTTCTTCTTTTTCAAGATTGTTTTAGCTTCTTGGGGTTCTTGCATTTCATATGAATTTGAGAATTTGTGTTTCTGTATCTGTAAACAGGCTACTGAAATTTTGATAGGGGTTGGCTGAACCGTAGATCAGTGTTGTGATCTGCTACTTTGAGTAGTAACGTTTTACCCAAAAATGTAGAATATCTTGCATTTGTTTACATCCTCTTGAATTTCTTTCAACAATGCTTTATACTTTCAGTGCCCAGCTCTTCCTCATTCTTGGTTATATTTATACCTAGATACTTTGTTCTTTTTAGAAGCTATTGCAGATGGAATTGTTTTTCTTTTCAAACTTTTCAATGCTGGAGTACAGAAGCACAACTGATTTTTTGCATGCTGCTCCTTTACCTTGACACTTTGCTTAATTCTTCATTTATTAGCTGTAGTAGCTTTCTTATACATTCTTTTTGTTTTTTACATATGACATCTTGTCATCAAACATAGAGATAATTTCATTTTTTCCTTTCCAATTTTGATACCCTTTGTTTCTTTCTCCTTGCCTTATTGTACTTCCTACAGTGTTGTAGTTTCCAAGCTGCTTCAACAAATAACACACAATAGGTTGGCATAAAAATGAGAATTTGTTGACTCATGCTTTTGAACTAGGAGAGGTTCAAAACTGAGGCATCATGAAAGCTGATGGTTTTTTCCTTAAGACTGTGGCACTCCGGGGCTGGCTGCCAGCAATCCTTCTTCTTTGGATTTTCTGCCAAATAGCAGTGCACATGATAGCATATTCTCTTTTCTTTTCCATTGACTTACAACTTCGGACTGCTAAGTGTGATTTTTCTCTCTGTGGTCTTCTCTAAAAGTCCTCCAATAATAGGATTAAGACCCGTTTTGATTCAGTTGGGTGCTTGACTGAAGTAACACACTCTTATTTACAAGAATTTACTATGAGTAAGAACACATATCTAATCTAAGCCACAACACTAGAGTTTATAGTGCATGCTTACTCCCAGTGGTGAAAGTGGTTTTAATTTGTATTTCCCTGAAGGCTAATGATATGCTTTTTTTATTCACGTGCTTTTCAGCCATTAGCATACCCTCTTTGAAGAAATATCTATCAAATCTTTTGCCCATTTTTAAATTAGGTTGTTTTTCTTTTTATCGTTGGGTTGTAGGATTTCTTTATGCCTTCTTGATGTTAAAAATTTCAGTCTTTCACCACTGCGTATGAAGTTGGCTGTGGTTTTTTTCATATATGTTTTCATCATGTTAAGGATCATCTCTTCTATTTCTAGTTTTCCAAGTGTTTTAAACGTGAAAGGTTGTTGGATTTTTTTCAAATCCGTTTTATGAATTGAGATGATCATGTTAGTTTTTGAAAACTTGTAATTATTGAGCTTGTAGGTTTAGAGAAAAATCTCCCTATATTGGTAACCTATTGTTCTAGTTTGCTAGCTGCCGGAATGCAACACACCAGAGACGCATTGGCTTTTAATAAAAGGGGATTTATTTTGTTGGTTCTTCAGAGGAAAGGCAGCTAACTTTCCACTGAGGCTCTTTTCTTACGTGGAAGGCACAGGATGGTCTCTGCTGGTCTTCTCTCCAGGCCCCTGGGTTCCAACAACTTTCCCCGGGGTGACTTCTCCAAAGGCCTGGGCTGAGCTGCAAGTGATGAGATGAGGAATGCTGAGCTGCTAGGCTGTGCTACATTGCGTTCTCTCATTTAAGCACAAGCCAATTAAGTTAAACGTCACTCATTGCAGCAGACACGCCTCCTAGCCAACTGCAGATGTAATTAGCAACAGATGAGGTTCACATACCGTTGGCTTATGTCTGCAGCAACAAGATTAGGTATGCTCACCTGGCCAAGTTGACAACTGAATCTAACTAACACACCTATGTTCTAGATTCTTACTCTATGAGTTTGGGTAGGTGAGTGTGAACTTCATGGGGCAAGCCACAGGCAGAAAACTCTGATAAAAATGATGTTCAAGTCCTTACTCCAAATTCCTCAGGGGAAACTGGTTGACTGGACATTCTGGCAAGAGCCATAATGGAAGTTGAGGCAGAACTTATGTTTCTTCTGCTACACTCATTTCTCATTTTTAAGGCCACAGTTGATTGGATGAGGAGATTACCCACATTATTTGTTGAATGTAGATGCAGTCAACTAATTGTTGGTGAAAATCCATCTATGAAATACCTTTGATGACAACTGGGTCAGGGCTCAATCAAACTGGACATGATAACCTAGTCAAGTTCAAATCAAACATTATAGTGAGCATATAGTTTGCATTAAGTTTTTCACCCTGTTGAATGAAACTGATTTTAGAAATCTTCAGCATATATGTATGTATTTAGGCATATAAAACTGAAATAAGAATAACTGAATTATGGTTTTGACTATGCACTGCTTTAGAGGATATTGACAAATACCTTTTTTTATGTAATTGTATCCAATTTTTATGCTCAGAAGAGCAGCATATGAGACTTTAGGTTGCTGCAAATGCTGGTCAAAATTTGTAGATAGATTTTCAAAATTTTAACCTTTTTGATGATTAGGTTATGGTTGTAATTTGCATTTTCTTAATGACTTATTAGGTTAAAAACCTTTTCAATTTTTATTAGATATTTAAATATCCATTTTTGTGATGTGCATTGACCTATTTTCCTTAGGTTCACTTCTTATTTCATAATAATTAGTCAGGCTTCTTTATATTGTGTAGATATTAGCCATCTGTCCGCTATCTATAGCTTGCATTTGCACTCTGCTCAAGGTGTCTTTGACAAACAGAAATTATTAATTTTAATATTATCTTATTGTTTTTACTTATAGTTAGTACATAGTATATCCTATTTAAGAAATCTCTTTTTTCTTGGCTCTGTTGTTTTGGGAATTATGCATATCCATACATCTTAGTTTGCCAGGACTGCTATAACAAAAATCACAGAATGTTTGGCTGAAACAACAGGAATTCATTAACTCACAGTTTTGGAGCCTAGAAGTCCAAAATCAAGGTATTGGAAGGTCATGCTTTCTCCAAATTCTGCAGCATATTGGGAGTGGCTAAGTGGCAAATCAGTCTTTTCTTCTGTCACATGACAATCTGTTTCCTTTTGTCTCCTTATCTTGTTTCTATTTCCGTGTCCAAATTTCCTTTGCTTATAAGAACTCCAAACATATTGGATTAAGGCGCATCCTGAATCAATTTGGCCTTATCTTAATTGGCTCTTTGAGGATCACATTAAAAAATGAGTCCATACCCAGAGGATCAGGGGTTGGTCCTGAATATCTTGTTTACCAATCAATTCACAACAAGACCTTGGGGATTAGGAGTGGATATGTGTTGCGGATATTACTCAATCATAAATGCCACATGTAGTCTTCTGAGTGATTAGCTGTATTTGAAAGCCATATATGCCTTTTTCTTACTTTTAAACAAAAACTACCCATTATCTTTATCTTCCAACAAAACCACACACTTTGATGTTCCATAAAGCTCTACAACTCATTAAATTCCATTCTGTCGAATTTCCATATCATTCTTGTGTGGCATTAAGGATAATATTTGTGGTTTTATTCTTGTGTCATTGCAAGGCAAACTTGGATCATTATTTTTTAAATGGTTACTTCTTTATTATCTTTATTTTTCACATTTAAATATTTATTAGTTGATGTTGGGAGTTCTGGAAATAGCTTCTTGATTTCTCATTTATCCTTGAAGATTTGCATTTTTCAAATCACTTCATATTTTATTCTTAGCTTAGAAATTTTTCTTAGCTTTCATCTTTGACTTCACTAATTCGTGTTTCAGTTATATACAATCTCTTGATCAGAATAATAATTTACTTTAAAAATGAACAATAACATTGTCATTTCTGAGATTTATGGTTGATTTATTTCCATAATTTTCTGTTCTCTTTCAATAAGAACTCTCTACTATTTTCACATGAAACAGTATCATATACTGGCAAGGCAAATGGGCTCTTTCTCCAACTATGACACTTAATAGATATGCTATCTTGGGAGAGTTATTTAATATCTTTTTTGAATTCTAGAAAATATGGTTGCAAAGAATAAAATGTTTAAAAACATGTAAATGCTCAGGACAATGCTGGACATATGATCTACACTTATTAAGTGTTATATCTTTTTAGAAATAGCATTCTATTACACCTAATCTCTGATCCTTGGGTGAAATACCTACTTTTACTTCCCTAAGGATATTCAATATACTTATTTTAAGGTGATGTTTTACTCATATACTTTACAGTTCTCTCAGGAGCCATTCATTCAATTTGTTGAATTTGTCATCTTTCTTTTTGAGGTGGAGACTTTCTTAGTAGTTTTAGTAATTCTATTGTGTGCTTGCTATTGTAGTTTGGGATCTGCTCAAACTTTCTGCTTCTTCTGTTTTCTGTTGTCTGGAACAATGCATGCGTTCTGCTATAGCGCAGCGTACAGTGTTTTCACGGAGGATGGTAAGGCTAAGGCTTGCTCTGGGTCTGCTTTGTTAGTCAGCTGGTGTTCTGTGTCCATGTGCTTCATTTATGTCCTGATCTTCCTTGTCATCTGCAGAAGGCTCTGTTTTTCTTTCCCAATTTTGCAGACATTGCTCCTGCTTAAAATCAGGGACTACCCTCATACTGGCGTGTCTTGAGAAGAAATTGTGGCTCTTCTGTCAGTGATGTCGGTCTGCATTTGCTGAGATTATTAACCCCGTGAGCTTTCACAGGGTCACGGGTGTGGCCACCTCAGAATGTCGAACACTGTGGCTCAATCCCTGATATACTGGAACTCTTGTCCTTGGAAAGATGGCATCCCTCACTGACTTCTTGTCTGGTTTCAGTCTGTCACATCCTTTTTCCTCTCAGGTGTTATATGCTGAGAGTTACCAATGGCTCTAATTTTGTATGGGATTATGTATATATGTACTTATATATTTTTTATACTTTCATTATATCTGGGGTGGAAAATAGGCCTATAGCTATGTCATGTTCTTTTCAACTAGAAGAATTTCTATGTTTTTTTATGAATAGAAGCAATTAATATATAGATTTAATAATGTTAAAATTACTTTTTTATCAAAAAATTGGTCCTCCGTTTTCCTTTAAAAAATGTCCCTACATGTTAATTGCCTTGCATGAATCCTTATTTAGAGTAATAAATACTTGAAAAATAAGTTCATGGTTTTAATAATGGACTGACTGAATCTTTTTTAATGGATGGAAATTGTTTTACTTTATATATTTCTGATTTACTGAATCATCTTTATTAAATTTGCTTTATTTTAGATGAGTTATATCATCACAATTGATGGAAAGCCATATACTCTGCATCTCAGAAAACAGTAAGACGCAATTTCCCTTAAAGCTTAGGCTTTATTTTTTCAAGTTTCTTTACATTAATTCAATTTAGGAGTTTAATTTAATGAAAATGGTTTTATCAATGCATTTTTCAATTTAGGATTCATTAAGTCCTAAATACTATACTATCCATGAGATTCTTGCATTTTAATTTTTTGACTTGTAATTATGAAATCAAGAAATGAAACACATACTTGGAAATCTCCAATTGAGTATAAGCCATTATACAGAAGAATTGCAAATTTATATGGTAGATATATATTAGATATGTCTAATGTGAAATCACACATCAAGTTGTTACTAATGGGAAATTCAACTACTGGCAAACTTTGTTTGAATATATTATTTATTTATTTTTAACAACTTTATTGGTCATCGACATCTGAAATATATAATAAATCCATAATTTACAATTAAATAATTTTAATAACTTTATATAATGTTGCAGCCATTGATCACAAATCAGTTTTAGAACCTTTTAATTCTCCAAATAAGATCCCTCATATACATTTACAATTAATTCCTGCTTCCATCCACAGCCCTAGGAAAAAGTAAATCTACATTCTGTCTCCAAATTCGTATTTTCTCAATGCTTCAGATATGTGGAATCAAGTTGCTTTTTTTCTATTTTTATCTTTGAAAATAAATATTTGTAACCAATTGCTTCTTGACTGCTTGCATCTTTTATATTGAACAAAGCTGGAGAAAATGATTCTCATTTAATTCATGCTGTTCTCACTTAATTTATGATCATTCAATTCACATTGTTCGTTATTGCCTCTACAACTCCACCAAAAATGCTTATTGATACAATGATCAATAATCTTCATGTTTCTGAATGCAATGGTTATCTCTTAGTTTTTATTTTCTTGACTAATTGGCAGCAGTTGGTATAACTGTTCATACTCTTCTCTATAAAATTCTTTATTAATTTAGCATCCAGGATTTCACAGACTCCTAGTTTGAGTCTTATCATTGGGCTTGCTCCTTCTTGGTCCTTGAATCTCTTTCTAACTACACTCAATCACCTGCTTATGTCTTCCAGTCTCATGGCTTTAAATACCATTTGTGTTGATTGTTACCAAATTCATATCTCTACTTTGTACCTCTTCACTGAACTCTAGATTTATTTTATCTGACTACTTAATGATAACCAAGTGTTTATTAAAATTCCCATATTAATGTGTCCAAAATGAATTTCCAGTCTTTTCCCCATATTTATTCTTTCTACAATCATTTCAGTAAGTGGCAAATCTGTTCTTCCAGTTTTCAGAACAAAAACCTTAAGTCATTGTTGATATTCTGTTTTATGCCATAGCCAGAGGATTATTGCATCTTATATGTCTACCTTCAAAATATCCAGAATAAGACCTCTATAACTATATTCTATTTTGCCTATATGACTGTTTAACTTCTTTTCCTGCTTCTGCTTATTTGTGCCTCCAGATTAATCTCAACACAGCTTTTAGACTGTTTTGATTTACTAAAGCTGCTGGAATGCAATACCCCAGAAATGGACTGGCTTTTAGAATGAGGATTTGTTAACTTACAATTTACAGTACTGGAGCCATGAAAATGTCCAAATTAAGGCATCAACGTGATGACACCTTCTCTGAAGAAAGACTGCTGGCATCAGGGACATCATTGTCACATGGGAGGGCCACATGGCCAGCATCTGCTGATCCTTCTCTCCTGGCTTGTCTTGCCCTCAGCTGTTGGTTACAGCAGTTTTCTCTCCGAGCTTCTGTGGGTTTTCTCTTAGGTTCTCTGGGGCTTTTCTCTGTCTTTTATCTTCTCATAAAGGACTCCAGAAAACTTATTAAGACCCACCTTGAATGGGGTGGGTCATATCACAATTGAAATAACCAAACCAAAAGCTCTTACCCACAATATGTCTGCACTTCCAGAAATGAATTTAAAAAGCATGACCATTTCTGGGATACATAACAACTTCAAACCATCACAAAATCTAATCTGCTAAAATGTTGATGCGGTCCTGCCACTTATCTGTTGAAAACCCTCCAGTGGATTCTCATCTCTATGAGCCCCTCTTTTACCACTGTTTGTTTTCTTCACTCAACAATCTACTCTAGGCCTATTTTCCCCCTAATTGTTCTGTGTATACACAAAGCATGTTTCTGTCTCAGGGTCTTTGCTTTTTTCCTGGTTCTGTTCGGTGTACCTTTCTGTGCAAATCCACGTGTCTTGTTCTTCATGCATTTAGTGAACCATCCTACCTACATGTTATAGCCAACCTCCCGCTCCTAGGTCTTATTTCTCATTTATCATCATCTATCATGCTAGCAGTATGTGTTCCTAACTATGATGAAAGCCACGACTGTTTGCTTTATGGCCTCAAAGAAGGTCTGTCACATTGAAGACACTCAGTGAGTATTTGTTGACTGAAGAAACATATAGCACACACACAAGTGTCTGAGCACAGAAGAGTCAAAGTCTGTTCCAGTGTTAAAAAATTCTGAACTCCACAGTTCTACGAATTTTAACTGTTATGCCGTACTAAAATTACTCCAATTAAACATGTTGGCATGTTATCAGGTGAATACTATGCATTATGCATTTATTTTTTTATTTTAAATGTTTATATTCATATTATATTCAGAATTGAAATGTTTTTATTTTTATTTTTCATAGGTCATTCTTACCCCAGAATTTTTTGGTTTATACATATAATGAAACAGGTTCTTTGCATACTGAATCTTCATATTTTAAGGTAAGACTCAGAGGTCTTAGACATATATAACATGCTTTTTTGTTAAAGTGGACATATCATTAATATTGGGATACATTTGTTCCATGTTGATTTTCATACAAATATTTTATTCCATATCATTCTGAGCATTATTTTATGTTGATGGTTGTACATTGAAATGGTATGTGACAGAGATGACACCCAGGTACAAGAGAATATTCGTGGGTACTTAAGTGATAATAGAGAGAGTTCTCAAAACTGTTTTAATAATCCTCTATGCTTCACAATCTTATTATTATCAACTCTTTTACTGCTTTGAAACTTTTTGCAATATTTGAAATTACAATTTTTTCATTTATTTACTTTTTTCCAATGTTTTTCAGTTGCACTGCCATTACCAAGGATATGTTGAAGGTTTTCCAAATTCGGTTGTGACACTCAGCATCTATTCTGGACTCAGGTTATATAGCACCTTGGGGAATATCCATACATGAAGAACTTAGACTATTTAAAAAATGAAACTAGGTGGCTAGCAGACACATAGAAATTTGGGAAGACTTAAAAGAAAGCCAAATCTCAAACTTTCCTTTATGGTGGGCTTATTTTTATTTATATTATTATTCATTCATAATTGAACTTAAATGCCTATTCAGATAAAAAACACTCCAGGGAATATAGGGAAATATTTCTAAGATATTGCACAGAAAGAGATAGTTTCAGGAAAGAAAACTTTAGAATATATCACTTCATCCTCCACTGCTAACCCAAACAGTTTTGTAAATGACATTACTTAAATATAATAGGCACAAACACACATACACACACACAAACTGCTCTCAGTTTAGGAACACTCAGTAAGGAGACATGGAAAGAACTAAGTAAAGAGGCCCCTTCGAGGTAAAGGATAAGGGTAAAGTGATTTTAGTTGGTGGTGATGGGAATTGGAAGGTGGTATTTATTAGAAGAAGGGTCCAGATCAGAATAAAAGGCTTTCCCTGACTTCCTTTTGATTTTGGCCACCTGGACCCTAGAATTGACTCATGCCAGTTCAGAAAAAAATGACTCTATGAATGGGGATTTCATAGTTAGCATCCTCTTTGGATATCCACTCTACATTCCTGCTTCCTCTTCTTCTATGTGTAATAACAGGAAATTGACTCTTGTAATTCTCAACAAATACATTGGTTCCTGGCAAATACTAGACCTTAAATGAGTGAGTTACCACCCAGAAATCACAAAACACATCTCATTATATTTAGTTTTTGAAGATGTGGCAGACGTGGTGGCTCAGTAACTGTGGCAGATTGCAACAAACACATGAAAAGAATGGGGGTCAAAATATGTGTTTATTATGGTTCCTCATTTGTGTTACATTTTGGATTACACTGTTGAAGAAATCATTTGTGGGATTTTTATAATTATCATTTTCTGAATATTCAGTGGATTCCTTCAGTTTGAAAACATCAGCTATGGAATTGAACCATTGGAATCTTCAGCAAGATTTGAGCACATAATTTATCAAGTGAAAAATAACGGTCCTGATGAACTGTTGTTAGCAGGAAACGACAGCAATACCTGGCAGAAAGAACAACCCTATAAAGTTCAAATAAACTCACAGGTAACTGGGTGATTCTAATGTTATGACATACTAAGAAATTATGTCCCTAGAATTTTGAAAAGAACAGCTGTTCAATGAGATCATTACATTTGATTTCTGTTTCCTATACCTTTAAATAAACATCTGAATTCTTACTAAAATATCTGGGAAATGATCTAAATTATATATTTCAAACCTACTGTTTTATGATATATTTATCAGGGAACATTTCTTACTTCTTATTTTCCTTCAAACAAGATGAAATGTTATTGACCAATGTTTAGAAATATGCGAACAGTTTCACTTTTATTAGCACTTTTCTGGTATAAAATTACTATTAATAATTTGAAGCATAGCTTTACATAAAACCTGTACAAATGTTTCTAAAAGAGATAATTTGTAGAGTAGTCAACTCTCTTAATTTACCAAAACACATCTTTCACCGTTAAATATCTCCTCTATATCTAAAATATAAATATTCTTCAGAATGGTCCATTGTATTTCTGTACCTCGATTTTTAAACCTTGAGATTTATGAGAGATTTAAATTTTGCTTAGCATACATTGATAGAAGCAATAATGTTAAGTCCACGCATTTCTTAAACTTTATATTTTGAGATAATTTCAAACTTATGGGAAAGTTGCAAAAATAATACAAAAATAATACCAAGAACTCCAATATACTCCCTACCCAGTTACTCATATTTACCTTTTAGCATTTTGCCCTATTTGTTATATCCTTCTCTCTCTCTGTGTCACTCTCATATCTAAACATATCTATTTATCGATAGGATCTATCTATTTATCTATCTATCTACCTATCTATCCATCCATCTATCCATCCAGCCATCCAGCCATCCATCCATCAATTCATCCATCTATCCATCCATCCATTCATCCATCTTGTATACGTAATCATATACATATGTAATTGGGCTTTAATACTTAGTAATTCCATGTACATTTCCTAAGAACAAGGCTATCTGCTTATGTAACCTCATTAAATAGTTATTATGTGTAAAATGATTAACATATATAAAGCACAGTATCTATACTCCAGTTTTTTCAGTTGTTCAGAAATGTCTTTTTGGGCATTTTCTCCTCCATTATTAGATCCAGCCCATGATCGTATATTTCATTTAGTGTATTCATCTTTCAGTCTTTCTTTCTTTAAATTTCGGTAACATATATGCACCATGAAATGTCCCATCTCAACCACTCCCAAGATTATAATTCGGTAGCATTAATCTTCACAATGTGCTACAATCACCATCATCCATTCCCAAAACTTTTCCATCATCCAACAGAAACCCTGCACTTGTTATGAATTAACTACCCATTTCTCTTCCTTCCAACACAGATAACCTGTATTCTCCTTTCTGTCTTTATGAATTTGCATAATCAAGTTATTGCATGTAAGTGAAATCATACAATATCTGCCTTTTGTGTCTGGATTATTTCAATCAACATAATGTCCTCCAGATTCATCCACATGGTAGCACGTGTCAGAGGAATATTCCATTATTTGCATATACCACATGTTTATGCATTCATCTGTTGTTGGATATTTGGGTTACTTCCACTATTTGGCTATTGAGGATAATGTTGTTATGAACATTAATTAGTGTACACATATTGGTCTGAGTCCTTGCTTTCTGTTCTTTTGAATTTATGTCTCAACTTGGATTGGCAGTTTACACGATAATATTATGTTTAATCTTTGGAGGAACTGCCAAACTTTTTTTCCACAGTGGCTACAATTTTGCATTCTCACCAACAGTGTTTTGTTTCTCTTCATCTTTGCCAATATTTATTTCTGATTTTTTTTCCTTTGAAACAATACCCATTTAGTGGATGTAAGTTGGTCTCTTGTAATGGTTTTGATTTGCATTTCCCTAATGGCCATTGGTAGTGAGCATCTTTTCATATAATTTTTGACATTCTTTAAGAAATGCCTATTCAAGGCCACTGTGCATTTCTAAATTAAGTGGTTTTCTTTGTGAGATGTAGGAGTTCTTTATATATGCTGGATATTAAATCACATTGGACATATGGTTTCAAACTATTTTCTCCTACTCTTTGGTTGTCTTTTCACTTTCTTGACGATGTTTTTTGGTACACAAAAGCTTTTAATTTTGATGAAGTTCAACGTATGTATTTTTCTTTTGTTTCAGGTGATGCTGGTGTCATAATCTAAAATTCCATTGCCTAACACAATGTCCTGAAGATATTTCCTTAGGACATTTTCTTCTAAGGGTTTTATAGTTTTAATTTTTATATTTATGCTTTTGATCCAGTTCGAGTTGATTTTTATATATGGTGTGAAGTAGGGATCCATTTCTTTTGCATGTGGATTCCAATTTTACAGCAGCATTTGTTGAAGAGGCTATTATTTCCCCATTATTGGGGGATGGGGGCAAAGGGTTTGACACCTTTGTAAAAATTCAACTGGCCAAATATGCTTAGGCTTATTTCTAAACACTCAATTCGATTGCATTGGTGTATATGTCTGTTCTTGGGCCAGTACTGCAGTGTTTTGATAACTAGCTTTGTAACAGTTTTAAATTGGTAAATTAAGTCTGAGTTCTCCAACTTTATTCTTCTTTTTCAAGACAGTTTTGGCTATTTGGAGTCCATTGCTTTAAAAACAAAAAAATTTGATGATTAGTCATTCCATTTCTTTACAGAAGTTTGCTGGAATTTTGATTGGGATTGCTTTGACTCTGTAATTACATAGTATTGATATCTTGATAATACTAAATATTCTAATCAATGAGCACTGGATATCTTTCCATTTGTTTGGGTTTGGGTCTTCTTTAACTTCTTAATTTAATTTAGTAGAGATTTATAGTTTCCATGTACAAGTCCTTTACTTTCTTCATTAAATTTATTCCTAGATATTTTATTATTTTAGTTGGTATTATAAATGGAATTGTTTTCTCTATATCCTTTTAGAATTGTTCATTGCTGGTGTATAGACACAAACTGGCTATGAAATCGCAGTGGTCAGAATAGCATGGTACTGGCACAAAGAAGTATTGACCAATGGAATCAAATCAAAAGTGAGGAACTAGACCATCAAATCTGTGGATAATTGACCATTGATAAGGCCCATCTACTGAGGTGGGATAGAGTAATCTTTTAAATAAATGGGCATGGGAAAATTGGATATCAATAGTGAAAAGAATGAAAGAAGATCCTTACCTTATACCCTATACAAAAATTAACTCAAAATGGATCAAATACCTAAATACCTAAGTATAAGAGCCAGTATCTTAAAACTCCTAGAAGAAAACATAAGGAAACATCTTCAAGACCTAGCTTCTTGAACTTTACACTCAATACACAAGCTATGAAAGAAAAAATAGTAAGTGGAAACTCCTTAGAATCAAAAGCTTCTGTGACACAAAGCAGTTTGTGAAAAAGGTGAAGAGGCAGCCAACTTAATTGAAGAAAATATTAGGAAACCATATATCAGATAAAGGCTTGATATCCTGTATTCATAAAGAAATTATACAGCTCAATAATAAAAGAACAGACAACCCCAGTATAAAATGGGCAGAGGATATGAATAGACACTTTTCTGAAGAGCAAGTACAAATGGCTAAAAAGTGCATGAAGAGATACTCATTTTCATTAGCTATAAATTAAATGCAAATCAAGACAGCAATGAGAATGGCTGCTATTAAACAAACAGAAAACTAAAAATGTTGGACAGGATGTGAAGAAATTGGAACACTTATTCACTGTTGTCAGGTCACAGTGCAGCTACTATGGAAAAAAGTTTGGCAATTTCTCAGAAAACTTAATACTGAGTTTTCCTATGACCTGGCAGTATAAATACTCAGTATATACCCATAAGGGTTGAAAGCAGTGACATGATTAGACATTTGCACACTGATGGTTATAGTGGCATTATTCACAATTCCCAAAAGATGGAAATAATTCAAGTGCCCATCAACTGATGAGTGGATAAACAAAATGTGCTATGAACATACAATGGAATATTATGCAGCAGTAAGATGAAATGAGATCCCAAAGCATATAACAATGTGGGTGAACTTTGAGGACATAATGCTGAGTGAAATTAGTCAGACACAAAAGGACAGATACTGTATGATTTCGCTATTATGACTCCGGTAAAGGTAATCTCAGAGGTTATACTGTAGAATATAGCAGACCTAAAGATACACAGAAGCTAGAGATGGGGAAAACCTACCCAATGTGGTTGAACTTAGGTGCAAGGGAGCAGATAGAAGTGATGGCAGCTAATTAGTTGGGTTATAAGTAACATTGCCATTGAAAGTGAATATGATTGCAAGGGAATGTATAGTGCCATGTATCCCTCTGATTAAATCTACAATTATAAGTTCTCACATGAATTATTTCAAAGGCTTGATATTGGACAAAGAGTCAATAGTAGAGGGGCATGGGGGAAAACTAAGATTGCATGCTATGGCCAGTAGTTAACAGGAAGATGTCAACCGTACCACAGTACTACCAGGGGCAAATAATTGGGAGGGAAGGACAAATAACAGATAGCTTTGATTTGCTATTTGGTAAGGCTGTGTTTGTGGGTTCTTTGTCTCTATGGACCAGTGAAAATGGTCTAAAACCAATTATATCTTTGTACATCGTATGTACAAAATCAAAGATGTGCTATTACATTTTATTCATTTGCATTTTAGCCCCTATTGAAGTGAGAATTACCAAAAAATATAGTACAATTTTACAGACATTTATAATTACCCAAGTGGTTACATTTACCAGAATACTTTATTTCTTTTTGTTGCTTTGATCAACTGTCCAGCATTCTTTCTTTTCAGTTAAAGAATTCCCTTTAGCATTGCTTGTAGAGCAGACCAAGTTGTGATGAACTCCCTCAGTTTTTGTTTATCTGCAAATGTCTTAATGTCTCTCTCCTTTTTGAATGAAAGTTTCACCAGATATAAAATTCTTGGTTGACAGTTGTTTTCTTTCAGCACTTTAAGCACTTCAGCCCACTGACTTCTTGCCTCCATGGTTTCTGATGAGAAATGGGAACCTCATCTAATCTTAATCTTGTATATAACATGTTGCTTTATTTTTGCAGCTTTCAGAAATGTCTTTTTGTTTTTTTGCATTGGATAATGCAATTACTATGTGTCTGGACATAGTTCTTTTTGAATTTATCCTGTTTGGGGTTTGTTGGGATTTTTGAATTTGCATATTAATGTCTCTTGTTAAATTTGGGAAGCCTTCTGCCATTATTCCCTTGAATATTCCTTCTGCCCCTTTCTTCTCCTGGGACTCACATAATCCATGTATTGGTATGCTTGATGATGTCTGAGGAGTCTCTTAGGCTAGCTTAGCTTTTTTTTTTTAATTTGATTATTATTTTTTTCTGTTGTGTTTTTTTAAACTTTTTTATTTTATAGTATAATATGTATACAAAGCAAAGAAATAAAAAAGCAGTAGTTTTCACAGCACTCTTCAAAAAGTGGTTACAGCATAAATCCCAGAGTTTGTCATGGGCTACCATACCATCATCTAGGATTTTTCCTTCTAGCTGCTCCAGAATATAGGAAGCTAGAGGGCTTAAATACTTCTTATCATCACAATCTACTTTTTTTTCCTTCTTTTTTGTGAACAATAACATATATACAAAAAAGCTATAACTTTCCAAGCACAGCACCACAATTATATGTAGAACATATTTCAGACTTTGATATGGTTGCAATTTCACAATTTTAGGTTTTTACTTCTAGCTGCTCTAAAATACTGGAGACTAAAAGAGATACCAATTTAATGATTCAGCATTCATATTCATTTAAGTCCTATCTTCTATGTATAATTCCACCATCACCTTTGATCTTTCCACATTTCTCAGTGGGGTTGTTTGGGTTATGGCAATTCTAATTTTTTTATATTGGAAGGGTCTGTGACTAATGCAGGGTAAGGAGATGGAACTATCTGATGGTCTGGAGAGGCTGGGCTAGGTTTCAGGACCTATCTGGACCAGGAACCCATCTGGAGGTTATAGGTTTTTGGCAAGTTACTCTAGTGCCTGGAACCCATGTGGAATCTTATAAATTGCCCTATGTGTTCTTTAGGATTGGCTGGAATGGTCCTGGTTGGGGGTTGGCAGGTTATGATAGGTGGCAGGGTCTACCTGAAGCTTGTGTAAGAGCAACCTCCAGAGTAGCCTCTCGGCTCTATTTGAACTCTCTCTGCCACTGATACTTTATTAAGTACACTTCTTTTCTCCCTTTTGGTCAGGAAGGAATCATTGATCCCACGGTGCCAGGTCTGGGTTCATCCCTGGGAGTCATCTCCCACATCACCAGGGAGAATTTCACCCCTGGATGTCATGTCCCACATTGGGGGGGGGCATTGATTTCACTTGCAGAGTTGGGCTTAGAGAGACTGAGGCCACATCTGAGCAACAACAGAGGTCCTCCAGAAGTATATCTTAGGCATAACTATAGATAGTCTAAGCTTCTCCACTACCTACATAAGCTTCACAAGAGTAAGCCTTATGATCGAGGGCATGGCGCTAGCTTAGCTTTTTTTTTTTTTTTTTTTTTTTTTTTAAAGGGAAACATTTTCTTGTTTTATTGTATTCTGTTTCTCCGTTTTTGTTACATGGGCTGGGGCCGGGAATCGGACCGAGGTCCTCCGGCATAGCAGGCAAGCACTTTGCCCGCTGAGCCACCGCGGCCCGCCTAGCTTAGCTTTTTATAATTATTTTTCCTTTCTGCTCCTTAGCCTGGCTCACTTCAATGATCTTGTCATCATTTTCACTGATTCTTTCTTCTTTGAGTGCCAATCTTTTGTTGAACTCCTCCTGGGCATTTTTCATTTTGGTTGTTGTGATCTTCAACTCCAGGAGTTCTGTCCAGTTCTTTTTAAAAATCTCTACTTCTTTATTTGATCCTTATATTTTTTGTCCATTGTTTACCTGATATCTTTTAGTTCTTATACTGTAATTTCCTTCACCTATTTGAGCCTATTGAGGATTACATTTTTAAAGTTTTTCTCCAGTGTACACAGTCTGGTCTTCCTCATTCATATTTTCTGGATTTAATCCTCTTCTTTTTAAGGGTCTTTATTTCTTGATTTCCTGTTTCTTTGTTTGTCTTGTATTCTTATGTTTGTCCTATGCATTTTAAAAAGAGAACTCCGAGATATATTCCCTGAGATATTTGTTTCTTGAGCTCATATCCAGCTGGTGATATGGTAGAGATTTTCTTGAGTGTCATGCCTTCGTGTAAGAAACATTTATCCAAAGTGAATACAAAGTGCTGGGTCTTTGCTTTCTTTTCTGGACTTGTGTTTTGTTCTGGGCTTATGCTTGCTAGTGACCTTAAGAGTTACCCTACTTATAGGAGTTTGATTGTTCCCTCTACTTCCCAGGAAACATATCTTCTCCCTTTCTAGTGTTCCACTGCCATGTATAAAGCAGTTAAGCTTTTGCACCAGGCCATAGGCCACAATAGTTTCTTGCACTTGTTTTCTGGTCTTGAGCTTGTCTACTGGAAGGCAAATTCTTGGAGAAGGGCATATTAGAGAATAGTTTCTGAAATCAGTCGGTCCCATCCATAACAATGTCAGGCACCAACAGAGGGTGGCCTGGACAACTTCAAACTGTTCTGAAGAAGAAATGAGGAATGTACCATGATGGTCCCAGGAGCTTTTTCATGGCTCCCTAAAGCTATGCTTTCTTGATCTGCCCATCTAGTGCAGCCCTTCACTTGTCCTCTATAGCCCAGTGGAAGCATTCTGTCCACACTTTTGCTCAGGGAGGGTTGGAACAATGACCACCCTCAGAGTCCAGACTACAGCAATCTGAAGTAGCTAAGCATAAGCTGTGATAGTGGTTGGCCCTTGCCTACCCAGGATCTGGGGAAGTGGGTTTTTATGTTCTTTTCTGTCACCTGCAAGCTCTGCCAGGGTCCAGACCCCACTGCTGCCTGACATGAGGATGGGATATGTATACAGGTAACCATGCCCACACTGAAAGCTGGTATCTAGCATAAAGCACCCACTCAGCCTTCTTCTCCTTCCAGTATGCTATGGAGAGCTCTACTGGACTAGCAGTTTTGAAATAATTGATTCAAACAGTTTCTTCCTGTGTAATAGTTGTTATCATGGAAGGACTGATTCCAGGAGCTTCCTACTCTACCATCCTCTCACAATCAGAGCAGCATCTTAATCTTTCTCTCCTGGGTTCCAGTTGACTTCTGACTTCTGTTTTCTCCTTGTGGTTTCTTTGTGGGTCCAATTTCCTTTGCTTACAAGGACTTAAGCCATATTCAGTTAAGACCCATGCTTGTCGGGTTTGGACACACCTTAACTAATTTAATCAAAGGTCCTATTTACAAGTGTGATCACACCCGCAGGACCAGAATGTGGGAAGTTTGTGCATAATGCGATTCAATCCACAGTATTCTTATTTCATTTTTGTCCCTCATTTCTTCTGTTAATGCATACTTTCATATTATTTGATTTTTTTTTGGTAATATACCATTTTGAGTCCCTTTTCACTTCCGTGTTATATTTTTCAGAACTTTTTGTGATTATAACTATTATGTTTGATTTGATACCAACTTAATTTCAATAGTATATAAAACACTGTTCTTAAATCCCTCTATGTCCCCCCTTTTGTTGTGCTTGTTACCAATTATATATATATACATTGTGTGTCCCAAACCATAGCTTTATCATTGCTTTTTATATATTTGCATTCTAGAATCTGTCAGAAATAAAAGCTGGAGTTAGATTCCAAAAAATACAGTACAATAGTACTTCCATTTATAATTACCCATATGGTTACCTTTTTATAAGTTTTTATTTCTTCATGTATTTTTAGGAATTTGTGTTTTCTAGGTTACCATATTTGTTGGCATACACTTGCTCTCTAGCATTCATTTATTTATTTCTCTAAGTTCAGTAATAATGTCTCCACTTTCTTTTGCATCTTCTCTCTCCTTCTTTCCCTCTTGGCAAGCTAGCTAAAGGTTTGTAAAGTTGTTAATTTCAGAGAACCAACTTCTGATTTTGTTATCTCTACTGTTGTTTTATTTTCTATTTAATTTGTCACTACACTACTCTTTTTTTTTTCCTTGCATCTGCCTGCTTTATATTTTGGTTTAGACTTTTTCTAATTCTGTGAAGTGTAAAGTTAGGCTATTGATTTGAGATCTTTTTCTTTTTTATTATAGGCACTTACTGCAAATAATTTTCCTATGACATTTGGTTTTGCTGCATCCTATAAGCTTTAATATGCAGTATTTCATTTGCATTAGTCTCTGTGTATTTTATAATTTCTCATGTGATTTCTTTTTTAACCATTTGTTGTTTAAGAGAGTGATGTTTAATTTCCACATGTTTTAAGATTTTGTGGTTTCATTCTGTTCTTGATTTCCACCTCAATTCCATTGTGGTTGGAAAAGCTATTTTGTATGATTTCAATATTTCACAATAGATTGAAGACACAGAAGTAGCAAAGTGACAGAATGAGATGCTCCAGGGTTCTGCCCCCCCCCACAGAATTCTGGAACAGGCAAAACTGGCGTAGTCATCTTTCCAAGAGATGTGGAAAACAATTAAAAAATTGCATTAGCTTAGGAAGTTCAAAAATCAAGAAAAAGAAATTTTAAAATGCTAGGAAAACTTCACTGTGTATTTGCCATTTGCTGGCTCTTCCCCCAACCCTTTCTAAGCTTGGTGAGGAGCCAGCCTGCACTCCTAGTTGCAGTTCTTTGGTCCAGGTTCTGGAGTGAGCAGAGCAGCCCTTATCATATATTGGGGTACCCATATGTTTTTACAAATCATCTGGTGGCAACCTGAAGGATGGAACCAGGACACTCATCCCTGTTTCATCAGTTCCCCCACTTTCAATGCACTTAGATGAGTCCTGCATGGCAGCCAAAATGCTGGAGGAAGCCAATGAAATCTTAACTGGCTGGACACAAGATTGCCACCTTAAGACATATGATATAGAGCCTGAAACCAGGAGGAAAGAGTGAAGATTTCCTTGAGAAAGAGGGACATTCAAAGTATCCCTGTTAATAGTGGAATATATAAGGCCACACATGCATGCGCAGAATAAGAAACATACTCAGAAAAGACTGGTGAGAACCCTGTTTTTGTCTTTGGATTCACTGTAAAGGTTACGAAGCTCTGAAAAGAGAGCACCGCGTAGAGCAAATCTGCAAGGCTGGGAATACTGTTTTATTTCTTTTTCATTTGCTTTGTTTTTGTTAGCCCCTGAAATTTAAGGAAATATCTGTCATAGCTCAGTTTGGATACAAGCTTAAGGAACACATAATTAAGGTACACATTCCAGATTTAGTACATTAAAATATTCAGATGTCCAGTGTGCTGCAAAACAAAACAAAATAAAACAAAACACTAAACACACGGCATGCAAAGAAACAGGAAATGATGCCTGTGCAAAGTAAGACCGTCAATCAAGAGATATGATCAATGCAGAATCCCAGAAATTGGATGTACCAGACAAAGACTCTAAAAGGAATGTTTTGAGGGATGCTTACAGAACTAAAGGAAAACATGGACAAAAATTCATGGAAATCAGGGACACAATATATGAGCAAACTAAGGATTTCAGTAAAGAGATACATATCATATAAAGGAATCAGACAGAAATATAGGAGCTGAAAACCACTTTAGCTGAAATTAAAAATTCCTTAGAGGGCTTTTTAAATTAAAAAGTCCCTTAGAGGGCAGACTGGAGCTGGGAGAAGAAAAAGGAACTTAGTCTGAGGAGCAGAAAGAAAAAGGAAAGAGGAAAAGTGAACTGAGCCTAAGAAGCCTGAGGACATCATTAATACATATTATTGGTGCTCCAGAGTGGGATAAAAGAGAGAAAGAGGTTTATTTTAAGCAAAACTTGCCCTCACAACTAACGAGAGGGGTATGGTTAAGTTAAAATGCCTTAAAGATCTCTATATTTACTATGATTGAGCCATTTTTCTTGAATACTCATCAGAATGCTGCCAGCCTTTAGTCAATGTCCAGCGTTCTGGAAAAGTTTACTCTAATAATTTTTGCCAGTTTTCTTGTTCATTTGGTGGGGGAGGAGATTTTCAAAGCTTCTTTGTTCTTCTGTTTTCACTGATGTCACTCCATCACATTAATTTTTATATGCTATTTATTCATAATTGCGTAATATAAATTATCTTTCAAATTTCTGTTGTTACTAATTTCTTTTGTTACTCCTCCTTTGATCCATAGGGAATTTAGAAGTGTACGTACTTGCAGCTTTTCTAGATACATTTTTTATTGATTTTTAATTTAATTTCTTTGTGTTTAATTTATATATGTATATTTTCTCTGTAATGCAGTTTTTGTGTAATATCTACTAAGTAAATTTGTTCTTATTCTTCAGAGTTTCAGTTTTCAATATCACTTTTATGCTGACAATTTGTATTTTAGGCAAGTTGTCATAACATTCTCCCTATGAAGCATTTTGAAGGTCTGGCCTACATTTTTCATTTTTACTTAAAATACTATTATTAATAGTTATAAAGTAATCCAGGTAGGTTTGATAGACTGTCACTATTTACTTTCAGACTTTGTGCAAGTTCCGTCTAGAAGTTTGAGAAAATTGAAATGTGCGCAGAAAAAAAACATCCTCAAAGATAATTTGCTGTCTCTAGCCAGAGGGCCAGGAGAGGAGCAACTTAGCAAGGCAGAAACATCCTCTTCTATCCAAATAACCACAGAAAAGATTGTGAACCACACTCACCCTTTGCAGCAAAGACCAGGGGAGGAGCCTGGAAATGTAGCCTCGTCCTGTGGTAGAAAGGTGCTCCTCCTTCTACATCCAGGTGGTGCCATACAAGTGCAAGTGGAGGGCTGTGCCTTCATTCTACCTGATGCTAATGAAACACCTTTCCTGGGATGTCAGCAGAGTCACATGGTGTCAGCATGTGTACATCCCAGACTTCTACCTACACCCAGAGTTAAAATGGTATCTCTCCCCTACTTCTTCTACTATGGTGTCAGAGAAGCTATGTGTAAATGGTGGATTTTTACCACCACTTAGTGCCAGCAAACTTCCATACCGTGTAATATCAGTGCAGGCCACATGGGAACAGTGACCAGGCATAACTCCCACTTCAACCTAAGAAGTGTGAATGGAGACCTAGTGGAGCGCTTGTACTTGCTCCCATTACCCCATATGTTAATGGAAAGCCCTCGCACCTAGGGTGTCAAATGAAGGCTGAAGAGAAAAACTGGACTTATACTCCTACTGGCAGTAACAAGGTTAATACCACCTACCTTCACTGGTACAAAATAAGAGGATTCCAGCTGAAATAATATCTAAATAAGATCGAGAACCTCATGTTATAGCACCTAACCTGTCCAATGCTATAGAAAAACATTTGGCATATTAAGAACCAAGAAATGCTCAATGTGAGTAGAGAAGACAACAGATGCCATCATTGATGTGATATAAATGTTGGAATATCTGAAAAGTATTTCTCATAAAATGCTTCAACAAGCAATTACGAGTACTTTAAACAATGAAAAACTAGAAAGTCTCAACAAATAAAAATCCTCATCAAATCATTAGAAAACATATCAAAGCAAGAATTATAATATTGCTTGATGGGATTCTCATTGTTCATAGAAGAAATATTTAAGACTATTATAAAAGGAAGAGAGTAAAGGGAACTGAAGTGAGGTAAGTTTTCCACATTTCACTCAAAATAGTAAATTGTGAACACCAGTAGACTGTGATACGCTATCACCAAAAATCCATATGAAGATATATGTGTAAAATCATTATACATAAATCAAAATAGAACTCTAAAAAACTCAAGTAATCTATAATATACAGAAAAGAAAGAATTTAAACAGAAAAATGTAAAACAAAGTGGGCAATGAGAAAACATGTAATAACACGAAGGACTTAAGCTCTGAATTGTCAAAAGTTGCATTAGACATAATTGGTCTGAATGTACCAATTATAAAGCAGAGACTGGCAAAATGGAATAGAAATGACTCAGTTGTGTACCTTCTATGAAGAAGTTACTTCAAAGGTATTCTTTTAAACTTGAAAGGTGAAATAAGTGAAATTTTATGATTTGCAATTTTTATATTTCAGTCATTATGAAGGTTTTTTATGCGTTTTTTTGCCTTCTTTACATACCGCTCTTTGCTCTTAACATATTCAATACATGTTAAAATTTGATAAAATCCATGCTATTACGTGCTTTTATCTTTTTCAGAAAATATTTCCTTCGGAACTATTACCTCAACTTCTTGAATTGCACATCATAGTGGACAAAGCTTTGGTAAGTCAAAGCTGGATTTCTCCCTTCCTCCTTCCCTCCTTCCCTCCCTCCCTCCTTCCTTCTTTCCTTCATTCTTACCCAAGCTGACAACTATTCTTAAAGTAACCCCAGTTTTCACCTTGGTTTCCTTCCTTTCTCCCTTCTTCCCTTCTCTTTATTATTCCTCTTTCTTCCTTCAACTTTGTCTTTTTACTTGTAAGTTTTATCTTAGCTTCACAGATATCCCTATTTTTCCTGTTCTTTCTAAATAGCAATATTCTTATGTATATTAGATAAATCAATAATTGGGGCATTTATATCCCATCATGAGTAAAAGCCAAAACTAGCCTAAAATGTTCTATGCTGTTCCTCTACCCCAGATCAGCCCCGTATCTCTTGGACGTCACTTAACAGCCCTGCTTTTCTCTTAATCTTCTTTTACCTCTCTAGCCACATCGTTTGGGAGCACACAAGCTATTTACACATTTTAGGACATTTTCGTTTGATATTTTCTTTTTCGCCAAAGGTTTCAACACCTTCACTTCTTTGGTCAACCATCACATATTATATTATCTTTGTTTCTTAATTAAAATATTCCTTCCGTAATAGTAGTGTTTCATGGTTTTGTTTTTCAATGTGTAAGCACAGTTTCTGAATAAGCAAATCATTCAGTATGTTTTTTGCTTTATAAAACAGTATCCTTGGATATCTACTAATAGCCAAGCACAAGACTGTTTGTTAGACATTCTGCTTTCAAGAATTCACATTCTAACAAGAGGCAAATACAAAATGAGGGAATTTTATACTCTGAGGTGCCATATCCTTTGATAAAACACATAAAATAATACACCTACAGATAGGTAGATGCGGGACTTGTCAGGAAAGGCTTTACAGAAAAGTACTTTGAGAAGACTGACCAGGAGGAGAGTTTAAGAAGGCAACTGAATCCCAGGTTAAGGTAGGAGCTTGGATATGTTATTGGAATCTAAGAGGAGATTTTCATTAATACTTAATATAAATACCAAAGATGGAAACATAGTGGAGGGATTAGGAGGAGTTAAGACTATGGAAACAAAGAGCAGTTAGGGAGAGATAGTAGGTCAAGTTATTGGAGTACTGTAAATGAAGCAAGATTTGGAGAATGTAGGCTAGGAGAAATGTTAAATAAATCACCTAAACCCCATGCTAAGGAGGTCTAAATCTCAAAGCCTGTTATCATCTCATTTCTAATTGGAAGTTATTGAAGAATCTACATCAAGACTTAAATTTAAACAGGCACGCAGAAAAGTCAATGATGGATGTAGGTAGGCTAGATCAAAGAGAGGCAATACTATAGTCATAGAAAGCGGTTAGGAGGCTTATTTCAGTATTTGTTGTCTGAAACTTTTGTCAGTAGCAGTGGATGTAAGTAGAAATTGACTTTTAGTCATCTTGAAGTTTTGTTTCTTTAACATTTTGTATTGAGGTATATGACTTACTTAAAGTGAAGTGTACATCAATTTGACTTTTTGCATATTTTTCTACTGTGATAGGTAGGTTCCGATGTCACTTGGCCAGATGATGATGCCTCACTGTTCTGTTTCTATTTCCATGGATTTAAATATTCATATATGGCTGATTACATTTGCAGTCAGCCAAGGGGACTCACAGTGAGTGAGGTTTAATTTAATTAGCTGGTACCTTAAAAAAAAGGTCAAAAGAGAGCTCAGCAGCTCAGCATACCTCATCCCAGCACTCACAGTTCAGCCCAGATGTTTTGAGATGCAGAAAGGAATTGCCCTTAGGAAAACTGTTAGAACCCAGAAGCCAGGAGAGAAGGCCAGCAGCCGTCACCCTGTGCCTTCACATGTGACAGAGAAATTCAGATGAAAGCCTTTCCTTTGAAGAATTGTAGATTTTTAACTAAATGAATCCCCTTGTTAAAAGCTGATCCAGACTTCCGGAGAAGATGGCGGCTTAGTAAGACGCACGGGTCTTAGTTCCTCCTCCAGAACAGCTACTAGAGAAGTAGAAATGATTCTGAACAGCTCCCGGAGCCACGACAGAGACCAAAAAGACAGCGTACTCCATTCTGGAATGGCTGACTGGCTGGGAGAACCCGCTCCGGTGAGATTGCCGAGGGGCGTGGGCTTCCCCGGGCCGGGGCGGCAGGCGGCTGGAGTCCCTCCCTCCCTCCTTCCCGGGTCGGCTGGGAGAATTGGATCAGAGATCCCCAAGCCGCGGAGAACGGCGACCGGGGTCCCTTCCAAACACGTGGCTTCCCGGTCTGGCTGGGAACAGTGGATAGACACTTCCCCAAGCCACGGCGGCTGGCGCCCCCCCACCATGCTTGGCGCCCCGGGTCAGCTGGGAAATTTGGACAGGCGTGCCCCCAAGCCGCGGAGGCCGGCAAACCTCCCCACACGCGGATCCCCGGGCTGGCTGGGAGATTCGGAATGGCACTCCCCGAAGCTGCTTTGGCTGGCGACCCCCCCCACAGCGAGAGTTCTCCAAAGTTAAAGGAGCCACAGCATCTTTTACTGGTGGGACCCGCAGACAGATGAGCGCCATGAGTGCCACCTACTGGGCAGGATAAGAAAAACAGAGCCCAGAGATTTCACAGAAAAAGCTTTCAGCCTGTGGGGTCTTACACCCAGGGAAATCTGATTAAATTCCCAGATGCCAGCAGAAGATAACGGATCACACTCAGAAAATTGAAAATATGGCCCAGTCAAAGGAACAAACCAATAGTTCAAATGAGATACAGGAGCTGAGACAATTAATTCTGAATATATGAACAGAAATGGAAAACCTCTTCAAAAACCAAATTGATAAATTGAGGGAGGACATGAAGAAGACATGGGCTGAACAAAAAGAAGAAATAGAAAAACTGAAAAAACAAATCACAGAACTTATGGGAGTGAAGGACAAAGTAGAAAAGCTGGAAAAAACAATGGATACCTACAATGGTAGATTTAAAGAGACAGAAGCTAGAATTAGTGAATTGGAGGATGGAACATCTGAATTCCAAAAAGAAACAGAAACTATAGGGAAAAGAATGGAAAAATTTGAACAGGGGATCAGGGAACTGAATGACAATATGAAGCACACAAATATACGTGTTGTGGGTGTCCCAGAAGGAGAAGAGAAGGGAAAAGGAGGAAAAAAACTAATGGAAACTATCACTGAAAATTTCCCAACTCTTATGAAAGACCTAAAATTACAAATCCAAGAAGTGCAGCGCACCCCAAAGAGAATAGACCCAAATAGGCGTTCTCCAAGACCCTTACTAGTTAGAATGTCAGAGGTCAAAGAGAAAGAGAGGATCTTGAAAGCAGGAAGAGAAAAACAATCCATCACATACAAGGGAAACCCAATAAGACTATGTGTAGATTTCTCAGCAGAAACCATGGAAGCTAGAAGACAGTGGAATGATATATTTAAATTACTAAAAGAGAAAAACGGCCAACCAAGCCGCCTATATCCAGCAAAATTGTCCTTCAAAAATGAGGGAGAAATTAAAACATTCTCAGACAAAAAGTCACTGAGAGAATTTGTGACCAAGAGACCAGCTCTGCAAGAAATACTAAAGGAAGCACTAGAGTCAGATATGAAAAGACAGAAGAGAGAGGTATGGAGAAGAGTGTAGAAAGGAGGAAAATCAGATATGATATATATAATACAAAAGGCAAAATGGTAGAGGAAAATATTATCCAAACAGTAATAACACTAAATGTTAATGGATTGAATTTCCCAATCAAAAGACATAGACTGGCAGAATGGATTAAAAAACAGGATCCTTCTATATGCTGTCTACAGGAAACACATCTTAGACACAAACATAAACATAGGTTGAAAGTGAAAGGTTGGGAAAAGATATTTCATGCAAATAACAACCAGAAAAGAGCAGGAGTGGCTATACTAATATCCAACAAATTAGACTTCAAATGTAAAACAGTTAAAAGAGACAAAGAAGGACACTATATACTAATAAAAGGAACAATTAAACAAGAAGACATAACAATCATAAATATTTATGCACTGAACCAGAATGCCCCAAAATATGTGAGGAATACACTGCAAACACTGAAAAGAGAAATAGACACATATACCATAATAGTTGGAGACTTCAATTCACCACTCTCATCAATGGACAGAACATCTAAACAGAGGAGCAGTAAAGAAATAGAGAATCTGAATATTACTATAAATGAGCTTGACTTAACAGACATTTATAGGACATTACATCCCACAACAGCAGGATACACCTTTTTCTCAAGTGCTCATGGATCATTCTCGAGGATAGACCATATACTGGGTCACAAAGCAAGTCTTAACAAATTTAGAAAGATTGAAATCATACACAACACTTTCTCAGATCATAAAGGAATGAAGTTGGAAATCAATAATAGATGGAGTGCCAGAAAATTCACAAATATGTGGAGGCTCAACAACACACTCTTAAACAACGAGTGGGTCAAAGAAGAAATTGCAAGAGAAATTAGTAAATACCTCAAGGCGAATAAAAAAGAAAACACAACATATCAAAACCTATGGGACGCAGCAAAGGCAGTGCTAAGAGGAAAATTTATTGCCCTAAATGCCTATATCAGAAAAGAAGAAAAGGCAAAAATTCAGGAATTAACTGACCACTTGGAAGAACTGGAGAAAGAACAGCAAACTAATCCCAAAGCAAGCAAAAGGAAAGAAATAACAAAGATTAGAGCAGAAATAAATGAAATTGAAAACATGAAAACAATAGAGAAAATCAATAAGACCAGAAGTTGGTTCTATGAGAAAATCAATAAGATTGATGGGCCCTTAGCAAGATTGACAAAAAGAAGAAGAGAGAGGATGCAAATAAATAAGATCAGAAATGGAAGAGGAGACATAACCACTGACCTCACAGAAATAAAGGAGGTAATAACAGGATACTATGAACAACTTTACGCTAATAAATACAACAATTTAGATGAAATGGACGGGTTCCTGGAAAGACTTGAACAACCAACTTTGACTCAAGAAGAAATAGATGACCTCAACAAACCAATCACAAGTAAAGAAATTGAATCAGTCATTCAAAAGCTTCCTAAAAAGAAAAGTCCAGGACCAGATGGCTTCACATGTGAATTCTACCAAACATTCCAGAAAGAATTAGTACCAACTCCCCTCAAACTCTTCAAAAAAATCGAAGTGGAGGGAAAGCTACCTAATTCATTCTATGAAGCCAACATCACCCTCATACCAAAACCAGGCAAAGATATTACAAAAAAAGAAAACTACAGGCCAATCTCTCTAATGAATATAGATGCAAAAATCCTCAACAAAATTCTAGCAAATCGAATCCAACAACACATTAAAAGAATTATACATCATGACCAAATAGGATTCATCCCAGGTGTGCAAGGATGGTTCAACATAAGAAAATCAATTAATGTAATACACCATATCAACAAATCAAAGCAGAAAAATCACATGATCATCTCAATTGATGCAGAGAAGGCATTTGACAAGATTCAATATCCTTTCCTGTTGAAAACACTTCAAAAGATAGGAATACAAGGGAACTTCCTTAAATTATAGAGGGAATATATGAAAAACCCACAGCTAATATCCTCAATGGGGAAAAATTGAAAACTTTCCCCCTAAGATCAGGAACAAGACAAGGATGTCCATTATCACCACTATTATTCAACATTGTGTTGGAGGTTCTAGACAGAGCAATTAGACAAGAAAAAATAGATGTATAGTTAGCAAACTAAGACATACACGCATGTACACCACCACCTATGACAAGATATAAAGCATTTTCTGTACTCCAGATTATTCCTGTATCAGTTTGCTAAAACTGCTTTATTGCCTTTTAGTCTGCTGATTTAAGTTCTCTTCTAATTCTTCATAATTGCTTTGACTATTTTGGGTCCTTTGCACTGAAATACATTTTATAATCAGCCTGTAAATTTTCTCTAAAAAGCACTGGTTCTTTTTTTTCCCTTTTGTATGGGCAGGCACTGGGAATTGAACCTGAGTCTCTGGCATGACAGGCAAGAGCTCTGTCTGCTGAGCCACTGTGACCTGCCCTAATGGTTCTTAAATTTAGGCGTTTGATCCATTTTTAGTTAATTTTTGTATAGGGTGTAAGGTAAGCGTCCTCTTTTCTTCTTCTGACAATTGATATCCAGTTCTCCCGTGCCATTTATCGAAAAGACTATTTTGTCCCAGTGCAGTGGATTTGGGGGCCTTGTGGAAGATCAGTTGACTATAGATTTGGTGGTCTATTTCTGTGTTCTTGATTCAAATCCATTGGTCAATACTTCTATCTTTATGCCAATACCATGCTGTTTTAATCACTGTGGCTTTGTAGTAGGTTTTAAAATTGGGGGGTATTAATCCTCCCACTTTGCTCTTCTTTTTTAGATGCTTTTAGCTATTCAGAGTCTCCTTCCCTTCCAGGTGAATTTGGTAACTAGCTTTTCCAAGTCTTTAAGGTAGGTTGTTGGAATTTTGATTAGTACTGCATTGAATATGTAGATCAATTTGGTTAGAATTGTCATCTTAACTATATTTAATCTTCCTTTCTATGAGCATTGAGTGTCTTTCCATCAATTTAGATCTTCTTTATTTCTTTTAGCAGTGTTATGTAGTCCTCTGTGTATAAGTCCTTTACAACCTTAGTTAAGTTCATTTCTAGATACTTATTTTAGTTGCTATTTTGAATGGAATTTTTTCCTTAATTGGCTCCTCAGGTCATTGTTTGTGTATGGAAACCTTACTGATTTTTGCACATTATTTTATAACCTGCCACCTTTCTGAACTTGTTTATTAGCCCAAGTAACTTTATTGTAGATTTCTCAGGATCTGCCAAGTATAGTATCATGTCATCTGCAAATAATGAAAGTTTTACTTCTTCCTCTCCAATTTGGATGCCTTTTTTTTTTCTTTTTCCTCCCTTATTGCTCTGACTAGAACTTCTAGTTCAGTGTTGAATAAAAGTGATGACAGAGGGCATCATGTCTCATTCCTGATCTTAAGGGATAGTTTCAGTCTCTCACAATTGAGTATGATGCCAGCTATGGATTTTTCTTATATGCCCTTTATTATATTGAGGAAGTTACCTTTGATTCCTATTTCTTGAAGTGTTTTTATCAGAAAAGGATGTTGAGTTTCGTCAAATGCTTTTTCAGCATTAATGAGATGATCGTATGATTTTTTCCCTTTGATTTGTTAATGTGCTGTATTACAGTAAATGATTTCCTTGTGTTGAGCCATCCTTGCATTCTTGGTATAAGCCTCACTTGGTTGTGGTGTATAATTCTTTTAATGTGTTGTTGGATTCGATTTGCTACTATTTTGTTGAGAATTTATGCATCTGTGTTCATTAGGGAGACTGGTCTCTAGTTTTCCTTTCTCAGAACATCTTTACCTGGTTTTGGTATTAAGGGATGTTGGCTTCATAAAATGAGGTAATGTTCATTCTTCCTCAATTTTTTTTTTAACATGGACAGACAGAGGGAAACAAACCCAGGTCTCTGCCATAGCAGGTGAGAATTCTGCCACTGCGCCACCATTGCACTGCTCTCTTTCTCAATTTTTTTCAAAAATTTTGAACAGAATTGGTGTTAATTTTTTTTTGGAATATTTGATAAAATTCACCTATGAAGCCATCTGGCCATAGGCTTTTCTTTGTAGGAAGATTTTTGATGAATTATTGACCCTCCTTACTTGAAACTGCTTTGTTGAGATCTTTTATTTCTTCTTAAGTCAATGTACCTTGTTTGTGTGTTTTCAGGAATTTGTCTGCCTCATCTGAGTTGTCTAGTTTGTTGGTGTATAGCTGTTCATAATATTCTATGATTTTTTTTTATTTCTTCAGGGTTTGTGGTAATGACTGCCCTCCATGACTGATTTTGTTTATTTGCATCCTTTCTCTTTTTTTCTTTGTCAGCCTTGCTAGTGGTCCACAGATTTTATTGATTTCCTCAAAGAACCAATTTTTGGCTTTTGATTATTTCTATTCTATTCTTTTAACTCTACTTTAATCTTTGTTGTTTCTCTTCTTCTATTTGCTTTGGGATTAGTTTGCTGCTTTTTTTCAAGTTCCTCCAAGTAGGCAGTTAAGTCCTCAATTTTTCCTCTTTCTCTTTTCTTAATATAGGCATTTAGGGCAATAAATTTCCCTCTCAGCACAGCTTTTGCCATGTCCTATAAGTTCTGATATGTTATATCCTCATTTTCATTAATCTTGAGATAGCTACTGATTTCTTTGGCAATTTCTTCTTTGACCCATTCATTATTTGAGTGTGTTATTTAACCTCCATATACTTCTGAAAGTTCTTGTTCTTTGGTGGATATTAATATCCAGCTTCATTCCACTGTGATCAGAGAAAATGCTTTGAATAATTTCAGTGTTTTTAAATTTATAAATACCAGTTTTGTGCCATAGCATATAATCTGTCCTGGAGAATGTTTCATGAGCACTAGAGAAGAATATATATCCTGGTGTTTTGGAATGTAATGACCTATATATGTCTGTTATGTCTAATTCGTTTATCAAGTTGTTTAACTTCTCTATTTCCTTGTTGATCCTCTGCCTGGTTTTTCTATCTATATAGTGGTGCATTGAAGTCTCCTACTATTATTGTTGAAATATCAGTCATTCCCTTCAGTTTTGTCAATGTCTGTCTCATGTACTTTGGTGTTCCTTGATTGGGTCATAAACATTGATGATTGCTGTATCTTCTTGGTGAATTGTCCCTTTTATTAATACATAGTGTCCTTCTTTGTCTCTTATGATGTCTTTACACTTAAAGTCTATTTATCTGATATCAGGATACCTACTCCTGCTTTCTTTTGGTTACAAGTTGTGTGGAACATCTTTTTCCATCCTTTCACTTTCAATCTATTTGTATTCTTGAGTCTAAAATGAGTCTCTTGTAAGCAGCATATAGCTGGATTTTATTTCTTAATCCATTCTGCCAATCTGTATCTTTTAATTGGTAAGTTTAGTCCACTAACATTCAGAGTTATTACTGAAAAGGCATTTCTTCAATCGACCATCTTATCCTCTGGATTTTGTTTGTGAATCCTTATATTCTTTTCTCTCTTTCTCTTTTTATCCTTTAAGTTAGCCTTACTGGTACTCTTAAATTCTTGAGCCCTCCTCCAGACATCCCTCTTCTGTCTTTTTTTTTTTTTTTTTCAGCTGGCAGGACTCCCTTTAGTATTTCTTGAAGGGCCAGTCTCTTGTTGACAAATTCTTTTAGGATTTGTTTGTCTGTGAAAATTTAAATCTCTCCTTCAAATTTGGCTGGGTGCAGAATTCTTGACAGAAAGTCTTTCTGTTTCTGTATCTTAACTATGTCATACCACTGCCTTCTTGGCTCCATAGTTCCAGATGTAGTTTTATGTAGTTTCCTTTGTATGTTGTAGATGGTTTTTCTCTGGCTGCTTTCAGAATTTTCTGCTTCTCTTCAACATTTGACAGATAGATTAGTATGTGTCTTGGAGAGGTCTATTTGGATTTATTCTATTTGAAGTTCATTGGGCTTCTTTTATTTGCATAATATCCTCAACTAATCTTCCTCTCCCTTTACTCTTCTCCTCTCCTTCAGGGACACTAATGAATCTTATATTTTTGTGCTTTTTTGGTCCTTCATTTCCCTGATATCCAATTCAGATTTTTCCATCTTTTTTACCATTTGCTTCTTTGAGTGTTCAAAATCAGTTGTCCTGTCCTCTAGTTTGCTTATTCTTTCTTCTGCCTCTTCAGATATACTGTTGTGTGTCTCTGATATATATAAAATATACATATATATATTGTCATGGGCAAGCTCCAGGAATTGAACCTGGGTCTCCTCATGGCAGGCAACAATTCTGTCACTGAGCCACTATTGCACCACCCTCTTATATATATATATATACATTATATAATATATATAGTAGATTTTTTTTTTACTTGGGCAGGAACCAGGAACTGAACCCCCTCTAATATATTTTTGATCCAATCTACAGCATCTTTAATCTCTGTGATATTTGTTGTCTTTCTATTTATTCTTTCAAATTCCTCTTTATGCGTTTCTTGTGTTTTCTTGATCTCCTGTATGTCATTAGCCATCCCATTGATTTTATTTAGTAGTTATTTGAACATCTTTGATTAGTTGTCCCAAAGTCCATTTCTCCTCTGGTGTTTTAATTTGGTTATTAGGCTGGGCTGTATCTATCTGCATCTTCATATGGTTAATGATCTTCTGTTGTCTTCATGGCATGTAAATATCTTGTTAGGGTTACTTTGGAAATTGATTTCCCTCAGTAGTTTGAAACTTTGTATTTGTGGAATGGGTGTGGAGCAGGATTTGGGACATGGGGAGGGACATAACAGTGTGTGATGGATTGCTACACAGGTATATGCACTCTACATTGGTGCTTGTGAGCATGGGGTTGTGGAGGTGCAGCACCCATAAGGGCGAGATGCAGCTCAGGCATGCCTTGGAATGCAGGAGCATGTGTGCAGTATGGGGACACAGGGGTGGGGCATGGTAGGAGGTGGATGTGGAGGCTGAGCAGATATGCTGGGGCTGGTGTGTGGCAGGATACGGGTGGGTGCATGGAGTGTGTGTGTCGTGGGTGTCAGGGTGCAAGGCATAGGGCACAGATGTCAGGACTCAGGGAGGGCAGGGCATGGGGGTGTCCTTGAACCAGGGGGTGTTGTCCAGGGAGACAGGATATGGATGTGTGAGTGTGTAGGCGCTGGGCACAGGTCACAGATTTTGTGAGATGTGTGTCAGGGGTGGGTGATGTCTGGTGGGCAGGGCTTTGGCACGGGTATGGGGTTGGGTGGGGTAGGTGTGCACATGTGTGCAGGGTGGGGGCTGTGTGTCACAGATGTGCATGAGAGCAGCTGCAAGGTGTGAGAGAAGGGCACTTGTACCAGGGGGTGGGGCAGGGGTGTTCATGTATGCGGAGCAAGGTGGTGGGGTGCAGGGGTCAAGAAGTCAGTGCAATAGTACATGGGTGCCCAGTGGGGGGAATGTGATTGTGCCCATGAGTAAGTCTGGGGGGCAAGACCCTGGTGTGCGAGCGTGCAGAGCTTGGGGGCAGCAGGGTAGGTTTGCACCTGCATGGGCTGGGGGTGGATGTGGCCTGGATGCTCAGGTCAGCTCTTGTCCAGTGCTGAGGGCATGGCAGAAGTGGGTGCAGTGTGTGCATGGGTCTGGGGGGCTGGATGCTGATATGTGTGTGTGCTCAGAGCTCAGGCTGGGTGTGACTGTATAGGTTGGGTGCGGGTGTGGCCTGGGTATGAAGGTGAGGACCCACAGCCCGAATGTGCAGGTGACCACCTGAGGGGGGCAGGGAGGGGGAGGTAGGTTCCTGGGTATTGGGAGGGATGGGAGAGGTGAGTTGGGCTGGGACAGGCTTGCATGCATGTGTAGCGTGGGGATGTGGGGCAAAGATGTGTGGGGTCGGAGGTTGGGGTGGGGTGGAGGTCAGGGTGGGGGTGCTTGGAGCACGTTGAGGGGGTGGGTGACAGGGTTCAGGTGTGGGGGAATCGTGGGTCACGGGCAGCGTGCAGTGTGTGTGAGGGTAGTGCTTTCAAGGAATGTGCCTTGGCTTACTTGCTTGTCCACTTCTGCCTGTCCGTGCACTCCTGAGGGCTCCAGGCCTCTGTTTGGAAAGGGGCGTATTAGGCTGTTAGCATTAGCTGGAAGGTCTGGGGTTCTCTGCATCTCAGTTCTTCAGCTGTTTCAACCTGGGCATCCCTATGTGGTGAGAAGAGCCTCTCAGGTCACTTACACCCTGGAATCACTCTCTTGGTCATTTTTCTCTCACTTCTTTTGCTGCTCCTTGGAGTAGGTGTGAACTCAACTATCTTATTCCGCCATCTTCCCAGAACTTGGTCCCTGAAACGTATATTTTTAATTATATTTTTGCATTTTCGTTTTCGAACATGAACAAGTAAATAGTGAATTAACATTACAGAAAATACATTACGACAATGCTGACAATTATAATTTCTCATGTGGTTTCCCTTACTGGAGATCTTTATGTCACTTCAATCCACTATATAGTGTCCTTTCCTTCAGTCTGAAGAAATTCCTTTAGCATTGCTTGCAGGAGCGATCTATTGGTGATGATTTCCCTCAGCTTTTGCTTATCTTATAATTTCTCAATATCTCCCTTATTTTTGAAAGTCTCAGTGGGCATAAAAGTCTTATTTGGCAATTTTCTTTCAGCACTTTAAATAGTTAATCTTACTGCTTTCTTTTCTCCGTGGTTTCTGATGAGAAGTTGGCATTTAATCTTATTAGGGTTCCTTGTTCCTTTTCATTTTCACTTTTCAGAACTTTGTAATAAATCATCAGCATCCCTATTGGTAGAAATTTTACCGTAATTCCAAATAAAGGCATTAGAACGGTCCATATGAACTAGGTAAATATTGACCGTTAGCCAAAAGTATACTTTAAAATTTTTGAAATTTTGATATGGTAGAAAATTTTCTAATATTCTCCAAAATGAATGCAATATTCTTATTTAAAATATTTTACCATTCTTATTTTCTACATAATTTATCTGCAAGCAACTCCTTAATAATTATACTTAAACCTAAAATATTAACGTTGAACATTTTAAAATTTAAAAAAGAATTTATAATTTATGTCTGCATAAATCCTGAGAAGAAAAACGTTGATATAAAAAGAGTAAAAAATAAGGGACTATAGATAACATACGCAAAATCAAGATAATGTAAAATCAATCATGTTAGTTATTTCAATTAATTAATTGTGATATAACAATTTCCTTTTGGAAGATAATGGTTATCTTATTGTTTCACAAAGACAGTAAGTGCTCCCCAACAGAATGGAACTCACTACTTTAGCTGAGTTGGAAAGTGTACATTTTCCAACTATTCTTGCAGGATGGCCACTTAATGTTCTGGGCAATGACATGTAAATGGAAAGGATGGGCACCATTTTGATTTAAGTTCTAAAATGCAAAGCAATATTGCCTCTTCCCGTCTTCCTTTTTTCCTTCTTCATGAAATAGTGAAGTAGTGTGCAGTGGTGAGTTACCTTGGATTGGACAGAGCAAGGCAAAACCTCAGAGAGAGTGAAGGAAAACAAGGGCAGTTTCTGACATGTGTCATTAGCATGTCAACAAGTTTTTATGCTTTTAAATTGTTACGTAAGAGGTGAGTAATTCTGTCATGCAAAAGTCACAGCATTTGGAGAGTCTGTATTCCTGCATCTGAAACTATATCCTAAATAATAGCACTCTGAAATATTTATCCCAAAGAAACAAAAGCTTATATTCATACAGCAACTCATACACGGGTGTTTTTAGCAAGTTGATTTGTAACCTAAAAAAAACCCCAATGTACAACAACCCAGTGTGCAATGGAAATAATACTCAGCAATAAAAATGGATCAGTCAATGATATACACAACAGTATGGGTGAATCTCAAGATAATTATGATGAGTGAAAGATTCCAGTCAAAAAGACTTTAAATTGTATGATACCCTTTTTAGATAAATAAAAAAAATTTGCTATAGCTTAGATTTTTAATAGAATCATTAAAGCATCAAATTTGTTTTTCAGTATGATTACATGGGATCTGAAATGATGGCCGTAACACAGAAAATTATCCAAGTTATTGGTCTTGTCAACACTGTAAGTTTTTACTTTTCCATATTTATAATTTTATGAAAAATTATTGAAAATGATTTGAATTCTTTCCTGAAATATTAAGGCTTTTACTAGTTTAATATCCAAAATACTCAACTGAACCTTTTGATTATTTTTATTGACTTTTTAAATGTACTTATATTTGTTACTTGAATAAATATTCATAAATCTTATTTTTAGATGTTTACCCAGTTCAATTTGACAGTTTTAATGACTTCCTTGGAATTATGGTCATATAAAAACCAAATTTCAACCAACAGGGATGCTGATGATTTATTACAAACATTTTTGGCATGGAAACAGGACTATGCTTTCCTTCGGCCCCATGACATAGCATACTTACTGATGTAAGCACACTGTCTACTTTATAAAGATACATGCATAAATATTGGTAATTTAATGCCTTTTAAATTAGTAAATTAGAAATTTAAATTACTAGCTAAATTAGTAATTCAATGCCTTTTTCATGTATTCTCCAATTTTCTATTTCCATTTGAAAATAAAATAAAATATAGCTGCTGCCATGAAGGTGATAATGTAATTGGAAATATGATAAAAATAAAAACATGACTCAGTTATATAACAATATATCTTTTAGTATAATTAATGTGAGAAAATTTTTATTCAATTAACTTTTATGATATCAACTACAATACAGAGTACATGTAATCCTCATGTTATTAATGATGTAAAAATTAACACTATTTTGTGAATATTACCCATGATATGTTGATACTTTTATGTCTACTGTTTGACTAAGGTCTGTTTTATTCTTAATATTAAATTAAAAAATATATATGCTTATCTCTAAGTTAGGTAAGATTTCTTCTTTGTTAAATTAGAAATTCCTCTTTTTTACACTTGAATGACCGAAACAGTGAAGGCAGAATTAAAAAAAAAAAGGCATCCGAAGTAATAAAATTACATCAAGTCTAGGAGTTAGGTGAGGAAAGAAAAATGCTGTTAAGAAAGTGAATTGTAATTTTTCCATGATCTGAGCATTTTAAATAATTTGTTACATATCATCCAGATCAGACCTTTGTGTATTTTCAAAATCATCATCAAAATTATATGAAAGGTAGATTTAATTTAGTAAATAACCTAGTAAGTGGTTCTGAATAGCTATATCAATTAAAAAGGCAATACTATAATCATGTAGTTACAGGAAACATCCTAATCACGTGGGAGCAACATTTCCTGGCACAATATGTAATAAAAACTATGATGCAGGTATTGCTCTGGTATGTAATTTTTATCCTTTTGTGTATTACTATTTTTTAAACTTACATTATATTTTATAAATACTATTCAAAGTAGTTAAGTGGTATAGAATGATTTGATGTTTTTATCTGTATATTATTATTTCATTGGGACAAATTATTTGTATCTCAGAAAATTAAGTAAATTCTAAATTTCAAACATAAGGAAAAAGTATATGAACTAACATTAGTATACCCACTCACCAATTAGTCATAAGAGACAATAACATTTTCTTCAGATTTCCTAAGAAATAAAATATTGGAGCAACGTTAAAGCCTTCTGTGCATCTTCTTTGAGCTTAATAAATAACAAAATCATTAATATGTTTAAATATGAAATGTGTTTAACATTCTGTGCACACTTCATACTACTGTTACAAATGCATTCATCCATGAATAGTATGTAATGTTTTGCATTGTTCTTATTTTACATATAATTCTGAAATTAATTTTGAATAGCTTTTTAAAAGTTGTATACATGTTAAAACATGTACCTCCAGAAAAATTGTTTTGTCTTTTAAAATTCATTTTTGTTCATCAAGTAATGCATACAACTTGTTCTAAATACAGACAGTATTATTGGGCTCATATTAATTTAAAATATCCGTCCCTTGCATAATTTACTAACCCCTGAATCTTCTTCCCTAATTCTTTGAATATCTCCTCCTCCTCCTGATCTATAACTCCATAGTTATTACTTTTGAAATGAAAACAACATGTCAATGCTTCAAATACAGATACAAGTGCAAAGGGCATATGTATACAGTACAATTAATTTTCACCATGTTAATACATAGGTTTAAAAATCCACACAAATGAAATAAAATATTATTAATACTTCAAAGACCTCTATGAATTATGCTTCCTCCTAATCACTACCCACACCAAAGGAAAGCAGTAGTCAGACATCTATCAACGTTGGTTCATTTTGCATCTTTTTTGAACTTTATGCAAATGAAACAATGTAATATGAATCCTTGCATCTGCATTATTTTGCTCAAGACTAATTTTATGAGACTCATTCATTTTTATATGTGTAGGTGTAGATTGTTCATTCTGTTAATCTACACTTCTAAAGAAAACGTCTACACAATATTTGAATATTCAATTTTAGATATTATCTATTGGCTTCCTATTATTTGTCCAAATCTTATACCCTAATAGCTCAAAAGGATCTTCATTCTGCTTCCTTCCATTCTTCCTCTATAATTTTACAGTTTATATAATATGTGAAAGTTCCATTTTCTGGTGAGCCAAATAATGGAATTAGATTGCCTTTATTACTTTTTTATTACTTTATTACTTTTTTATTCTTCCTGAATTTAACAATTGTATCATACTGAGCTCAAATTTTTAAATAAAAGTAGGAAATACCCCTACTTTTTTTATGTTTCAGAAATCCCTCCTTTTTATCCTGGGTATGGTCTTCCAGAGAACTAGGCTTTTTGGTGAGCTATATTATCAGACCTGATGCATAACTATTATTGGAGAATTTCCAATCTTGTCTCTTTAGGAATATGTGCATTCTTCTTTCACATTTTGCTCATTCATTTTGTGGAATATAAGAGACCCTAATTTACAGAGAAAGAACAATGTGCAGTAACTTATTTGAGAGCTGTATAATTGAAAAATTAATTCTTACAAAATATGGATTGATTTTAATTTTAAAGTAATTATTCATAGAACAGTAAAAATCTCCTCTTATCTTTAGGAGTAAAATAACATTCTTATACTCATTCCTTTGTATGTGGCCTGTTGTCTCTATGGAAGCATTTAAGATTTTTTTATCTTTGGATGACATCTCTTTTTCCCTCAATGTGCTGGTTATAAGGAAGCCCGTTCAATGTGGATACTAATTAACTTCTGGCCTGAGAAATTTTGCCATATTACTTATTTGATAGTTCTCTTTCTATTGTTTCTTTCCTTTCTGGAACTTTGTTAATTATACACTAGATCTATAAAACATAATTATTTTACTAAAGTAATGTTTTGTGATAAGAGAAAAAACAACCTCTAAGTCAGATGATGAGAAACCAGACTTGATTTGCCAAAATGGAAAACCATGACGCCTCGTTCAGATTGCAGATTTAATCCATTTGATAGGTCCTGGAGTCCCTGATTTAAAAGGAATATTGGTTTCCTTGGCAAAGACTCTGAAATCCTGAACAAATATATATATTGCAAGTTTCCAACAAAAGTAGTGAACCAAAGCAATTCCACATCCCTGGGGAAATGGTAGTGAGCACAGCTATCACCAAGGACTTGAAAGATGCATGGATTGTGATTCCTGTCTATCCTTGTTTAACTGTTCTGTTTGTATTATGAACAAGCTGATGGACCATAGAGGCTGAATATGGATTGCTGTAAATTTAATCAGTTGGTGACTTTATTTTCATGTCTATTTGAAATGTATCACTTTTGCTGGGGGAAATCAGCACTTCTCTATCTCTTGATAAGTAGCTATTGATTTGGCAAAAACTTCACAGATGTTTTTCATTCTCCTAACCAACTAACAACCAAAACAACAACAACAACAGATCAAAAGCAGTTTATTTCTACCAATTAGGGACAGCAGTATATATTCACCATCTAACCTGAGTGCCGTGTCAGCTCTCCTGCTCTTCGTTATAATCTAGTCTACAGAACACAACACCATCGCGCCATATTGGTGACCTCAATCTGATTGGTCCAAATGAGCAGAAAAGGGTAAATACTGTAATACCTTAGATACATACATATCTTAAGGTAGAAGTTGGATGTCAGGACGATACATGGGTCCACCAACTTGATGATACTTCCATGAATCCTGTGTTCTGGTGTGTATCAATATATCCCCTCTGAAGAGTTTAAGCTGTGATGCAAGTCCCTCTTCTACTTGGACTTTGTGATCTCGCACAGTAATTCCCAAACTAGCTGTGGTGAAGGACTAGTGTTATTCTTCATGTGCCAGTGATGGGCACCTAAATGATATTCCCACTAATTATGTGTTTAGATCTTATGCCTGTGCCAACAAATTAAAAATATTGTGGCAATGTTAACAATATCCAACAATTCCAAATGTTTAGCCTCAATTTATGAATTGTATTTGTACTCAAAACTGGATTTGTAACTTGTTTGTGAATTGGCATTGGTCTGTTGATCATCTCTGAGAAGCAGTGATTTGCCAAAGCCAGGGATTTTGCTCAAAGTATCTGTGGCAAATAACCACAACAACTACAAAGGGGTGTATGAAACGTCTTCCAAGTCTTTATCACCAAAAGTGGTCTCCATTTTCCTGTTTGAACACATATGTATATATTTTTTTCTTCACATGAGCAACATTCTGCTCTTCAGCTGCATAATTCATCTACACCTTTCACTGAAACAATTCCTGATTTTAACTTCACTTTTACCTTTTTTTTAATTAGTGAGGGAGGGGGAGTTGAGGGTTGAGAGTCTGGCCAGTGGTAGGAGAGTCTCAAGAGCGGCTGGCTAGACTGTGTGCTTGCCTGGGAGAGGTGGGTCGGGCTGGTACAGGCTTGCGTGCATGCACAGGGTGGGTGTGTGGGGCAGGGGGGTTGGTGTGGGGGTGCTTGGATTGCGGTGGAGGGCTGGTGATGGGGTTTAGGTGTGTGGGGTGTGGGGAAAGTGGTCACAGGTTGCAGGCATCGCATGTGAGAGTAGCACGTTTAAGGAACGCAGCTTGGCTTACTTCCTTGTTCCTGTCTCCCCATCCGTGCACTCCTGACGACACAGGGCCTCTGTCTGGAAATGGACGTTGTAGGCTAATTGCACTATCCTGGCCGGTCTCCAGTTCTCTGTGTCTCATTTCTCCAGCTTTTCCAACCGCAACCTTCCTATGTGGTGTAGAAGATCCTCCCAGGTCACTTACACCCCAGAGTCACTCTCCTGGTCTTTTGTCTGTCCCATCTCTAGCTGTTCTTTAGAGCAGGGGTGAACTCGACCTATCCTCTTTTGCCATCTTCCCAGAAGTCTCTCCTTCATTTTTGAGGTGTAAATTTGCCAGATTTGGAATTCATGGTTGGCAGCTTTTTTTTTTTTTTTCCTTCAGCACTTTAAATAATCATTCCATTGCCTTTTGGCTGCCATGGTTTCTGAGAAGAAATAGGTTGTAAATCTTATTTAAAATCCCTTTTTTTTTTTTTAAATCTTTGAAAGGTATTACTTACAAATGGGTTCACACCCACAGGAATGAGGACTAAGACTTGAATGTGTCTTGTGTGTGGTACATGAGCCAATCCCCAACATATAATAAGGCTTAAAATTGTCAACATTTCTCCAAATTTATAATTCTTTTTCACAATTTATTTTGCTATTCCCATTATTCTGCCTTTCCAAATAAATTTCACATTCAGTGAAAAAAAGGATGTGCTAGTATTTTAATAGGCGTTGCATTAAATCTATAAATCAATTTGGGGAGAATTAATGTCATTTCCATGTTGAGTTTTATAAGTTGTGAGCAGTCTACCTCTCCATTTACTTAAGTCTTCTTTGGCTTCTTCAGCATTTTGTAACTTTCAGCATTTGGCTCCAATACATATTTTATCTCATTTATTTCTAAGCATTCCTATTTTGGGGGGGGGGGAATTATAAATGATAATGTATAATTGAAAGACAGTTCAATGTTAGTATAGAGAACCATGATTTATTCATTTGTTGATCTTGTGTCCTCTCTCCTTGCTAAAATAAAAATATAGTTCTAGAGGTTTTTCATAGATCATCAGGTATTCTGCAAAAGTGCACCCTTTTATTTCTTCCTTTCCTTATTGCACCGAATAGCACTTTCACTACTATGAAGAGTGGAAATGGTGAGAGAGGATATCCATCCTGCAAATATACTTTATATCCCTTGAATCTTTCTCTTTGACATGAATGCTTTAAAAAAATGTTTAATGTCCATCTGTATGGATGATTTCCTGCCATCTTTATGTTATTGCTTTTGGTTTGACTCCATTATTATCCGAGAACATATATTGAGTGATGTCAATTATTTTACAGTATATTTTATTACATAAGATATGGTTTCTTGATGAAGGCTCACTGTGCACATGAAAAAATATGTCATGCTGGTAGTTGAGTGTTCTATAAATGCAAATTCATAGGCATTGTTTGATGGCAGTGTTCAGATTTTCTAAATAACTTCTGACTTTTTTCCCAGTGGCTCTGTCAATTACTGAGAGAGTTCTGTTGAAATCTCCAATATAATTATGTATTTCTATATTTATTCTTTCAAGTCTGTCAGTTTTTGCATCATGTATTTTTCACTTCTGTTTTTGGTGCCTACACTTTTATGATTGGTATATCTTCTTAGTGAATTGAGTATTTTTATCATTATGTAATGTTCCTGTTTGTCCATGATAATTGCCTTGCTCTGACGTTTACTTCATCTTTTGTGCCATTCCAGCTTTTTGCTGATTAATGTTTGCATGTTGTAACTTTTTGTTAACTTATTTTTATGTTAATATCTTTATATGAGTTTATTGTAAACAGCATATAATTTGGTCACTTATCCCTGAATTTTACTAATAACTGGCTTTTAATTGGTATATTTAGACTTTTTACATTAGATTTAGCTATCAATTATGTTAGTATTTCAGTTTGCTCTTAAATTTTATGTTTTCTATTTAATCACTCTGTATTTTTGTTCCTATAATTTTATTTCCTGATTTCTTGTAGGTTGCTAGAATCTTTTTTGGTATCACATTTTGGCTTATCTGTTGCAGGCACCAGTAAACCATGGCCCACCATATGCATTGCAAATGAAATTTTATTGGAACGTAGCTACACCCATTTATTTGCCTATTTTCTGTGGTTATTTTCTTGCTATAATATCAGAGTTGAGTGGTTGTGATGAATATTGTATGGTCCATAAAATCTAAAGCATTTCCTGTCTGGTTCTTTATGGAAAAGAAAATTGCGAATCCATGGTCTAGCATTTTTAATATGTCCCTTTGTAAAGCTTTTTAGCATTTACCATAGGAATGAATTGTTTTCACTCATGATATTAGTTATTTGTATCTTCTCTCTTTTCTTCTTGTAAAGCATTACTATGGGGTTATTAATTTGGGGGAAAATGATTTATATTTTATGACTTTTGCAGGGGATTTATTTTTAACTGCACAATTATAGAAGTCCAAGACCATGTCTTCCTTCCCTGAGCTGGTATTAAAAGTCCAGCTTATGAATTTTACATCTTGTCCAATAATATGATAGCTCAGATAGCATCTCTCTGTTCTGCTCTGGCTTTACGCTTTTTAAAATTCTGACACTGGGATTTTCCCTTTCTTCCCTTTCTTAGCTATAGTAGGATAACAGGAGAGGATATTTCTTTCTCAGCTCATTTTTCCATATTGCCAGATATGTTTCCCGTTTTCATTCACACATATGCATATTTTAAAATTTATTTAAGCTACATATTATTTACCTTTTGCTCGCTATAACTTCAAATAAAGTATAGAAATTAGAGATGGTCCAAGAATTTTGTATATAATGATTAAGAGGATGAGAAAATATCAAAATTACTTTATAAAAGTTGAATAACATCAAGTGCTCTGCCACTCTGCACTGCTACTAACATTTTATCAATGACTTCCCATTGCAAATTTCTTTACCATGGCTATACCTACATATATCTCATTTCTGTGCTGTTATTTCTTTATTTCACTCATTATATCTCAACCGTTCACTAGACCCCCCTTCAAGCATCTAGCTCCTGTTTATATTGCTAGTTTCTTTCCCAATTTTGATACCTCCGACTAAATATCAATTCCAAAAGGATTTTTCTTAACTACCTTTTCTGAAACAGTTCTCCACAATGTTATTTACTAAGACATCTCACTTGTTCATAATAATTTTCATGGTCTTTATTTGTAAAATTTATGGTGAATTTCCTATTTATTATCTTTCTCCTTTTCTAAAATAAAAGCCCTTGATGTGTACATTGATCTCTTTCTTTCATACCATTATATTCCGCCTCAACTATCATAGTGCCTAAGACTCATGCACACAGAATTAATATTTGTTAATTGAATGAATTGTTTTGATGATACAATTAAATAAGTGTGTTTTAGTTCTTCTCCATCAGAAAGACTGCGTTCAAAGGTATAAAATGTGTGCATGTGAAATTTTAAACCAGAGAAGGTTGGCAGTTTATTCTTATATAATTTCATGTTTATTAATCAATTAATTTACATATATATTCTACTGATGACCTAAATTATTGTAGAATTATTTTAAACTTTAAATTACTGAAATATGCCTAAACTTTCATTGGAACAAAAATGTTGAAGTTATTTCTTTCTCTTGTCTTCCTTAATAGTTGGGAAACATTTCTTATGTAATGTTTTTCTCTCCAATTTTCTTTTAGTATCCAGATGCAATAAGTTTGGAGGGATTTTCAGTTATTATAGCTCAACTAATTGGCCTTAATATAGGATTAATGTATGATGACAACAATAAGTGTTCTTGTCCAAACGCTACATGCATAATGACCCGTGAGGCAGTGTAAGACTTTTTTTGCTTAATTAATTTCACCTATATTTTTATGAAATTATGTCCAAGAGATGATGTTTTATTTTAAACTTTTATATTAGACTCAGCATCAAACTTTGGAAAGGTACCTTGTGCATGAAATATTTCACATGCAGAAATATTTCTAAGTGAAGCATGATCCCAGAAATCATCCTTATAATAGAACATAGTACTGGCATGTTTTGCTAATATGATGAAGGAGAGCAAAAGAAGAAAGAGGAAAAAACATCCTTATTTGCTGATGCTATTATTTGCTACCTAGATAAATAAAAAGAATCAATATACAATTAGAACAACAGTGACAAAAATGAATTTATTAGGATGATCAACAACGAAAACCAGCAACATGATATACCAGCATTAAGCAAGTATATGACATATTATAAAGAAGCTATCTTTTACAGAAGAGGTCTATAAAATCACTACAAATCCAATTAATATTTAGGTTTTTTAATACAAATTCCTTGGGTGGTGATAAAGTGGAAATGGCAAATGTAGACAACCCTTTGGGGAATATTAGTTGAAGTACCTGGTCAAAGGAAAAATTTTATTGTTGGAGACACTGCATAATATCTGTAGACTTATAGAAATAAAGGCAGGGGAGAACAATGATATTGGAGAACATGAATACATCAAGGGCAAAATCATTGAGTGAATTACAGAAGATAAGATCTAGGGCATAAGTAGTGGATTAGTTTTTATTACAGCAAAGTAATGTTCAATGATTGGGAGAGGAGGGTAGGAGTAAATATAATGCAGATCGTTAAAGGAGGTATAAAGAGGATAATTTTATTCTGGTAGAAAGCGGGCAGAAAGGAGTGTAAAGCTTTGAGGAGATAGAAGGTGTGAAACAGTTGTCTTGGAGACCAGAAATTAGAAAATACTTAGGAAACACAATGGGATTGTTGGGTTGTTTGAAGACTTATTTGAAATTTGTAATACAAATTTAATATGAATTCAGATATCATGATTGTTTTGGTCTATCCAGTATCAGTTGCTAAGATACGTATGCAGAAAAAGTGGTGAGTTGAGGTTTTGCTGAGTTAACTTCCATGGGATTTAGGAAGAGTTAGGACTGTGTCTTTCTGGAATAGCCAATTTCAGTGTTTTGTTACTCAAAACTTAGAGCTTTGCATAAGAAATTAAGTACTTTAAAGAGACATACTAGTCCAACTTATTTTAATTGCTTTTAGGCCAGACTAGTCATCTTTCTCACACACACACACACACACACACACACACACATACACACACTCTAATTCACTATGCCTTCTTATAAGCAGTTTAAAAAATTTTTTTGTATTCACATGAATCAAAAGTTCCACATTTCAATTAATACTCTTCACTTTCACACAAAAAGTATGTAGCCCAAGTAGCAAATAATCTCTGAGTCTCTGTCTTTTTAAGAACTAATTCTGCCTAAATAAATTTTTTCATAAACATAGATATTAGTGCTAGACATTTGCAGTGTTATGCATGAAAGTGGTCTGCAAAACCAGAGTGCTTCTTACATGTATTAAAGCAAAATAGTTTAATGAAATTTGATTAAGTAAGATTATTCTCAGTAATATTCATCCCACTTTCCCCTTTTTGTCCTAATAAAAATGACTAACGTCCTTGAGAGTTAAAGCATTTCTCTTTGTTTTTACACTCTCCCAAGTGCATTGTACATTTCTTTCTAGGGGAGGTTCAGGTGACTATTCAGGAACAGTGTCATCTCAAATTTAATTCTCTAGTTACTATTTCAGACCTGATTGTCTAGAGAAGCACCAACCATCCAATAGAAATAAAATGTGAGTCACGTGTGTAATTTTGAATTTTCTAGTAGCTACGTTAAAAAAATAAAGGAAAAAGATGAGATTAATTTCAATAATACACTCTACTACTTTATTTTATTTAACCCCATAGATCTCAAATGTTATCATTTCAACATGTAATAAAAAAAAGATTTTCAATTAGATTTTTTGATTTTTTAATGTGGATGAGATGGGGGTTGTGGAAAAAAAGGAAAGACTACTAGGTCACACTAAATGTTACTAGTATGTAATTTGTGAACAGCTAGAAGAACGGACTTGCCAGCAACTGAAAACAGTTGGTGGTGCAGGTTGTGGTGAGATCAGTAACTCAGTATTGTCCATGTTATATTTAAAATGTCTATTGGACATCTATTACACATCTCACTGGAAATACAGTTGTGGGCATGAAAATAAGGACTTTAATGGGACTTCTGCTTTACTGAAAAATTAGATCATATAAAATAAACTTCACAAATAAATAAACCTATTTTTATATCATACTGAAGTGCTAGATAGAAAAATCAATATTGAAAGTGGAAGGAGAATATAGGAGGAAATGCAATTTCTGATAATGTTATCAACAAAAATGTCTCTAAGAGGTGACATTTGAGCAGGTATCTGACTGAAATGAGGAAAAGAATCTTTTGGAGGAAATAAATCTTTTGGCAAGAAGAGCATACCAGCTAGTGGGAACAGTATAAATACACGTACACACACAAGTGTGCAAATGTGCGTGTATAAAAATATATATGATATATATCTTATTATTAAATATGTAAAATATATAACTTATTGCTTTCCTCAAAGAAATATTTCCCATGCAATTTTTAAGGGGTGTGTTAAAGATAAACCACATTAAAATTAAAATACAATTATGGTTGACTTCATCTCTGATAAGGGACAAGCTATTTCATTTGTCATTCATATGGTTACGTATGGAACATTATTCTAGATGTAGCATGATTATCAATATTTATTGACCTAAATAACTGAAATAGTGTTATTTCATTTTAGGCATTCCAGTGGTACAAAGAGTTTTAGCAACTGTAGCATATATGACTATACATATTTTACTTCAAAATTTGAGCTTAAATGTCTTCAGGACCTTTCTAATTTGCAAACATTATATAAAAACAAACCAGTGTGTGGCAATGGGGTTTTGGAACCTAATGAAGAATGTGACTGCGGCAGCGAAGAGGTGAGTAGTAAGATTGAAACTTGAGCATAATTTTTCTGTTCTGATAAATGGTTGTCATGCAACTATGTCTTTAATACACAATTGACTTATGTGAGTGAGTACGAGCAAAGATGTACGACTCCCTTTCCATAATTCTTGAATTTTGAGAAGACAAATGAGTCATGAAGACCTGGTTTGTGTATACTGCTCTTAATCAGGGAACAGGAACTGTACTCCTGGTTGTGTGAATCAGAAAGTATAATTGAAAGATGCTCTTCAGTAAAAAAAAAAAATGAAACCAAGAACCAGAATAACTTGTGGAAAGTGAATGAGGAGGATTTCAAAAGCAGGAGCACTTTATGCAGTCTAAATAATCATTTATGTATCAGATAAAGTAATAAGAAATTCAAGCCAAAATACTTTTATAGGCTGATCATGAGTTTGGGGAAGAAAGAATAAATGTGATAAGATTCATACTGTTTCTGAAAAATATCATTTCACTCACACATAGAAATTTATTGAAAATGTAACTTTAAATAAGTGTTAGACTTCAAAGTAACCAATGAATTGCTGAATTAACCAATATTGAAAATTGTATTATCAATGAAGGAGTTACAGAAGAATAAAGAAAACTTGATTATTTTTTAAAAACTATGAGAGGAAACAACAAAACACTACAAAAATAAAGTCTCTGGTACATCATAAATATTTTTTAAATGGCATGGTAAGAACATGATCTATCAGCAATAAACATAACTTTGAAAAGATTATACTTCTCTATTACAAGAGAGAAGCTAAGAGTATGTTAGAAAATACCCACCAATATGCTTTCTTTACATGTTTTGTATCTACAGTAATTGAACTCACTGGGAATTGTTTTAGGGATTGTTGAACTAAAATCAGTGATGGCATTTTTGTTGGTGGATCCTAATAATTAGGTGTTTTTAATTATTGAGAAGCATCTGTAAATCAAGCAAGGAAACTAATTAAAAGAATCTGTGCTGGGCAGTGCACTGGTGCCTCAGTGGTAAAATTCTCACCTGCTGTGTTAGAGACCCGGGTTCGAGTCCTGGAGCCTATCCATGCCAAAAAAAAAGGGGGGGGGGGATTTTGTGCCAAAAATCTTTTTGATTTTTTTATTCTTATGATTTTGGTAAGCAAATTAATGGTCCCCCAAAGATTTCCACATCTATGCCCCTGAATGGGTGGCAGTTGAGATTAAGTTACTGTCCTTGAAATGGGAGATTATCTTGGACTATTTGGGTACCTGCAATTACAGAGGTTTTTAAAAGTGGAAGAGGAGGGAAATGAGGTCAGAGTGATGCAAGAGAGATTTAACGCACCATTACTGGCTTCGAGTTGGAGGAGGAGGGAAGTAGGTGAAGTATTGCAGGCAGCCTCTATGAGTTGCAAAAGGCAAGGAAATAGATAGTCTCCAGTACCCCTGGAGAAGGGTGCAAATATACTGTCACCTAGATTTAGTTCAGTTAGCCCGACGTTGGGTTTCTGAACTACAGAACTATAAGACAGGAAATGTGTATTATTTTAAGCCACTAAGGTAGTGGTGATTTGCCACAGCTGCAATAGGAAACTGACACAATAATTTTAAGAAATAAATATATTACCCTGATTTCTTATTATTTTGTGGCTGACATACATTTTTGTCGGAAATCAAGGTGAAATAACTCTATATTAGAAAGGTAAAATATCTGAGAGTGCCACGTCCAAAGAAATCATGACTTTCTTTATCATAACTTCAGTATTTGTGTACTGACTTCCTATTAAAATATTTCTTATTGGGCGGGCCACGGTGGCTCAGCAGGTAAGAATGCTTGCCTGCCAAGCCCAAGGACCCAGGTTCGATTCCCGGTGCCTGCCCACGTAAAAAAAATATATATATTTCTTACTCAAGTTATGGCAGCGGATGCTTCCAATATTCTGAAATATACATGTTTCAAATAACTGATTTTTTGAAATTGAGAACAAGATAAATAATATATTTACATAATATTCTACATCAAAAATTCCATCTCTTATTATGAAAACTTCAAAAAATATATTTTAGGAGATGTAAAGATCAAAATCATAATATAGGATGCCTTAAAGGAAGTTGAGTCCATGTCAATCCCGTGATTCTCCAAGTTGCAGAAGTGTTTGGATTGTCTTCTGGAAAATGGCCAAGGAACTCTCAATTTTCAAAATAATATTTCCTAAAGGTACCGTGACATTGAAATGAAGTAATAAAAAATAAATAAAACAGATAAATACTACAAAAACGAAAGTACATGTGGTATCAGAAAACAAAGCCATATTCAAAACTAATAACAGTAAAAAAGAAATAAGCCACATTTCTTATTATCAGACAGCTAATCAATCATAAATAGACCTAACAGCAATCATGAACAAGCACAATCCAAAATAAAGAAAATTTCTTATCCAAAAGAGAAGATACATAATATTCTAATTCCCCATGAGGTATCTAAAAATCAGTTATACATTAGACCATATAAGAGAACCCATTCACACAGTATGATAAAACTAAATCCTTACATAAAGTATATTATCTCTGGCAATCCATCTATAAGAAGGAGAAATGGTTTAGTTTTAAAAGCATTTTAAAAGAAAAGAAGGGTTATTAGAAGAGTTATTTTTAAAGAATTATTTAAACATCCCAGTCCTGTAATTAGGAAAACTCTAAAATAAGCATAAACTAAGTTCATATACTGAAATAAAGAAATATATGGATAAAATGGATTATTAGACACTAAAATATTCAAAGTAATTGTCATTAGAGAATTGGGAGAGGTGATTATAAGTATCACTTCTCCCAATGTTTACTCCAAATTTTTATATTATTTGATAGTGTTTCAGTTTTCCAAAGCAGCTGACATGCAATATTCCAGAAATGAACTGCATTTTAACAGAGGGAATTTATTAGCTTACAAGCTTACAATTCTAAGGATTTGAAAATGTCCTAGTTAAGGCCTCAAAAGGATACCTGCTCTGAAGAAAGGCAAACGCCATCTGGGACACCCTGTCACATGGAAAGGGGCATGGCTGGCACCTACTGGTCCTTCTTTCCTGAGTTTTGTTACTTTCAGCTTCTAGCTTCAGTGACTCTGTCTCTCAGCTCCTGTGGGTCTTCTTTTAGCTTCTCTGGGGCTTTTCCCCAAGCTCTTTCTAGCCCCTTTCTGTCTTTTATCCCCTCATAAAGGACCCAGTAAAAGAATTAAAACCCACCTTGAATGGGTTGGGTCACATATCAATTGAAATAACCCATCCAAAAGGTCCCATCCACAAAAGGTCTGAACCCACATGAATGGGTCAAAAGAACATGGCATTTTTTGGTATACATAACAGCTTCACACTGCCACAGATAGTATAAATGTGAATCTATTGACATGCACCAAAAAAAAAGGAAAAAAAAGAAAAAAAAATGGAAACACAACTTTGCAAGAAAAATCAGAACCCTCCCCCTTACATGGGACATGACATCTGGGGTGAAAATCTCCCTGGCAACATGGGACATGACTCCCAGGGATAAGCCAGCCCTGACATTGTGGGATCAACAATCCATTCCCAATCAAAAGGGAGAAAAGAGGGGTAACAAATCAGGTATCAGTGGCTGAGAGAGTCTAAATGGATTCAAGAGGCTATTCTGGAGTCTACTCTTATGCAAAGCTTCAGCTAGATATTGCTATATACCATAATTTGCCAACCCCCAATACAAACTATTCTTGCCATCCTAAAGAACACTTAGGGCTCTATCTGAGATTCTACAAAGTTTCCATGCACTATATTTACTTTTCGGAAACTTACACCATCCAAATGGGTTCCTGAAACCCAGAGGGGCCAACCTCTCCAGAATATCAATGAATTCCATCCCTCTATCTGTATTATTGACAGCCCTTTACCACATGAAAAGATAGAATGGGCATAGCCCAAATACCCCAAAAGATTGGAAGAAAGACCAAAGGGGAAGGTGGAGTTAAACAGAGAAGATAGGATTTAACAAATGAGTGTGACTTCTGAATCACTGTTGATTTTTTTGTTTTAGTCTTCAGTATCTTGGTATAGCTAGAAGGAAAAACCTAAAATCGTGGCATTATAACCCATACAAACTCTGCAAGCTGTTCTATAACTAATTGTTGTGGTGTGCTTTGAAGTTTATTGCTTTTTTTGTATATATGTTATTTTTCACAATAAAAGAAAAAAGTGGAAACAAATAGAAAATTAAGAATGAAGAAGAATCCTACCTTCATATTAAAGAACCGTAGCTTTGAAATTAAATCTTTGAGTAAATGGGAAATGTTTGATGAAAAGTGTTAAGAATATGACAATTGTGTATATACACATATACGTGTAATATATTTCTATGGAAACAATATTTGTTTTAGTTAACATGCTTCAAATTATCACCTGATTTGACCTAAGTTGACTGCCTTTCATTTAGTAAAAAACGTAAGTATTGACATATCCTTTTCTTTTTATTTGCATGATAGAATAACCTTATATCTGAATACTATCCTAAATGTATTTTTACTGTATTGATTATATATTCATGAAGGGAAACCTTATTAAACAAATAACTAATAAACAATTAGAGAATATTAAGTTTCTGCTGGAAACACACTTTTTAAATTCAAGGATCTATTCACATGTTGGTATTATATGGGTTAATTATGATATATTTTAGCTAATAAATCTTACTGATCAACTGCTATTTTAGATGTTCCTTCTTTAGTTCTTTCAGTTAAATGGTTATTCTAGAATATTCAGATATTCTAAAATTAGTAAATAATAAAGCTTGATTAAATATAGTTATATTGTATGATTGAAAAGTTTAATATAGAGGGTATTAAGTAGAAATTGAGATTATGAAAGAAGATCTCCTAAACAGTTGAACTGGAATAGTATTTCTTTTTATGAAATTGTAGGACTGTCAATTTAAAAAGTGCTGTGATTATAATACATGTAAACTGAAAGGCTCAGTAAAATGTGGTTCTGGAGAATGTTGTACATCAAAATGTGAGGTGAGTTTCCGACATTAATGAAAAGGGAATTGAACGGTAATAATAGAAAGATGTATTAATTGAATTAATGTAGAATTGATTAAAAAGCATAGAAATAACTCAGTAGAACAAAGTACAGAGAACAGAAACACATGGCTATAAGGAAGCTTATTATTAAATAAAGACAACATTTCAGATTGGTATTGATTATTCTATAGTGCTGGAACCACAAAGTTTGTCATTCTTTAAATTGTCAGATAAAATTAATGATAAGTATATATGTATTATATATATATATCAAAAAGAAAATAAACTATAAAAGAAATCATATGGTAAAACAAATGGTAAATGACTTTGAAAAAATTATTAGAATAGATGACAAAATATATAGGATATAAAATATGCAAAGAACTCCTTCACATTAATAAGTAAAAGGCAAATCACATAAAGATACACTCAAACATACATGAACACACAGACAAAAAAGTGCCTAGGCAATTTACAACAAAGAAAGTAAAGCGTTTACCGATCACTGGCAGTTGTTAAGGTAAACGTGAATAAAAATAAGGATGCACTATCAATTAGCAGTCATCCAAGTAGCAATGTTAAAAACAAATTTACAGCAATGTCAAAAATTGGCTAAGGAGTGAAGATAGAGATTTTTTTAGGTGCACTGAGTAGAATTTTTAATTGCTGTAGTATGCTTGGTGAAAAATATTTCTGTATGTATTTAAAAAGAGTATAAATTATCATTAAGTTATTTGATAATCATTAGTTCCTCTTCTATGTATATACCCTAGAAATATGCACAAGCAAGGAAAGCTCAGTAAAGAATATTAATTACGGAATTGTTTGCAATAGTAATACACAGAAGCAAATTAAGTATCTTTTAGCATTGGAATGGCTCAATAAATTATTGTAGATTATATAAATTTAATAGATCTTAACTAAATATACATTTCTTTTATAATATCTAAAAGACATATGCTTGGATAAGAAAACAATTTCCATAATGTAAAATATTTTGTGATATAAATTATGGCAAATCCCATGCACATACATATCCCATCTCATTTTATAAATTTTGCCATTAACATATAATTTGCACACAGTAAAATTCTCTCTTTCAGTGAATATTTTTGAGTATTCTGACATCTTCATTCTTACACTACCACCACATTCAAGGTATAGAACAGTTCCATCACTGTCTCCCAAAATTACATCTGTATTTCCTTGTCATCAATCCATACCTCTGCTCCCCAGACCCTGCTAACCCCAGATCTGGTTTCTGCCCCTATACTTTTCCTTTTGCAAAAATATCACATAGATTGAATTGGAAAAATATGGGAAACATTTGCATTAGGTTTCCTAATATTTGAAATATATTTTGGTTGTGTTTATCAGTAGTCTGTTCCTTTCTTTTCACTAAATAATATTGCAAGTATAGTAAAAATGTACCAGGATTTGTTAATCCATTTCCCGGTTGAGGGATGTGTGGGTTGTTTTCACTTTTGGGTGGTGAAAATACAGCTGCTATAAATAATATTTATGAACATATTTTTGTATGAACATAAAATTTCATTTCATTTAGCTAGTTACCTAGCAGTGGTAATTCTGGGTCATAAGGATTAATGTATATTGAACTTTATAAGAAATTTACAAACTTTTTCGAAGAGGCTGTTCTATTTTATATTCCTATTAAAAATTTTATGAGATCAATAGTTACTCTGAAAACTCTCTTCCCTTGACTTGCATTGTCATTTTGTTATTCTGATAGGTGGGCAATGGTATTTCATTTGTGTTTCCCTAATGTCTAATGAGATTTAATGTTCTGTACAGATTTTTTTCATGCAGAGTCTGTTCAAAGTTTTTGTGTCTGGCCCACTATCTAATCTAGCTAGTTAGCTCTTTTCATTCTTTCAGTAACTGAGAGCTATTTAAAAAATTCTCGCTGTGTGTGTGGATGTGACTATTTCTTGCTTTTTATTTCAATTTTTGCTTTAAATGCCTCATGGCTGTGTGTATAGGACATACAAATTTACAATAATTTTATGTTTCTGGTGTACTGGTTTGAAAAGATTATATACCTAGAAAAGCCGTGTTTTAATCTTGATCCATCTAGTGGAGGAAGCTGTTTCTTTTAATCCTTATTCAGTACCATAAATTGGAAATTTGATTAGATTACCCCCACAGAGATGTGGCTTGCCCAATTGTGTTTATTAACCTTGATTAGATGAAGAAGGAAATTGACCCCAGGAAAACCTCATGAAACAAGAAGCCTGGAGAGAAAGCTGGTAGACATCACCATGTTCGTCATGTGCCTTTCCAGTGGAGAGAGAAACCCTGAACATCATCAGCCTTTCTTGAATGAAGGTCACCTCTTATTGGTCCCTTATTCTGAAAATTTTTAGAGACTTGCTTTAATTGGGACATTTTCATGGCCTTAGAAAGGCAGGCATCTACCTGTCCTTGTTCCCAGTTCTGTTACTTCCAGCTCTCATTCCAGTATTTTCTTCTCTAAGCATCTGTGGGCCTTCACAGATCTCCAGGGCAACATCCTGGTTCTGGCTTGCTTAGCATCTCATGGGAAGGCACATGACAATGACTGCTTGGCTTTGCATCTCCAAATGTCCATGTCTAGGTGTCTGCTCTCTCTGTAGCACTCCAAGCATCTCCAAATGTCTGCATCTATGTTGGTTCCTGTCTAGCTTCCATCAACTCTCTAAGATCCTGTCATTTTCTGGGGTTTCTGCATTTCCAAACACCTGTGTCTGCAACTCTGAAGAAACTGTGTTTTCTCCAAAATGCTTGCCTTTTTAAAGTCTCCAGTAAACTAATCAAAATTCACCTTGAATGGGTGGAGTCACGTCTCCATCTAATCAAAAGGCCATGCCCATGAGTGGGTGTACCACATCTCCATGGAAGTAATCTAATCAAGTATCACAGCTACAATTGAGTGGGTCAATCTCTATGGAAACAATCTAATCAAAGGTTCAAATGAACAATATTGAGTCAGGATGAAAGGATATGGATTATCTGGGTACACAGTTTTCAAAGTAGCACCCTTTGGATCCCAAAAAGTAACGTACTTTCCATATAAAAACATATTAATTCCATCATAATATCATAAAGGCCTTAAACCATTTTAGTAATAATAAAAATGTAATACAAAGTCAGAAACAGCACAAAATCTCATCAAAGTCAGTTACAGGCATGATGTGTTTTAAGGCAAAAATTCTCCTCTGCTGTTTACCTGTGAAACTCAGCCACAAGTTTTCTGCTTCTAATATACAAAGGAGGACTAGTCATGGGATAAATGTTCCCATTGCCATACGGAGAAATGTAAAGGTAAACAGCAGTCATTGATCCAAAATAGTTCTGAAAACCTGCAGGGCAAACTCCATTGGATTTCAAAGTCTAAGAGTAATTTATCATTGGGGCTTTAGAAAGCAGTAATCCCTCCTATCCAAGGGCCTATGCAGTGGCCCTGCTCTCTGCAAACACTGGGATGATGGTTGCAACATTGGGGTGCATTGGATGAACCACCTTTCTCTCAGCCCCACCCTCTCCAAGCACTAGGGCCGCATGTGGGCTCTCTGCCATCTCTGGGACACATGCTCAACATCTCCAGTACAGTGGGGTGATCACCAGGCTGCCCCCAGTCTCCAGTTTATGTATTCCACCCTCTCTGAAGCCTGGGGCAACAGAATTCTCCCTGAACATCGAGGCAGAATGCCTCCCCTCTATTTCCTGGGCAAATTTACCCTCCCACTGGATGGGTAGGCCGACTCACCTGGCCTGGGATTTTTTGGATTCAGACCTTGACTTCCATGGTTCTGTCTTTGAGGTTATTTTTTCTTTAACTGTCCCTTTTCTATACCTCCTAGTCAAGACTGGCAGTGGTTCTGTTTATACAGATCTTGCAAGAAACTTGTTGGTTTTTCATGCAACACTCATCAGTTAATAGAACCCTCCATAAATACTTTCTGAATAATTTCATTTTCAATTCTGGCTTTTTCTGAAACAGCTGACTGGTTCCATGTTTGGTTAAATCCTCACATGAGGGACTATTTTCTGGGGTCTCCTTATCTGGGAGCCCAGAATTTTCCAGACCATCAATTTCTGGTTTCTTTGTACCCAAAAGTTCAGTTCTCAGTTTAATTCTTTCCTGTCACATTTTACTATAAGCTGTAAGAAGAAACCAGGCTGCATTTTTCACATTTAGTTTAGAAATCTTTTCTGCTAAATATCCAGGTTTGTAGCTTTTAAATTCTGCCTTCCATCTGATATCAGTAGTCAATTTTGCCAAATTCTCTGCCACTTTAAAACAAGGATCACCTTCCTTCCAGTTTGCAATAATGCATGCATCATTTCTGTCTACCAACAGTCTCTTCAAAGCATTGTAGGCCTTCTTTAGCAACTTCCTCACATCTCTTCCATAACCTTCCTCTTATCTATTTAAAAAGCTGTTCCAACATGTTTGGTAATTGAAAACTGCAGCACCCACTTCTCTGGTACCAAAATCTGCGTTTTTTTTTTTTTTGGTTAAATGCTGCCACAATGAAAAATGCCAGAAAATGGAACAGCTTTTAAAAAGGGAACTTATTAAGTTGTATGTTTACAGTTATAAAGCCATAAAAATGTCCAAACTAGGGCATCCAGGGAATGATACCATCACTCAAGAATGGCCAGTGTTTGGTCACATGGGAAGGCACATGGCTGATACCTGCTGGTCCCTGTTCCCAGTTTCATTGCTTCCAGCTTCTTGAGCCAGTGAGCCTCTCCTGTGGAGTTCATCAAGACCCTTCGTCAGAGTTGCCAGCTTGGTAGCGTGCCCTACAGAATTTGGACTCTTGCATCCTCATGGTTGTGTGAGACAATTTTATAAATCTCATATTTATACATATTTTCTGATGATTGTGACTAATACACTAGTGGTATTATCATTACCCACATTAATTAGATAGATAGAAAGAAAGAGAGAGAGAGAGAGAGAGAGAGAGAGAGAGAGAGAGAGAGAGAGAGAGAGAGAGAGAGAAAGAAAGAAAGAAAGAAAGAAAGAAAGAAAGAAAGAAAGACATGCACTTCTGCACTTCTTGGCAGGTGACTGCAGAGTCATAATCATTACAAAGAACAGCATAATCCAATTATGGATGCACTGAGGCAGTTTGATGCTAGGATTTAGATATCACAATATCAAAATATTAGTAAGTTACTCTTACTTGTAGAGTGAAGATCAAAAGGGGCAGTTTGGCAGTTTTAAAACAGATCACAGAAATTCACTTGACACTCTTTCATCCCTCCCTTGGTTCTGAAACTTATTAATAAGTAGAATAATACAGAAGTGTAGCTGTGCTTTCTCCTGGACAATGAACTTAACACATGGTCATCATCCACTTGTTATCTCTTGGCATGTGGTGCTATTGGACACAGTCACCAGACTGTTCATGTAGTGGCTCGTATGGAGAGAAAACAATAATCAGAATCTACTTTGCCACCTCTGTGAATGAGTCATCCTGCAAGTGGATCTTCTAACTCCAGTTGATTCACCATGAATAGTACCACATTGAGCTGTCTTCTCCAAGTATTACTCACACTGAAGTTTCTTAGCAAACTTAATTATAACTGTTGCTTTAAGCCTCTATGGCTTTGCAGTTGTTACAAGGCAATTGATAACCAAGACAGATACCAATGCAATGCTGGGAACTTGACAGAGCTCTCCCACCCCCACTGATGTGCCTAGGACTCTTTGTTTGTTCCCTAGCTAGGTGAGGCTGTCAGAAGCTATGCTGTTTTCCAGCTTCTTACTCACCTCTTCATTAACGGTTGGACATCTGTAAGACTAAAGTAAACCTCTAGGTTTTCTTCTTCCCTTTATCACTCCTGTGAGTCTTCATTGTCTGGTTAGTTCACATTTGTATTTGACATCTTTCTCAAATATATTTTTAAAATACATTTTCACCCTTTCTTCTCAGAAAAAAGCTTACGCTGGACCACCATGTAAATTTTTAATGAAATTACAGTTCTAAGTTCAGATGTATTCTTTATGTTCCTTTTTCTCTTTTGAACTAGAATTATTCCTGCCGTAGGTGCTATATATTTATCCTCTTTTTAAAAAAAATTTCTTTCTCTTTTCCCTTGCAGGTTCCATTTATCTTATTTTTCCCTTTTGCTCTGTAAATTGAGATTTTTTTTTCTTTTAGCATCCAGACCACACATTGACTTCTCAGCAGTGACCATTCTTTTTGCCCATTCTGTAATTAAATTAGTGTTTCATGAATAATGATTTTTTATTTTCAAAGACTCTTATGTGTTTGTTCTTTATGGATCATTGAGAATTATTCCTTTTTCTCAATTAAAGAACACTGTTCTAATTGCTTCTCTTTGCCTTATACCACTGAGGTTTAATTCAATCAAACTGGTGAAGTATGTATGGATGTGCATGTATATTACTTTAATATAGATAAGAAGCAGGCATTTGGATGTGGTGAATTCACCATGGAAGGCAATCAATGACCAATTTATTTGGCAGTCTACAAAAATTTGGTAATAACTGTACCTTCCATCTAAGGTATGCAGGGAGACCTTTCTGCTCTTAAATAATAATAAATATTTCATAATATAATGATGATTGTAATGATGATGATGATGGTGATGACAGCTAATGCATCCAGTAGTTACCATCTATCATTCTAAGCACTTTTTTTTATTAATTCATTTAACACTCATGAGAACCCCATGAGCGGATTATCATCCCAGGCTAACAAATGAGGAAATTGCAGAACAGAGCGGTTATGTGTCTTGTTCACATATATAAGGCAATAACAGTCAGAGTCAGGGATAAAAACCAGGCAGTCTGGATCCTGGCTCTCTCCAAGACAAAAAGGCAGAGGTGATGTACTCCCATTTATAAGAAACATGTGTTTTTGAGCTAATCTGAGCAGCTCCCTTCCAAATGCTGGGTGAGTCAGATGACCTCACCACATGGAACACGGAACATACACGCTATTGCAAACTCTTTCTCAGAAGGGATCCTTGTCTGTCTTTAAGACAGTTACTTTTCTGCTTGCCTCACAATGGACACCAAATTGTACTTTTCTTTCAAAGCCCTCAGAGTCTTAAGTAATCTGTGATTCTCCCAAATATCAATAATCAGGCATATTTTATTTTATAAATCCATTCAATAACTAATTGAGAAGAAGAGTAATTCATAGAACATAATTTTCTTTCTCTTCTTACTCCCAGATATCAATAGCAGGCACTCCATGTAGAAAGAGTATTGATCAAGAATGTGATTTTACAGAGTATTGCAATGGAACTTCTAGTAATTGTGTCCCTGACACTTATGCAATGAATGGCCATTCGTGCAGATTGGGAACTGCGTATTGCTATAATGGACAGTGTCAAACTATTGATAATCAGTGTACCAAGGTATTTGGAAAAGGTATTGTTCTTTCTTCTACTTTGCTTTTACCTTAGTTGAAATTCTTCTGCAGATTATAATATACATACTGCACAACTCTTGAAGTTAAAGGACCTGCAAAACATGCTCAGTAAAGATTAAATTTGAATTAAGAAATTATAGTTTTTATAAGAGTTTTTGAGATTATCTAGGATAGGACTGTTTTGTTTTTCTTTTCTTCTTGTGGTTCAGCTTTTTTTGGTGGGGGCATAGTTAGTATCTGGGAAATAATCCATATATTTGAGGCACAATTTATATAGAGATTGGAATGACAACACGAAGGATGCTGAAATTTTATTTAATTTCACTTTATTCCACACTTTCATGATATAATTTAAACTTAAAACACTCAGAGTGAATTTCATTCAAGTATATATTTCCTCACTGAAGAAAAACTGCTAGAATAATGGTAGTTATCGGCCACCTGATCAAAATTCATTTTATACTTTGCTTTTCAAACAGCATTTGAGGGCAACTCAAATAAGACACGTACATATATGCTTGCTTTTTTTTTTTTTTTTTGGCCAGTAATTATTCACAATATTTCGATATGATCTTGTGTTTTTAGAGGAATTAAAGTCTAATTGATCAAAATCATTAATGGAATACATTCACATGTATTTATCTTTGCCAACTGGATAAAGACAGGTAGCATAGAACCAAATTTCAGTTACTTGCAAAGTAGTAATATGGGGAGTATATTTAGTAGCAAATGATGTGCTATGTGGTTCGTGTTCTCTTCATAATTATTTGAAAATTGTTTTTAAGCAAAAAGTTTCAGATCAAGTGATGTAACCAAAACTCAAACAGAGCTGTAGAGTTATGATCTTGTAAATCACAGTTCAGTGCTGTTTTTGGTATGCTGTATTTTCAGGATCTCTGCCAATACTTATTTTTATTTGAAAACATTATTTGTTATTTTCACAATAAATTATAATAAAGTTTAAGATATAGTTTCAAAATATAATTTCAGGAAGATCCATTAAGGAATCCCTAAAACCATCTAGCTTTTTAAATAAAAATGTCTTTGACCTAGAATTGAGCTATTTGACATTTAATATCTTTTCATGTTCTAATTGAAAGAGGATATTTAGGAAAGACTTAACCATTAGTGTGTACTTACTCTTGTGATATGTGCTCTAATAACCCTACAAAGAAGAACTGACCTAAACAGTTCAAAACTTTGATTTTCTGATGATGTCCGTTCATTCATTCTTTCACTCAGACTTCCTTTATTTGTTTATTAGCTTCCCACTATATGCACTCCCTTTTCTTGTTCTTAGGTTACCAAATACTGTATAGCAAAAGGCTGCTTATAGGGTAGTATATTGGGTGAGACATGAATTGACAAGTGCTTGCTTAAATTTGGCATGTTTTCTTTAGGTATATTTAAGTTTCTAAAGCAAGTACAAAAGAATAAATTTGTCCATCAAGTTATACATACATATGTATATATGTATATTGAACATCTCTGTGCAATGAGCTGGTAGTTTTCAACAATACAGACATAGTCATTGTAATCACGGAGCTTACACTCGAGAGTTAAAGACAGATAGTTCATACAAAAACACAAAAGAAATATAAAACCTCTAGTTGTTCTAAGTGCAGTAAAAGAATAAAACGGTATAAGAAAGAAAAATAAAGTATAGTGGAAAAGGAAATGCTGCCAACTGTCATCATGTAGATTCCAGTTTCAGCTCCTTCAGGATTTGCCTCAACTGCAATCGAGATACCTCCTCACCCAAGGATGCACCTTTCCCACAGAAGCACATATCCCATGGCTGGTGGAGATGGGAGAATAAAGACCTTGCCATTTTGGCCCAATTAAGAACATTCTGGCAGGCGTTTTATGCTCCACAGTGAGGTTATAAAGGTCTGCATCTCCGATTGACGTCTGCCTCTCCTACTTCTTTCCCCTCACTTCTGGGAGTACTAATCCCTAAGGCAGGGCATGCAAATCAGACTTCATCTATGTATCATCTTCTGGAGGACCCAAGCTATAACAGTGGATAATGGGAGTGACCTGAGAAAATAGCCCATACGATTAGGTTTCAAAACTTATTGGGCATTGGAATATCTTCTTTAGAGAAATGTCTTTTCAAGTCTGTTGCCCATTTTAAAATTGTATTGTTTGTCTTTTGACTTTGAATTGCAATGTTTCTTGCTATATTCTGGACATTGAACCCTTATCTGGTATGTGATTTCCAAGTATTTTCTCCAATTCTCTAAGTTTTATTTTTAATTTCATGATGAAGTCCTTTGAGGTGCGAAATATTTTAATGTTGATGAAGTCATTTATCTTTGCTTTCTTTTGCTGCTTATGTGTTTGATGTAAAGGATCAGTAAATATTGCCTGACACAAGGAGCTGAAAGCATTTTCTTTTGTTTTTTTCTGGTTTTATAGCTTTGGTTCTTAATATGTAGGTTTTGATTCATGGGTGAGTTAACTTTGGGGAATGGTCAGAGGAAGGAGTCCACTTTAACACTTGCGCATATTGCTATCCAATTCTCCTAGCATCATTTGTTGAAGAGAGTATTCTTTCCTCATTGAAAAGACTTAGCACCATTGTAAAAAAGCCAACTGGTGACAGGTTGGAGGGTCTATTTCTGAACTCTCAGTTGGATGTCACCATTCTCTTTCTGTTCTAGTCCTAGTTCCACGTTCTTTTGTAGTTTTTAGTAAATTTTGAAATCTTAGAGTGTGAGTACTCGACTGTCATGCTTCTGTTTCAAAATGTCTTTGGCTATTTGGGGCCCCTTACGTTCCTTATAAATTTGATGATCGACTCTTCTATTTCTGTAAAGAAAGCTCTCACCTGCTGTTGAAACCCTTAAGGCAGTTTCCTTTCAGTTTTTGTGGTGTTCAACTATAGTATTTTGTTTCTTTTTCAAATTTCTCATTCAGGTTTTAATATTGCTCATTCATCATCTCCTGAATGCCTTTTAGTTATTTTTCTGTGTTTTCCTTTATTTAGATTAGTATATGGAAGAGAACTTTAGAAATTTTTGTCTGGTATGTCCAAAGTCCAGTCTTCTTCATTGATGGTTTCCATATTTTTATCTTTTTCCTTTGTCTTCTTCATTGATGGTTTCCATATTTTTATCTTTTTCTTTGTAAGGGCCATCATTTCCTGTTTCTTTCTTTATCTTGTAAGCCTCTGCTACACACTGTCCATTTTAATATTTTAATGTGTTAACTCTGGAATTGAATCCCTGAGTTCTCTTTCCTTAAGTTGTATGCAGCGAGTGATATGAGAAAGATTTCCTTGATTACCAGGAGCTAACAAAAACAAACAACTCATTGAAAAAAACAGTTTTCATGGTTTTTGCAAATTGGCTCCATGTTGGCTGGTGCTCTCCTGTCACGAAGATCAGCCTGATGTAAAAGTGTGGGATCCTCTGTCTTTTCTGACCCTGCATCTTGTCCTGGGCTGAGCACATGGCCTTTAGAATCCCCTTTTACAGGAATCTGGAAACTCTCTCTTTTCCCTATGAAATTATCTTTTCACCCATACAGGGTGCTCTATTTTATGTCTGAAAGACAATAATCCTTTGCCCTTGCCTGCTATGATTTTCTTGTTTCCTATACTGCTTTAATCTGTCCATGAATTTCTTCTGCCTGCAGAGCAAGTTCTGGGAGGGCAAGTCCAAGATGAGAGATTGGCACTGAGATACAGGCACCCAGTATGTGCATAGGGGTTACTCTGCTTTCTCTAGAATATGGCCAGGGACCCACGATGGGAGCACAGACCAGCTGCACGGTGCACCAGAGAGATGTGGAGGAAGGGTCAGCAAGGGTACCAGCAACTTTTCCTACAAGTTTTAAGTTGCTTTTTCTTATTTGCCACTCACCCAATTATTGCATCCCTTGTTTCCTGGAGTTGTGAGGAACATGTCTCTGCTAGAACTTCAGGAATTCTGTAGGGGAATGGAAACTTGGAGTATTTTATGGCACTGTCTTGGATGCCTGGAATCCAACAAATTGTTTTTAACAATAATATGATTTTTCTGCAATAGTTATACTCCTTTTATGCTACATATTTTTTCTTTCTAATTGCATTAATAGGGGTGCACACAAACATAAGCATAGTTAAAGATCATGGTTGTTTTGATTATGAAATAAAAGTTTCATTAGCCTTTTTAAAGATCATGGTTGTTTTGATTATGAAATAAGTTTCACTAGCCTTTTATTGTCAAACATCATTTGGAGCAGAATGATAATTTAACTGGCATGTTTGCATTTTTAGGTGCTCAAGGTGCTCCATTTGCCTGTTTTGAAGAAGTTAATTCTCTCCATGATAGATTTGGAAACTGTGGTTTTAAAAATTCACAACCATTACCTTGTGACCAGAAGTATGTACATAGAAAATATTTATTTTATTGAATCATAAAAATTAAATGTTTCTTGTCCAATAGACACATTGTAGCTAAGAATGATTGTTTCTACTGATGATGAGATTTGTTAGATAAATTTAAAACCTTCCAAAGGCAAAAAATATATCATTTTCAAGACATAGTCTGGGAATATAGTAAGCCTCTTACAGAAGCCAGGATCTACAATGATAGATTATAAATAGCTAAATAGGGTGTCTGTGGTATCCTTTGGTATATGTGTAACATAGAGGAAATCTAAAAGTTCCTAAATCCTCAAGAGGTTTGCCAAGGCACTAGAAATATTGGTATAGGAAGAAGCTGAGGATCAGAATGAAGAGTCTGCATAGTACAGAGATGTACTGGCTGGACATAATGGCAGGGACATAGGCTTAATAAAATGCGCAAAGAGCAAATGCCATCTGTTACTCATCACAACATAAATGATGCTGGGCAATAAGTAACCAGACCAGCCAACCAGTACCAAAGTGTGGGAAAGTGATGAATTCTCCCAGAGAATGCGGCAAATATGAGTGCTCTAGGATAACTAAAGGCTGGAGAACACTGTTGAATTTTGAATAGGAAATTAAGTTATGCCTGCAAATTTAAGTTCAGTGTATGCATTTCAATTCTGCTAGAATGTTAATTAATTAAATTGCATTCATTTGTTGAGCACCATAAGACAGTGTTTTTATTTTGGCTTTTAACTGGTTTCATATCAATTAAATAGCATTTATGTTATCATCCTTGTAATACATATTTGGAAACTGGAATAATTAAAAGACAAAATTGTAAGGAATTTTTGTCTTTCCTTTCTAGGGATGTTCTGTGTGGAAAATTAGCATGTGTTTGGCCACATAAGAATACTTATAAAAATGATGTTCAATATGCAATTTATTCTTATATTCAAGGTCATGTATGCATAACCGTAAATACTGAGTCATCAGTGAGGTCAGATGGAAGGGATTATGCCTATGTGGCTGATGGCACCGTGTGTGGTCCACAAATGGTAACAGAATATGTTAATTTATATTTTACTGTGCTAGTCTATGTTAATAAACAGATACCATATTTTGTGAAGACTATCAGAATCAGAATCAGATTGCCTGCATTGGAATCTGATGCTGAAATTTATTTCATATATGATTTTGAAAAGGTAATTAACCTCAGTTATCGAATGATAACTATTGTTTCTGTCACTAGTCCTTATGTAGGAAGATATATATGTTTTTAAGCACCAAGGTCTTACACTGACATGGTTTATTTTCAGTTCTTTGAAATCTGACAGCTTTAAATCATAAAATTATACTATTGAATTTTCATTTTCCCAGCTTCACAAAGAAACAGAAGCTTGCATATTTCTTAAATCATTCGCTTATGTGTCTTATCAAAATGTACACATGAGACGCTTGGGAAATACCAAACTAAAAATCTGTACTAGGGAAGCATGGTTATAAATGCAAGTTTATGTAGATATACATATATTCATACCTATGGTACCTTCACTCGTATTCCTAAAATAAAGTGAAAATGGAAGGTTCAGAGGATCTGCAGGGTGATATGAGGGCATGTTTCCCAGAAATCACAATTGATAAGACACCCGAGATTTAAATCAGCAATGAAAAATTACTGTCTTTGCATTTCAATGGCATGTAGCACTTACCTGTTAAATTTAAAATTTAGATCAAAGCCTTGAGAAAGTGGAGCAATTAGTTAATTTTTATGTCCAGGTTCAGCAATCCTAATCCCTTGGATGCCTTGTTTGGTGTGTTAGCCTGCTTTGCAAAATTCTCCCAATGATCCCACTTCATGAAATTTACTCCCTTGCATAATCTCTTTGCTCAGTGCATGGAATGAACCTAGTGACCTGCTTCCAACAAATAGTATATAGTAAAAATTATGGGATGTCACATCTAGGATTAGATTTTAAAAAGACAGTGACTTCTATTTTGCATGCACTGTTTTACCTTCTCAGACTGATTGCTTTGCTTAAACAAGCTCCTATGGTGGAGCGGCCCACCTGGAAAGCAATTTTGGGCCAGTGAGGAACTGAGGTCCTCAGTCCAAAAAACCTGGGGGAACTGAATTCCACCAAAATCCACACAAGTGAACCATGAACTGGATTCTTCTCGGTTAAGTCTTCAGATGTGACCATAGTCCTGGCTTACACCATAACTGCAGTTTTGCCAGGGACCCTAAAGCAGAGAACCCAGCTAAGATATTCTCAAATTCCTGACCACAGAAATTGTGACATGTAGTAAACATGTGTTGTTTTAAACTAGTAAATTTGGGGGGTAATTTTTTATGGAGCCATACATAATATTTTGGTATCTGGAAATAAGGCCTGTTGCAATGAATACTGAAAAATGTGGAAGTGACTATAAAACCAGGAAGTGGGTAGAAGCTGCAGGCATATTGATAGAGAAAGCTCAAATTGCTTGAAACAAACTCTTAGTAGACCTCTGAACTTTGAGGGCACTGCTGGTGAGGGCTCAAAAGGTAATGATGAACATGTTATTGGAAACTGGACGAAAGAGCCTTTTTTATTTAGTGGAGAAATGAAGCAACATTGTCGCTTCATTTGTCGCTACAGTATGTAGAAATCAAAGCATGTACCTAATGGTTTAGCTCCTGGTTTCTTCTTGATACTTAGAGTAAAATATCAAAGGAAATAAATAAATTAAGAGAAGAACATTTTAAGAAAAATGAACCAGGGTTTGATAACTTTCAAAATTCTCAACCAAGCCAGGCGGCAAAGATGGTAAAATTAAGAAATGGGTTCTGAGCACTGTCAGGAAAATATGTCCTAGAGATAAAGAACAAGACTGTAAAAACCATTCAAAAGATCAGAGTACTAGAGTGTCATTCAGTTACACAAATGTTCCTTTTAAGAGCTTAAGATATGCCTCACAGATCCTGGCAATCAAAAATGAGGTCTCCAAAAGCTTAACAGCTTTGTCCTTCAGCTGTCCCAGCAGAAGCCTCGGTAGAGAAGGGCTTATTTCAAAGAGATTTGCAAATGTGGCTATTATCTATTGGAGTATATCAAACTGAAAGTCACAGGAAGTCCATGAAGATTTTGGTAAAGTCAGATACACTGCCAGCAAGGATGAAAGGGGAAAAAAGGCACAAAATGAAATATTCTACTGATAAGAAGAGTATTTCAACTATTCAGATGAAACCACGTTATGCATCCTAAAAAAAAAAAAAAAAAAAAAAAAGGAAGATTTAGAGGATGGAACCAAGAGAAGGAAGAACCATGAGCCAAAATGGATTATTAATAGCCTTGAAACTTAATCAATGAATTCCCAATATTCACCCTGCTGGATATTAGGTTTGTTATGGACCTTTTCAGTACTTTTGAATATAGATTCCTATAGGAGTTTTCTTAAGCCTGTCCCATCATTATATGTTGGTGGTGTTGGGAACAGATAAATTATCTGTTTTCTTCACATATCTGTAGGTGGAGGAGCCCTACCCAAGGAAGTACATACAGGAGCCTAGCACATACCTGGAGCTAAATTTGATTAAGAGACTCTAGGCTTTGAAATGATGCTTTAAAGTGATAAGGATTTTGCAGACCTTAGGAATAAGTGCATTTTGCATGTATAAAGGATATGTAAAAACAGATAACAGATGTTGGACTGTGCTAATCTACTTCCAAAGTGCTTCCCAATTATCTCACCTCTTCTTATCTACTCCCTTGTGTAATACCTTCCTCCTGTGTGAGGGGCAGATCTAGAAACTTGCTTCTAACAAATTGAATATAGCAAAAATGATAGGATGTTATTGCCAACATTACATTATAAAAGTAATGTATTTTTGGGTGGTGCAACGATGGCTCCATGGCAGAATTCTCGCCTGCCATGCTAGAGACCCGGGTTTGAATCCTGCAACCTGCCCATGCCAAAAAAAAAAAAAAAAAAAAGAGAGAAGAAGAAGAAAAGAAAAAAGAAAAAGGAGTGTATTTCTGCTGGTACTTTCTCTATTGCATTCTTTAAATATTTGCTTTAATGAAACAGCTGCCATGTTGGAGAGGTATATGTGGCAAAGAAATTAAGATGGCCCTCAGCTAATTAGCAGCGAGGAACTGATGATGACAACAGTCCACAAGGCATGAAATTCTGCCAACAGACACATAATTAATTTTGGAAGCAGATCCCTTTTAAAAAAAATTCAGATGCAAATGACTGAAACCTTAATAGCAGCTTTGTGAGAAATACTGAAGTAAAGGACCCAGCTATGCCATGTCCAGAATTTCTAACTCACAGAGACTGAGAGAATATCTATGTGTTGTTTCATTCCTCTAGGATAATGTTCAAGGAATCAATTGATAGGACACACAAGTACACCTTTGGTTTTGTAAGACACTTTCATGATGTTTTCTAAAATAACTGTACCATTTTACCTTCCCACCAGCAGTGTATGAGTGATTGTTTTTTCACATCCTCACCAGCAGTTGGTATCACTTTTTATTTTAGCCATTTTGATAGGTGTGTACCTCAAAGTCATTGTGAAAGGACGTCTAGAAAAAGCATGTGAAAAAAATGACTTAAAATGGACATCAATCAAGTATTATGAGATGAGGATTTTTCAATGACTTGAGTAACATAGAAGTAATTAGTGACTTCGTAAAAAATAGTTTCAGTAGAAGAGGAGGGACTTATTATCCCAGTGGAAGTTTTAGTCTTAAGTAAAGGGCTGTATTGTTTATCCTCAGTAACAAAAGAAAAGCATAATACATAAAGAAGAACATTGTTTGTTGTCGAATAAGGTATTAGAACACGAACACAAGGGTTTTTGGTTTCCTTGGCTGCTCAAGCAAATACCATGCAATGGTTTGGCTTAAACAATGAGAATTTATTGGCTTATGTTTTGAGCCTGGGAGAAGTCCAAATCAAGGCATCATCAAGGCATGTTTTCTTTCTAAAGACTGTGGCATTCTGGGGCTGGTTTCCAGTGAGCTTTGGTCCTGGGCTTCTCCATCACTTGACAATGCACATGGCTGTGTCCCCTGGTCTCACCCTTCTCTTCCCAGTTCTGCTGAGTTCAGTTTCAGGCTGCTCCCTCTGTCGTTTTCTCTCTTTCTGTCTTAATGTCATTCTCTCACAAAGGACTCAAGTAATAGGATTAGTGCCCATCCTGACTGAGCTGGGCCACACCTTAATCGAAGGAACCTCATCATAGAGTTCTACGTAAAATGGGTGCACATTCATTGGTGTGGATTAAAATCGTTTGACCTGGAGTATAACAGCTCCAAACCACCACAGAGAAGCAATTACTGGAGTTATGTCCCTGATCGGGCAAGGCGAGCAGGCTATGTTATATCCCTCCCCTTACTGAAGTGGAGGGGTTGGCCTTAAGTGAGGGCGTGTGTAGTTCAGCCCCGGGAACAGGAGAGAAGAAGAATATATAACAAATTTATCTACAGTGATGTGAGCAGGTAGAAGTTCCCCTTTTACTCCTACTGTTTTATCTGAAGAAATAGTAAAAAGTTTCATCAGTTGTAATGTGGAGTTGGGAAGACATATTAAAATGTTTGAGAAGAGAGGAGAATTTTGAAATAATCATAATAGAAGGAACCTGATAAATAAGTGAAATATAGCCATTGCGAGGATAGCACTAAGGACATACTTCAGGTTTTGGTCCCTGAATACAAAGTGATTAGTGTTACTTTAGTCATTGGATTATTTCCACGTGACTTTTGAAAAATATTATTAATGATTCAACTACTTCCAAATGGCATTTATAGAATATAATTAATGACAAAAGCCTATTAGAGAAATGCCATCTCTGAAGGGGTTCCTTTATGCTCCCTTCCTTAACAGCAGTCCTTTGGTTGTTGTAATGCATTTGTAAATCTTTTTGATCTGCCTGATTAAAAACAAAATCGATTTGACTATCTGATAACTACCTCTTGGTTTTGCTTCTCTGATACTGATTTTTAAATTATGCTGTTTATAATTTTATATTTGTAATTTCAGTTTTGTATAAGATATTTCTTAAAATTTTGTTTTGTGGTCTCACATTGAAGTAAAAGAAAAGAGAGTCACAGGGATGCTGATGAAACAAAGGTACACATAAAATAAAGATATTTTACCAACTGCTAGTTTATGTCACCTTTAAAAATTATATTTTGTTCTCATAAGAAAGTAAAAGTTGAACTATGCACCCATTTCTAACATGCCAGCTTTATCATTAAGTGAGCCAATAAGAATTTAGTCATCGATTTTAATTTAAATAGCTCTGGATAGATTGACCAAAAAGGAGCACATACTGGCCGAAGAACCTGAAAGGATAATCTGCTTATTTAGAAGTTATGTTGATATAATATCCACATCTTTACAAAGATCATGCCCCTTTGCAAGGGCCCATACCATCCAAATCAAGGACAAGGGGATTCACTGCCGTCCAATCAATCTCCCCTCAAAGTCAGACAGATGAAGAATATACAGTCCTACATAGGTGCTAAGTTGGTGTTACCATTTATTTTCTTGATCAAATGTTTTAAGACACCTTAAGCAAAATTCATCCCAATTCGGTTAGGATCTGTGGCTGATCTAAGGAGGATTAATAGAAAATATTTCTTACCTGTATCCTTACTCTATAGCTAACTTTGGAACCATGTGCCTCATAAATGAATAAGTGCTGGCTTTAGGTGCACTTTCTGTGGATAACTTAGGAAGCAATGAGTCTTAGATGTCTCCAAGGTAGTTGGAATTTCTGGGGAGAACAAAAATTTTGGATTTTCATGTTGGTCTCTGTACACTTACATTAAAAACTAAAATAGCAACTAAAGAACTTGGAATTGTAATACTGTTGAAGCTAAATTGTCTGGAAAACAATATATGGGAGGTCATGAATGGTGTTTGTGGCACTTTTAGGTAACCATGATTCACAGGAAAAATTAGGGGTAGTGAAGATAGTGAATTTCCTTTATTCTGTGTACGTTAATATAACTTGAAAGAGATTAGGAAATGCATACAACTAGATTTGCTTGGAAAAATTGTCCAAAATTAGCTGTTTTTTATCATGACCATGAGAATTGAGAGTGCTAAGCATCTGGATTTTTTTGAGATTTCACTGATGAATGGTCTTATTGAAAACTAAGCAGGATGAAAAATGTTTTAGTTGCAGAAATGCGTGTTATACTATTGCATGGAAATTATATATGGGTATATAAAACAGATTGATATTTTGAATAAAGTATGCTTTTCATTTCTAAAATGACTGTAATTTCTTTCTACCCTTTGTTGTTGTGTGACTAGTATTTTTCTCATCTAAATACATGCATAACTTGGAGATGTTTTGGGTCCAGTTGCAAACCATCATAGTAAAGCAGATATCACAATGAAGCAAGTCACATGAATTTTTTTGTTTCCCAGTGCATATAAAAGTTACGCTTACAGTATACTGTAGTCTAGTGTGTAGTAACATTCATTATGACTAAACGACAATGTACATATCTTAATTAAAAATTTGTCATTGGTAAACAATGCTAACCATCATCTAAACCTTCAGCAAGTCATAATCTCTTTGCTGGTGGAGTGTCTTGCCTTGATGTTGATGGCTGCTGACCCATCAGGGTGGTGGCTACTGAAGGTCAGGATGCCTGTGGCAGTTTCTTAAAATAAAGCAACAATGAAGTGTGCTGCATTGATTGATTCTTCCTTTCATAAAAGATTTCTCTATCGCATGTGATGCTGTTTCATAGCATTTTACCCACAGTGGAACTTCTTTCAAAATTGGAGTAAATCTTCTGAAACCCTGCCTTTGTCCACTAAGTTTATGGAATATTCTAAATCCTTTTTTTTTTGGTCATTTCAACAATGTTCACAGCACCTTCTCCAGGAATAGATACCATCTCAAAAAACCACTTCCTTTGCTCATGCATAGGAAGCAAACCCTCATCCGTTAAAGTTTCATCATGAGATTGCAGCATTTCTGTCATATCTTCAGGCTCCATTCTAATTCTAGTTCTCATGCTGTTTCCAGCACATCTTCAGTTACTCCTTCCACTGGAATCTTGAACCCTTCAAGGTCATCCTTCAGGGTTAGAATCAACTTCTTCCAAGCTTCTATTAATGATGATATTTTAACCTCCTCGCATGACTCACAAATGTGCTTAATGGCAAATAGAATGGTGAATCCTTTCTGGATTTCCAGAAGGACTTTGCCCAGATCCATTAGAGAAATCACTATGGCAGCTGTGGATTTATGAAATGTCTTTTGTAAATTATATTTGAAGGTCAGAATTGATCTACAGGCTACAGAATGTATTTTCTGTGAGCTGTCATGAAAATAACATTAATCTTATCCTACATCTCCATCTCTAATATCAAAGGTCAGTAATATTTTGAAAGGAACATTTTTTTCCCAAGCAATAGGTCTCAACAGGTGGACTTAAAATATTCAGTAAACCATGCTGTAAACAGATATGAAGTCATCCAGGATTTGTTGTCCATTTCTAGACCCCAAGTAGACTAGATTAAGCATAATTTTTAAGGACCCTAGGATTTCCAGAATGAAAAATAAGCATTGGTTTCAAGTTATAAGCAGCTTTAGCCCCTAACAAGAGAGTCGGCCTGTCCTTTGTAGCTTTGAAGCCAGGCATTGACTTCCCCACTCAAGCTGTCTAAATTCTGGATAGAATCTTCTTCCAATAGAAGGCTGTTTTCTCTATATTGAAAATCTGTTGCTTAGTGTGGTCAGCTTCATTTATTATCTTAGCTAGAGCTTCCAGATTACTCAGGTGCAACTTCTGCATCAGCACTAGTTGCTTCAACTTTCACTTTTATATCATGAAAAGAACTTATTTCCTTAAACCTCCTGAACCAATCTCTGCTGGCCTCAAGCATTTCTTATGAAGCTTCCTCACCTCTCTTCACCTTCATAGAATTGAAGAAATTTTGGGCCTTGTTCTAGATTAGACTTTGGTTTAAGGGAATACTGTGACTGATTTGATCTTCTATACAGAGCACTTTCACCATATCAGCAAGACAGCTGTTTTGTTTTATGATCATTCGTGTGTTCACTAGAGTAGCACTTTTAATTTCCTTCAGAAACTTTTGCTTTGCATTCACAACCTGGCTAACTGATGCAAGAGGCTTAGCTTTTGGCAACCTATCTTCTCAACTTTCAACCAGCCCTTCCTCATTAAGTGTAATCATTTCTAGCTTTTGACTTTAAGTGAGAGATCTGTGACTGTTCACATTTAGAGGCCATTGTAGTGTTATTAGTTGACCTAATGTCAATACTGTGCCTCAATGAATAGGGAGGCCGGAGGAGAGAGAGATGGGAGTAGTCAGTGGAACTGGTGGAGTAATCAGACACACATTTTTGGTTAAGTTTGCCATCTTATGTGGGCACAGGTCATGACACTCCAAAAGAATAAGAATACTAACATCACAGATAACTGGTCTCAAGTCACCATAACATATATAATAACCATGAAAAAGTCTGAAATATTGTAAGAATTACCAAATTGTGACACAGAAACCTAAAATGAGCATATGCTGTTGGAAAAAGTGGTGCTGGTAGGCTTGCTTGATGCAGGGATGCTACAAACCTTCAATTAGCAAAAAATACATTATTTCTGAACTGTAATAAAATGAAGCACGATATAAGATATACCTGTAATATCATTAATTTTAAGAAAAAACATTTTCAGCTTCTTGAGTGTTTTTATTCATTTGTACTTAATCCAAGCATAGGAACCAGAACTCTGAGTAGATGGAGATTTCACTGTAAAATTGCTATTACTGCAATCACTTTTGGTGTATTTTATTAAAGTTTGTCTCCTTGATCTTACTGTGTGCACATTCATAGTGAAACAGCGGAGACAGGGCAATGTATTGAAGGGTACCAAAGAATAATTTAATCATAAGATGTAGAAAACATTGATTTTTTTTAGTCTCCTATTTTTTAATGCAACTACATGTTTTCCAATTAGTCTTCCAAGATGAATTGCAGAATCCTAGGATATTTTGCAATCATGTTCAGTCTCAAGATTAGTTTAGACTCTAATTTAAGTTATATTGCTATTGATATGCTTTTTGGTTCTTTTGTATCTGTGTAAGGAAAATTCTTTTGCTATCCTGAATATGACATTAAAATAATTACACAAATTTGAAATGATCTCTATGCAGTATTCATATGCTATTGGAAGAGTCATTTAATTGCATTATATGGTATATTTTCTTGTTTACCAAAATGATTTATGATATATACTTTGTCCTTATTTTCTTATGTTCTTGATTAGCAATGTATAGTTTGAGATCATGTCTAATAAATGATAGATAATTTAAGAATCAACTAAATGATTTTTAATTTCTTCTACCTCCCCAACCTCACCACGTAGGCACTGGTCTAACTTAGACAATTTTACAATCTTGATATGTCATATAAAATTTATAGTTTACTTTTTCGTTGTGTATTAATTTTGAGAAAATAATTGCAAATAGCTCATTTTCATTCCCATTTGACACACTCATATTTGCAATGATTTAATTACATTTTATGTTAGATATTAATAAAGGAAAAAAGAAAAGAGGTTAGGAAACAAGTTAACAAATAAAAAAAGCGAAATAAGGTGGCTGTCACATATCCAGATGAATACTGCTGGATTGCCCACTTTGACATAACAAAGGGATTAGAGTTTGATACAAATAAAATTAAAACACTTTTCTTGCCACGTTATTCTTAACAATGCTATACCAAAGATTCATGATAATTTGAAATCCAAAATATTGCATTATATTTGAAATCTAAACAACATTCAAGACTCCTGTTTTATTTTTCAAGAACACAAATCATTAGCACTATTTTAGCCAATTATTCATCAAAACCATTAAAATAATATAAAAACTCATTTAATGGAGATTCTTATGTCAATACTAAATTGTAGATATTAAAACTATATAACGTCTTTATATAAATGATTTAAGGGCAAATATTCTCAGATTTGTTTACATGCACTGTGCATCTCTTGTGCATATATAACAGCTACCTGATGATTGCTCTTTTCATTTTATATAAACTTCATCAATGATTATGAAATATTATTACTATTGTTTCATTTTAGTATTGTTTAAATAAAACCTGCAGAGAAGCTCGTTTGATGGGATATAATTGCAATGCCACTACGAAATGCAAAGGGAATGGGGTAAGTAACTTTTATTTTTTATAGCTTTAAGTTACATATTATTATTAAGTTATTATTGTTGGGGTAATTTAAGGTAAGAATTTATTCTGTTTGGGAGAATTGAGAGTCTGTGTCATTTTTAAACTGAGTTTTTTTGTTTAATTATATATTTTAATTCTTCAGTCTTTATATGTCCCATGAAATCTCAAAACACAAAATTAGAGATTTTAAATCACTGATAGTTTATTATATTGGATACAAATTGCTTTCTCACTTTATACTATGTAGATTCTATTATTTTATTTAGACTTTTGTAATGATTTTTTCTTTTGATAAAATTCTACATATGGCTACATAAATGGATTACATAAGAAAAATTTGTATATTTACCTTTTTATTTTTCTATATATGTTATATCTAACAATTAAAATATTTAAAAAGGAAAATAATAAAAAATGTTAACTAAAAGTAAACTTAATCTAGGAGAAACTGTTTACTCCACAATCACAGCTCTCACTAGACAGCTGCATGATTTACAGTTCCAATTCAATTCTGTAAGCATAGTTTTTTAAGAATCTCATTAATTTTGAAATGCCAACAGTTTTTGTGCTGTTATTCTCTTTTCACTCCACATAGTACTTTTTTTCAGCCAATCTACCTAGCAACTTATCATCTCACTGAAAATTAGTGTACTAAGCCCCAATGTCAAGAAGTTGAGATAAAAACAGCAATTAAATTCCTGAACTTTAGCTCATGATTGAATATAAATGATAAACATTTTTGTCTAATTTCCATTGTTAAAAAAAGCTTCCAACATTTCACACTTGAATATTTTCAGAAGAGCTTTTTGTAGATGTTCCTTATTAGATTAAACAATTTATATTCCTGACTTGCTAACTTCTTTTAGTGAACATACGCTGAATTTTACTGAATACTTTTTCTGCATCTATTGAGTTTATCCTGTGATTTTCCTTTTCCTTCTATTAAGATGTAAAGAAATTAATTTTCAAATATTAAGCAACTTTGTATTATCAGAATCAAACCAACAATGATTCCATTTTTGAATATTTTGTTTGATATAATTATTTCTATTTTGTGAAACAGATTGAAGATAAATTTTGTATCTTATACTGAATATCTTAATATCAAGATTATACTAGCAAAAAAAAAAGATTATACTAGCTACATAAACTGAATTGAGCCAGTGTTCTTAAATTATATATCTCCTGTACTAGCTTTTTGATAATGATATTATTTCTTCTTAAATGTTAGGTATAATCTATTATGGAAGCTATTTGGACTTATTTTCTTTGTGAAAAAGTACATAATTAAATATATAGCTTCTTTAATACTATTTTAATATATCTTATACTAATACTATTTCACCTGTTTATTTCTTTTTCTTTTTCTTTTTTTATGACTTGTTTATTTTTGGCTTCAATTTTCTCATTTGAAGTTTTACAACAATTTGCCCATTTTATCTAAATTTTCAAAATTTGCAAATTATTTCATTTTAAATCTTATTTCTAATGTGAGAAGCAATAATAATAATATTGACTCTTTTACTTTTCTAATATTGCTAATGACATTTTGCAAGGAAATATTTTATTCAAGTATAAGGCAAAATAAATTGAACAACTTATAACTGTAAAACTTGGTTACTTTTTACATGCTCAAAACCGTATATCAAATTACAGGAAAGGCCAACAGTAGGAAATAGAGTCGGTCTCTGAAATTTGTTCAGATTGGTATAAGCAGCATCATTGCTTTGGTCATATTACCTAAAAGATTCTATAGTATTAATATTTTCAGTGATGGGGAAAGATACCTTGTGGAATGTGTTCCATGCTCCAATGAGAGAAGCACCGTGCAGATCCCTGGGTTTATGAAGTGAAGTCATGCCATCTGCAGTGAATAAGTATTCATATTGGAAAATAGAGCTCCTGCCATTCTACTGAGCTACTGAAAGAGAAAGAGGATTAACCATGAACACCAACTGATTACACAGCCAGAATTGCCCAATCACAAGACTCCACTGGATGCAGAAACATTCTATTATAGGATGGAAGTGGTATATTTAAGATCAAGTAGGAACACGACCACAAACTGAAAGCAAGTTATAGGTATAAGTAGGCCAGGCTCCCGTGTGATCCCCCCAACTCTTGTACCAGTTATTCTCCCTCAGCTAAACCTACATTTATATAGGGTAATTATTTATGACCAGATGATGGAAGAGGAAAATGCTTAAGCCTGGTTCACCAATTGATTAGCATGATTTTTGGATATAAGCCAAATGTGAAAGCTTTCCTCCAGCCCCAGCATGAAAGGTCACTCCTTAAAATAACCGTGGTGATGGAAACTACTCCCAATGGGCAGAGATTTAACTCATCATCGTATTGTGTGGAAAGAGAAGGGAACCAATATTAGAATGTATACAGAAAATGCTTTGCTAGCCAGTCAAGAGACTAACGTGAGAAAGTTTGGAAGATCAGTGTCAAGGAGTACTGGGTAGAGGTATGAGGATTAACATATAGGGGTGGGCATAATGCAATTTTCATTTCAAATGTTAAATCTTAGCAGAGAGGATCCAACATGAGAAAAACACCAGGTAGGCAAAGTGACTTGGCCACCTAACACTCACTAGTTTTGCCCAAGTGCTGGCAGATAAGCGCATAAATGAAGTGGCTATGATGGCAGGTAGGAAGACTATACATAAGTTCAACAGGTTGGAATCCCACTTGCCAAGACCTAGTTATTGCCCCTGCTTAATGTTCATCCTGATAGCAAGAGAAACCAAAATGGCATCATTCCTCAAGAAGGTATATCAGGCCCTTGGGAGCAAGTTGACTCTATTTTGATCCCTTCAAGCCTGGAAGGCCAGGAATTCATTTTGATAAGAATACACTGTTATCTGCATTTCCAATTTTGAGACTTCATCTCCTTCCTCTATACAAAGCCTTATATAATGTTTTTATACCAGCAGCAAAGGATTTCATATAACACTGTGTCAGATCAATGGACCAATTCTCCAGCAAAGGGATTTTGGGCATGGACCCATGGCCACTTGTTAATCGTATATCACATTAACAGAAGCTGCCAGTGAGAGAATATCGAAATGACTGTTAAAGGTGCATCTAGAGCACCAGCTTAGAGATGATATTTTATGAGGGTAGATGCCATCCTCAAGATGACAATGTATTAAAGACTTATATGTGGTTCCCAAAGGGACAACACTTCCACTAACTTACACAAAAAAGTTCACATTGAATTCAAAGTTGGCTGTAATCTAGGCACTTAAGGCTCTCTGTGCCATAGGACTATCAAGCAAGAAGAGCCATCATTGTCCTGGCAATTGTAAAGGACTCTGATCATCAAGGTACATGGAACTCTTGTTATAAATTGCATCAAGGAAGAAATAAGATTTGCATCCAGGTAGCCCATCTGGGTACCTTTAGAATTGCAACTCCCTTGATATGAAGACAGTATGGTGCCCAGGGCTCAAACCCCTCAGAGGCCATGCCACCAGGTAAGCCACCAAGTTCAGCTGAAGTGTTCACTGATGGAAAGTCACATCTAGTAGAGAAATGAGATGATGAGTGTCAGCTTATGAAGGGACCAGCTGCAGACCTGGGGTCTGTATTTCATTTCACTAACTTTTGTCTAAGTTTCCTCCCTTGAAGAGAGACCAATTAGAATTCTAAGAGACACTATTCCCAATATCATACGGAGCAGTGGATCCTAATGGTGCAAACATACTGTGATAGATGCTATGATATGTCATCCAGATCTTCCTTTAGGCATAAATGATTACCCTAGTTACTGAGAGTGCTGCTGGTAGGCAGTCCTCCATTGCCAGCCCCTTTTGCAGGACTGCTTTAGCTTTAGAGACCGCTGTATCTAAGACTTTGCCTCCTTTCCAGGGCAGCCCATATTTAATGTCTGAATGATATATATTTTAAAAGACCTAGCCGTAACTTGGAACAGCAATGAAGCATCTTCTTTTTTATGACTCCCCATGTGGTTGACTGGAGCAACTTTTGACACTGCATCAATGTTTGACTTTTCCTTGTGGACAATCCTTCATCTTCTCCTTCCCTTTCACAGGCTTTGATCCTAACAACACTCCCCTAATAAACCATCTTCATGTTCCCTCTCAGGGAAGCCCACAAATTACATAAATAATTGGCTTTATCTGCTTTTCTCATTTAGTCCCATACTGGTGTGTATATAGCAGTCATTCATTGTAGTTTTTTTTTTTTCTTCCTTTATTAGAGAAGTTGTTGGTTTACTTTAATGGGAGTGGTGGTGGATATATAATACTGCCTTGGTTAAAAATTAGAGGGATAAACACATGTGGGAGGTATACATTCAGAGATCTTGCCTATCAAAAATAGAAAAGTTTTGCCCTTCTACATAAAAGATCTCATTGTTGCCTTTAGGCAACATTTTAGTCTTTTCGCCAAAACTTTGCAAACTCTGTTGCATTGTCCTGCTGCATTAAGTCTTATTATGGAATATTCTGATACTAGAGTCGATCTATTTTGTTCAGAATGTTGTAAGATACTTTTCTTTATTTTTAGGGTTTAGAAATACAGCCAACAAGTATGTAAGATTTGTGATTTTGTTTCATTTTTCCTATCAGGAAGTCAATTTATGTGTGTAGTGTGAAACATCAGCACTTCCTTTATTTAAGAGAATGTATATAGTATTATTTAGTTGGTCATTGCTTCTACTCTAGTGGATAATGTTTTTTTTATTCTAGCTTAGTCAAAGTGCAATGATGATATATTCTATAGTCTCATTTTATACAGACAACTTTAGTTAATTCAGTAAGATGAAACAGTTGTAAAAAAGGTTTGAAACAATGCACAAGTGATTTTGAGTCTTCCTTTCAAAGTTGTGTATTAGAATATTTATCACTAGCATACTAAATATTCAATAATAGAAGTTAGGAAATATAAACTAGAGGATCACTCCATGGAATTCAGGGCTATAATTCATACTATTTATTAGAATTACTTTGATATGTAAGGGAAGAAGTTAAACTCTAAATGAAATCTATAAATAATTTAGCAGAATGAATATAAATGGATAGAATACTATGAATGTAGAAGAATTATAAGGAGTTTCCATACTACTGAATATTATTGATTTATTTTACACTGTGCCAATTTCATGTTAACATGTGCAGGTATGAGACAAAATTTTTGATATGGTAGTTATTGATGTTATCTTGGCAAAACCTTACAAATTAGTATTTTTGTGGGAGTGTGTGTGTGTTTATAAATGCAAATATGAATGAAACACAGAAAATGCTTAGTACTGGAGAGTGAGACTGAGATAGTAGGTGAGAACTCTTATAGGTCTGTGGGCCATAACTATTTGAATTTTGCAAACATGTACATAACTTTTTACCTTAAAATGAAAATTAATACTAAAGTATTGAAATGTTAAAACACATATAACACAAAATGTTCCTGGATGTAAACAGTTAGAAATGCAAACGTATCATAAAGATTTATTTTTGTCTATTTTTAATATTTGCTCTAACAGTTATATTCTTGTATTTTTAAAAATACATTCATATAAAATGAAATACAAATCATTGATCAATAGTGTCAAATGTTGAGAAGATGCTAAGATAAGAAATTAAACTGATCAAAGATCTAAACATTAGGTCTAAGACCATAAAACAGTTAGAGGAAAATGTAGGGAGATATCTTATGAATCTTACAATTGGAGGCGGTTTTATGGACCTTAAACCTAAAGCAAGAGCACTGAAGAAAGAAATAAATAAATGGGAGCTCCTCAAAATTAAACACTTTTATGCATCAAAGAACTTCATCAAGAAAGTAGAAAGACAGCCTACACAATGGGAGACAATATTTGGAAATGACATATCAGATAAAGGTCTAGTATCCAGAATTTATAAAGAGATTGTTCAACTCAACAACAAAAAGACAGCCAACCCAATTACAAAATGGGAAAAAGACTTGAACAGACACCTCTCAGAAGAGGAAATACAAATGGCCAAAAGGCACATGAAGAGATGTTCAATGTCCCTGGCCATTAGAGAAATGCAAATCAAAACCACAATGAGATATCATCTCACACCCACCAGAATGGCCATTATCAACAAAACAGAAAATGACAAGTGCTGGAGAGGATGCGGAGAAAGAGGCACACTTATCCACTGTTGGTGGGAATGTCAAATGGTGCAACCACTGTGGAAGGCAGTTTGGCGGTTCCTCAAAAAGCTGAATATAGAATTGCCATACGACCCAGCAATACCATTGCTAGGTATCTACTCAGAGGACTTAAGGGCAAAGACACAAACAGACATTTGCACACCAATGTTTATAGCAGCATTATTTACAATTGCAAAGAGATGGAAACAGTCAAAATGTCCATCAACAGACGAGTGGCTAAACAAACTGTGGTATATACATACGATGGAATATTATGCAGCTTTAAGACAGAATAAACTTATGAAGCATGTAATAATATGGATGGACCTAGAGAGAACATTATGCTGAGTGAGACTAGCCAAAAACTAAAGGACAAATACTGTATGGTCCCATTGATGTGAACCGACATTAGAGAATAAACTCGGAATATGTCATTGGTAACAGAGACCATCAGGAGATAGAAATAGGGTAAGATAATGGGTAATTGGAGCCGAAGGGATACAGACTGTGCAACAAGACTGGATACAAAAACTCAGAAATGGGCAGCACAATACTACCTAATTGTAATGTAATTATGTTAAAACACTGAATGAAGCTGCATCTGAGCTATAGGTTTTTTTTCTTCTTTTTTTCTCTCTATTATCATTTTATTTCTTTTTCTGTTGTCTTTCTATTTCTTTTTCTAAACCGATGCAAATGTACTAAGAAACAATGAATATGCATCTATGTGATGATAGTAAGAATTATTGATTGTATATGTAGAATGGAATGATTTCTAAATGTTGTGTTAGTTAATTTTTTTAATTAATAAAAAAAGAAAAAAAAAGAAATTAAACTGGCTAACTCATTTGCTGATTATTTTATCACTATACTGTGTATGGAATTTAAGTGAATAAATAAGAAATATATAAGTGGTGTCAGCAAAAGTCTCCAAAATAACTAAATGAAACAATTTTTGTGAAAAAATTCCGAATCTACCTAATGGCTTGCCCTTCTTTGTGATGTGGTGGCCATAACTAGATTGAGTGCCATTTCTTAAAAGATGACTGGTGATGCCGAATTATTTATCAAAAACCAGTAATGTCCTGGCGTGGGACAGAACTCCCAGGGGTGTAAATCTCCACGGCAACGTGGTTCAGGAGCCCCAGATGAGCCTGGGCCTGGTATCGCAGGACTGAGAAAGCCTTCTTGACCAAAAGGGGGAAGAGAAATGAAACAAAATGAAGTTTCAGTGTCTGAGAGATTTCGGATGGAGTTGAGAGGTCATTCTGGAGGTTATTCTTATTCATTATATAGATTTCCTTTTTTAGTTTCTAGTGTATTATAATAGCTAGAAGGAAAGTAGCCTTGAGTCTTGAAGACGACTGTCTAATATATAGCTTTTATGACGTGGCCATGTGATTATGAAAACCTGTGATTGACACTGCCTTTATCCAGTGGATGGGCATATGGGTAAGAAAACAGAGACAAAAACTAATAGTGGGGGGCTATGAGATGTTTTAGGTGTTCTTTTTCATTTTTAAAAAATTTTTTTGAATAATGAAAATATTCAATAAATTGATTATGGTGATGAATGCACAGCTACATGATGATGCTGTGAACAATTGTACAGTTTGGATGATTATATAAGAATGTATCCCAATTAAATTCCATCCCAAATAAGTTAAAAAAAAAACACCAATGTGGTTTTTGAAATCTTCATGTAGTTAGTGATTTTTCCGTTCACACTATTATATTGCGAAAAATTTTCACTATTCACTAATTTTTTAACCTACTTCTCATAATAGTCTTAATAATTATAAGAAAATAGTACTTTTATTCTATGGAATTCAGGCATTTATATCAGATATAAAGACTAAGATTCACAATAATCATGATTTTCTTTTTCAGATATGTAATAATTTTGGTAATTGTCAATGCTTTCCTGGCTATCGGCCTCCAGATTGTGATTTCCAGAAGGGTTCACCTGGGGGAAGTATTGATGATGGAAATATTCAGAAATCTGGTGAGTAGAAATAAAATTTAAAACAAGATAGCATGTTGCTTTATATGGAAATTATATAGAAATTTTATAGCATGAAAAAGATTGAGTCAAAGTAAAAAATGAAGAGAACTGAACAGAATCTCAGAGGCATCTGGGTCAACATCATTTGTGCCAATGTATACATAATGAGTCCCAGAAGGAAAAGAGAGAAAGGGGCAAAAAGAATATTGAAGAAATAATGACCCCAAAGTTCCTTAATGTGTTGAAAAACATTTATCTTCAGATCTATCAACAAACCCCAGTAGACTAAACATAAAATCCACTCTTAGACACATCACAGGCGAACTGCTGAAAGCTAAAGACAAAAAGGACCTGTTGAAAGCATGAAGAAAAGAAAATTCATCAAGTACAGGGGAACATAATATAATTAATGGCAAACTACTTATCAGAAACAATGGAGGGCAGACGTCCTTGGAATCAAATATTCGAAGTGCTAAGAGAAAAATATTTCAACCAAGAGTTTTATATCCTGCAAAAATACTCATTAAAACTGAAGGTAAAATAATCAACTCTCAGTGATTGTTAGAGCAGCTAGATAGAAAATCAGCAAGAATGTAGACAACTGAAAAACACTGTTGACTATTTAACTACCATGAATAGGAGATTTGACCCAGTGACTGCAGGACACACATTCTTTTCAAGTACATATGGAACATTCCCCAGGAGAGACTGTATGCTAAGACAATAAACATCTCTAAATACAATTAAAAGAATTGAAACCATACAAACTATCTTTGAGACCATTATGAAATTAAATATTATATCCACAACAGAAATAAGTCTCGGAAAACACAAATATTTGTAAATTAAGCAACACACTTTTAAATAGCCAATAGTTCAAAGTATTTCATGAGGGAAGTAAAAAAATATTTTGATTAGAATGAAGATGGCAACACAACATATCAAAATTTGAGAGAGACAGCAAAATGAAAGATTAGATGGAAATTTATAGTTTTTAACAACTATATTGGAAAAATAAGAAACATCTAAAATAAGTAACCCAAACTTCTACCTTAAGAAACCAGAAACCAGAGTGTAGACTAAATTGAAGGCAAGTAGAAGGACATAAACAATAATGAATAGAGTGGGACTCTATGAAATAAAAAATAAGACAATAATACAGAAATTCAAGTCAGTTGAAAGTTAGTTCTTTGAAAAGATCCAGAAATTTGACACTCACTTAAACAGACTTTTCAAAAAAATAGTTGGGAATGTTCAAATTACCAATAACAAATGATGGACCTCTCTCATGAACCTACAGAAATTAAAAGAATTATAAGACAATATTATGAACAACTTCTTCCCAGCAAATTACATGACTTAGATGATATGGCCAAAATCTTAGAAGGAAACAGACTACCAAAACTGATTCAAAATGAATAGACAACCTGAATAAATTCCAGCAAATAAAAATTTGAATTAGTATTAAAAACGCTCCCATTAAGAAAATCCCACACCCAGATGATTTTGTTGATTCACCAAATATTTAGAGATGAAATAATACCAACATTCACAATTTTTTTTCAGAAAATATATGAGTAGGGAGTACTTCTGAACTCATTCTAAGAGGCCAGCATTACCCTGAATTCAAAACCCAAACAAAGACATCACAAAATAAACTATAGCTCAAAATCACTCACTAAATAGTGTCCAATTTTCTTAACAAAATATTAGCAAAATAATTTCAACAACATATTAAACGATTACACACTATGTCCAGGTGAGATTTATTCAAAGAATTATGGTTATTTTGTATGAAAATCAGTTATATAATCTATCATATTAATGTAACAAATTAATATTTTATTTTTATGATCAACTTAATGACTACAGAAAATATACCAGAAAATCCAATATCTATTCATTGTAGAAACAGTCCACAAATTAAGAACAGAAAGAAACTTGCTCAGTCTGATGTATGAAACCCATCATTTCACTTAATGATGCAAACTGATGCTTTTCCTCAAAGAATGTCCTGCATGTCACTTACACCAATCATTGTGCCTGGAGGCTTTAGCCAGTGCAGTAAGACAACCAAAGAAAATAAGGCATCCATATTGAAAGAGAAAAAGTGAAACTCTCTTTATGCACAGATAGCATCACTGTACAGGTTGAAAATTCTAATACACAATAAAATATACTAGAATTAATAATTAAATTTAACAAGTTTTCAGTATATGAGATCAATGTACAAAAAGCAATTTTATTTCTACATCCTTACAACAATGATGTTAAAATTTTCATTCACAATAATATAAAAAATCAAATGCTTATAAATAAATTTAACCCCAAAGTACATGATTTGTACATTGGAAAACTATAAACCATCACTTAGATGAATAAAGGGGAACCAATTATAGAGAGACATTTTTGGCTCATAGATTAGAAGGCCATTTGCTATTAAAGGGTCAGTTCTCCCCAAATTTATCTCTATATTCAAGAAATTTTTTATCCATATCATCCAGCAGACTCTTTTGCAGAAATTGAAAAGCTGATCATAAACTTTATATGTAAATTCAAAGGACCTGGAATAGCCATGGTTATTTTGGAAAGAAGGACAAAATTGAATGATGTTCACTACCAATTTCAAAACTTATCATAAAGGCTACAATAATCAAAACAAGGTAGTACTTAGCATAGGCATTATAGATTAATTGAACACAATAAAGAACCAGAAATAGAGTCAAAGATATATGGAGAACTTATTTTCAATAAAACTGCAAAGGAATTCACTGGTTAAGGTTAGTCTTTTTATTAAATGGTGCTGTACCAATATATATCCATATGCAAAAAGTAACTTAGAGCCATATCTCATATCATGCACAAAATAATTTAAAGTGGATTAGAGATCAAAATGTAAAATCTGCATGTATAGAACTTCTAAAAGAAAATATACCAGAAAACCTTAGTGACTTCGGGTTTGGCCAAGATTTTAAAAATGACACCAAAGATGATCCAAACAGAAAAATCAATAAATTGGGCATAATCAAAATAAAAAACTCTTGCTCTTCAAAAGTCACTGTTAGGAGTAAAATGGAAAAGTCACAGACTCTTAAAAAATGCTTACAAATCATATACCTGAAAAAGTACTTATATTCAGAATACATAAAAAACTTTTGAAATTCAATGATAAAAAAGCGAACAACTCTATTAAAAATGGCAAAAATTTGAACTAACATTTCACCAATGAAGACATTTGTACATGATATATGCAATGGAAAGACACCCAACATCACTGATCATTAGTTAAATGTAATACGCAATAATTAGATACCATTGCATTCCTTTTAAAATAACTTAAATCTAAAATCTTGACCATAGTAAGTTTTAGCCAAGGTATTGGGGAAGTAGAAATCTCTTAAACTGCTTTTGGCAATGTAAAGTGGTACAATTTGGTAGTTTGAAAAAAAGTTAAACAAAAAAAGTTTATATCCATATAAAAGCTTGTACACAAACGTTCATAGCACCTTCACTTGTAGAAGATAAGATATAAAATCAACCCAAATATAAATCAGCAGGTGATAGATAGCCAAGTCGTACTATATTCATACACCAGAACACTATGGAACAATAAAAAGGGACAAGCTATTCTTATATGCATCAACATGGTTGAATCTTAAAATTGATGATGAGTGAAAGAAGCTAGAATAAAAAGAGTCCATTCTGTCCAATTCTTTATATAAAACTGTGGGAAATGCAAACTAATTTATAGTGACAGAATGGAGGTCAATGATTGCTTGTTTTGGAAAGTGACGGTATGGCAGGATGACAAAGGGACAAGAGGAAATTTTTTGTGGGTGATATACTCATTATTTTTATTGTGGTGATGAATTTATGGAGATTATATATATATATCAAACCTATCAAATTGAATACTTTATATATGTGCAGTTTATTATATGCCAATCATATCTCAATAACTGTTAGAATGGCAAACATTTAAAAATAATGTATTTAAAGGCTATTCAGGGAGGCGCAGCAATGGCTTAGTGGCAAGAATTCTCACCTGCTGAGTTGGAGACCCAGGTTCGATTCCCAGAGCCTGCCCATGCAAAATAAATAAATAAATAAATGAATGAAAAAATGAATAAAGGATGATCACAACATTTTGCTGTCAAATCTCAAGTGCTAATTAAATGCATTTTTACTTATCCAGTACGAAAATATAAGTATTTTCTATTATATGGAGAAAAATACCAGAAGGAGTGAAAACAAAATCTTAAGAATGGTTGCCTCATGGTGGCTTACATTTATTAAATCTTATCAAATTGTGCATTTAAAATATTTGCATTTCATTGCAGGTAGAGAATCACTACAATAAACAAAGAAAGAAAACATGAATGATAAGCAACAGCCAAGACTCTCATCCACTGCCATTGGGAATATAATTTTTCTTAGGAAAATCTCTGGAAATATTTACTAGTGTTGAATATAGGCAGGCTATGAACAGACATTGCCGCTCCCAAGGGCATAGATTAGAGAGATATGCATACATATGTTGACCAAAAGACATGGAGTAGACTATATCAAGTATTCAAAATACCCCAATTTCTAACTACCCAAGGTCCATCATTGGTGCATTCTAAAACTTTGCATACAAATAAGAACTATGAATAGCTCTTATTTGTATGCAAAGTTTTAGAATGCACCAATGATGATGAACAATTTACAACTATAAGCAATATTACAAGTGAATATCAAAACTCATTAATATTGAACAAAAAAGATCATAAAATACTTAAAATATAATTCCATTTACATAAGGTTCAAAATCTATGAAAAAATGATCCATGCTTTTAAAGGCAAAATAGAGGTTATTTTTGCAAAGGATAGTGACTGGAAGAAAGCAGATTAGGGGCTTCTGAGATGATGGTAATACTATATTTTCTGGCTTTTGTGCTGATTACATAGGCTATGTTCCATTCTGAAAGTTTTTGAGCTGTATAATTATGACATGCACATATTTCTGTTAACATGTACTGTGGTAAAGCTATATAAAAAACAGGAAAGAGGATAATTGTAACTTTGGAAAGAGTGATGATTAAGAAGCTTCTGAGGGAGCTGTTGGGATTCCAGCAGAGTGTATTTTGAGACCTGGATTGTGGGTATATGTGTGTTAATTTTTCTAATTCATTCCTAAATGTGCAAACCTAATTATATATGGCATGCTTTTCTGAATTGTGCAACTTCAATTTTTAAAAACTGTTAGGTATAAGCAAAGCACACCACCTTTATAGACCCTCAGTGAGAGGGGAAAATGCACACGCACACACCCACACATTCATATCTGATGTGCTGATATATACATGAAGACACATACAGGTATAATATAGAGATGGATTCTCTTTATGTGGATAAAATAGAAGCATTGGACAGAGAGTCTTTTAACAATTGTTTCCTCCAAGGAGAGGAACTGTGACTGGACAAGGGTGGGGATTTCTCACAGTACATTTTTTTTCTAATTTTTTAACTTAAGCCTTATCAATGTAAAATATTAAAGCTGAATGTGGCAACCAGTATTTAAAAATATGTACAGTAATATAATCTACATATGTGTAAAATACAAATAGGATATCTTTAAAAAGTGTAGAATTGTTTTTTGGTGTTCTGAGCTTAAATGTCCTTTTACTTTCCCTACAATTGTCTGCAATGTATTAAATATTTTATTTTTATATGACATATATAAATACATATGTATGTATACATAAATGGAAGATAAAGGGAGATAAATATAAAAATATTTAATATTTTAATGAGCTCTCACTGACTTCTGCTATGTTTTGCTTCTAGATTTCTTTTTTATTAAAAAAGGTTACAGTACACAGTGGAACAACTGGATCATTCTGAGTTTCTATATTTTTCTGCCTTTTTTCATATTTTTCACCATTGTGGTCACGAAGAGAAGTGAAATGAGGAAATCATGCAACAAAGAAAAGTCAGAATATGAGGGGTAAATATAATTTATAAAATCAAATTCTTAGATTATATTGTACTGGTCATTGACCAGTGGTATCAATTTAAAGCTGTTATATGACACCTGTTATATTTTATCCCTAGATACATGCTATTTCAAATCTAATGTAAATGATATTTCGTTTTCTAATAGTTAGTTGATAATATATTGGGGCAAATAAAGTTTTGACTGTCTAGACCTATTTTCCTGTAACTACTCCAAAACATACTGGAGACTAAAATGTCAGAGAAAGGTTTATCTCAGACATCATTATAAATTCCTTTCTAGTGGTATATAAATGATGGATTTGGTGATTTTTTTCTTCGGGGAAAACATTTTCCAAATTAGAAGTTATGTTAAAACTTTTACTAATAAATTATTTGACTCTAATAATTTTTCTACTCTTAAGTTGTATAAAAAGTTTTCCATAAGTTAGTACATACTATATTTATCTATACTTACTTCGGTCTCCTCTGGGGATAAAATAATAGTTCCTAATTATCGACATCACAAATAGTTTTAGTTTCAAAGCACATTTCCTTAAAAGCTATTATTTTTGGCCCAATTGTTAAAAAAAATTCTTTCTTCATTGAAATGCCTTTGTATCTTGTTGAAAATCAATTGACCACATAAGTGTGGGTCTATCTCTAAATGAAAAAAATTGGTTTCTTTATTTTCATGATTAATCTTGTACTTCAAGCCTGCTCAAATTGCCACTTTTTTTTTTTCTGCAGTGTCTCCTTTCCAGAGTTTCAAACACTGGAACACTGGAATGTGATATCCTCTTTTATCCACATATGCAAATAAGTTTGCCTAAGGGAAAGATGAGAGTTTTCTTTTTCATGTCACAATGAATGAATGAATAAATAAACAAATAGGCAAAATTTCTTTAAAGATCCTTTCTTAGACTGAAGTTGCCTCAGAAATTGAAAAAGGAAGAAAATGTTTCATCAAGATTGATTGCCTCTACCTACACTGTGTAATTAAAAGTATATTAAACTGCACTGATAACTAGAAAGGGGTGAAAAGCCCCTTTTTAAGGTGTAGATATGAAGACTTAGTGGGAGATAAAATTGGAGCATAAGTCAAGTCATCTCACAGACCACATCTGAGAACATCCTTTAAGTAGAAGAAAAGACAAATTAATGGTGAACACGCATCTAGGAATAAGACAGGGAAAAATACAAATTATCAGGACCTCCACAAAGGAAATTATTTAAAATAGCTGGAGGCATAAGCCAAAGTGGTGGTTTACACCATTATACTAAGGAATGAGGGAATGGTCAAAGAAAGAGCTTTGTTACAGGAAACAGAAATTCCAATACGACTAGCCACACGTTCTGTTTATGGTTACTTGTTCTCAGAATTGACTCTAAAGATATAACCTGATGCTAAGTTTAAAGGGCATTGTAATTCCAAAGAAATCAAATCAAATAACTTATTTCTATTGTCAGGCAAAGACATACTCAATAAATAAATATAAATATTTACTCAATAAATATAAGTAAATATTTACTCAATAAATAAATAAACTATATTTATCAAAACTCATGTAACCGTGTACTAAAAGAATGCATTTTACTAAATGTAGATGTTACTTTAATTTCTGAATTTTAAAAACTAATCAATACAATGATTAACAGCCATTTATGAAATGTCGTATTCAAATGACATTTGAATATGTTATTCTACTGCCTTCTGGAATCTGGAAGTGGATGAGGAGATGGGCTATCTAATTAAAAAAATATATTTATTGAGAAATATTGACACAAATACAGTTCATCCATAGTATACAATCAATGGCTCACCATATCACCACATAGTTGTGTATTCATCTCCATGATCATTTTTAGAACATTTGCATCATTCTAGAAAAAGAAATAGAAATAAAAAAGACTTATACATACCATACCCCTTCTTCTCATTGACTGCTAATATTTAAATCTAGACAAAGTTTTTACCCTCACCTTCCCTAGTATTTATTTATTTAATGTCTTTATTTTTTTTAACTCATCTGTACATACTCTGGATAAAAGGAGCATCAAACACAAGGTTTTCATAACCAAGAAGGCCGATGACATTCAGAGTTTCTCTCTCAACTGGAAAGGCACATGGTGAACATGGCAATGTCTGCTAGCTTTCTCTCCATGGTACTTGTTTCATGAAGCTTGCCCAGGGCCATTTTCCTTCTTCATATCCAAAGGTCTCTGGCTGTGTGGGCTCTAAAGCTTTTTCCAAAATGGTTCCCTCTTAAAGGGCTCCAGTAAGCAACCCCACCTTGAATCGGTAGAGATATTTCTCCATGGAATCCATCTAATCAAAAGTTACCAACCACAATTGAATGGGTTATATCTCCATGGAAACAATCAAAATGCTTCCACCCAGCAATACTGAATGTGGATTAAAGGGCATAATTTTTCTGAGGCCTACAACAGATTCAAACTCTCAGGTGTCATGCAAATACCTGACATTACAGGGAATGACCAGATTATACACAAATAGCTCAGTATCTCAGAATTTAGAAACAACAGTTACAACTCCAAAATAGGTATGATTGCTGTAAGATCTTCTAGTATAAGACCCTCTACAAGAGGCTCCAACCTGATAACATGTGCTCTCAACTTCAGTTCACCAAGTTTGCATATTATAGTTAGTCAATATGAGTGAGGCATGAAAATATCTTCAATATGCTGTCCTTAAGGTTCATTTACCTAGTTGCATGTGTCACAACTTCATTTTTTCTTGCAGTCACTTAGTAGACCATTGTATGTATACACCAAAGTTCTCTCTTCCATCCAGCTGTCATTGTACCCTTAGGCCACCTCCATCTATTGTGAATTGTGAGCACTACCACTATAAACACCACTGTACAAATGTCCATTCATGTCTCCACTCTCAGTTCCTCCAGGTATGTACTGAGCATGGGGTTTCAGGATCATATGGCAACCGCACCCATAGCCTCCTGTGGAACCACCACCCTGCCCTCCAGCTTCCCTATCAACAATGAATAGGTGCATCTCTTTCTCCACATTTTCTCTAGCACTTGCTGCTCTCTGTTCATTTTTAAACAGTTTTGTTTGTACATCATATAATCCAACCTATGTAAATAGCCTTGCTTTTACCACCTTAATCTATAGGAAGACATTTCCTTTTCTTCTAAAAAGAATCCATACCTCTGCCCCATATCCTCCACTTGTTGACATTTATTTTTGGCAAAATGTCTTTGTTACCTTCAGTGGAAGCATATTATAATGTTACCATTAACTATAGACCCTAGCTTGCATTGATGGTACTTTTTCTTGTATGCCATCCATTTTCAACACCTTGCAATGTTGACATTCTCCCTCATTCAGGAAATGCTTTTATATTTGTACATTTAATCATCATTGTTGTCCACTCTAGGTACTCCTAAATTATATCATCTAGTCTTTATAATCTATCTTCCCTTCTAGTGTCGTATGTGTCCCCAGCCCTTCTCCCTCAACCATATTTACATTCAGCTTCATTCAGTGTACTTATTGTGCTACAATCAGATAGTATTATGCTATCCATTTCTGTGTTTTTACAATCAGTCCTTCTGCACAATTTGTATTCTCTCAGTACCAAATGCCAAATCTCCACCCACTTTCTATCTTCTGATAATGTGTTCTTAACTTTAACTCTCAAAGTTCACTCATTAATATTAGTTCATATTAGTGAGATTACGCAGTATTGTCCTTTTGTTGCTGGCTAATTTCATTCTTCATAATGTCCTCAAGGTTCATCCATGTTGTTACATGCTTCATGACCTTATTCTGTGTTATAGCTGTGTAATGTTCCATCATAGAGATATACTGCAGATAGCTTAGCTTCTCATCTGTTCATGGACATTTGGGCTGTTTCCATCCCTAGGCAATCATAAATAAAGCTGCTATAAATGTAATGTCCTGGTTTGAAGTGATGTATGTACCCTTGAAAAGCCATATTTTTATCAAAATCCCATCTCGTAAAGGCAAAATAATCCCTATTCAATACTGTATGTAACTAGATCATCTCCTTGGAGATGTAACCAAATCAAGAGTGGTTATTAAGGTGGATTAGGGGAAATGTGTCTCCACCCATTTGGGTGGATCTTGATTGGTTTACTGGAGTCCTTTAAAAGAAACTTTTTGGAGAATGGGAAATTCAGAAAGCAAAAAGAGAATGACATAGCCATGAAAAGCAAAGTCCACCAGCCAGCGACCTTTGGAGATGAAGAAGGAAAATGTCTCCTGAGGAGCTTCATGAAACAGGAAGCCAGGAGAAGAAGCTAGCAGATGATGCTGTGTCCACCATGTACCCTTCCAGATGACTGTGTTCACTATGAGCCTTTCCAGATGAGAGAGAAACTGTGACAGTGTTCGCCATGTGCCTTCTCACTTGAGAGAGAAGCCCTGAACTTCATCGGCCTTCTTGAACCAAGGTATCTTTCCCTGGATGCCTTTGATTGGACATTTCTATAGACTTGTAATTGGGACATTTTCTTGGCCTTAGAACTGTAAACTAGCAACTTATTAAATTCCCCTTTTTAAAAGCCATTCCGTTTCTGGTATATTGCATTCCAGCATCTAGCAAACTAGAACACATCAGCATGCAAATATCCATGTGTGTCCTTGAATTCATTTCCTCTAAATATATACCTAGTAATGGGATAGCTGGATCATATACAATTCTATACTTAGCTTCTTGAGAAAATGCCAAACTGCCTTCTAGAGCAGTTGTAACATTTTATATTCCCAATGACAGTGGATAAGTGTATCTCTTTTTCCACATCTTCTCCAGTACTTGCTGATTTTCATTTTTTAAATAATGGCCATTCTAGCGGGTATCAGATGATATCTCATTGTGGTTTGATTTGCATTTTCTTAATAACCAGCAAAGTTGAGCATATTTTCATGTGGCTTTTAGACATTTGTATTTCTTCTGAAAATTATCTTTCATGTCTTTTGCCCATTTTAAAAATTGGGTTGTTTGTTGTTGAGTCGTAGAATCTCTTTCTTTATTCTGGATACTAAACGCTTGTTTGATATGTGGCTTCCAGATATTGTCTCCCGTAGCACTGGCTACCTTTTTACTTTCCTGACAAAGTTATTTGATGCACAAAAGTGTTTAATTTTGAGGCAATCCCATTTATCTATTTCTTTTTTCATTGCTTGTGCTTTAGATATAAGGTCTAGGAAACTGCTTCCTATCACAAGATTTATAAGATATTTGCCTACATTTTCTTCTAAAATATATATGGGCTTAACTCTAATGTTTAGGTCTTTGATCCATTTTGAGTTAATTTTTTATATTGTGTGAGATATGGATCCTCTTTCATTCTTTTTCGTGTGAGGAGCCAGTTCTCTAAACACCATTTATTTAAGAGGCTGCTGTGTCCCAGGTGGGTTGGCTTGACCTTATCAAAGATCAATTGTCCGCAGATGACAGGGTCTATTTCTAAACACTCAAATTGATTCCATTGTCAGTGTATCTATCTTTATGTTAGTACCATGGTGTTTTCTGACCACTCTAGCTTTGTAATAAGCTCTGAAGTCAGGTAGGTTGAGCCCTTCCACTTCATTTTTCTTTCTCAAGATATTTTTGCTATTCAGGGCACCCTGCCTTTCCAAATAAATTCAGTTATTGGTTTTTCTATTTCTACAAAGTTGTTGGGATTTTAATTGGTATTGCATTGAACCTATAAGTAAATTTGTATAAAACACTACTGATTTGAGGATGTTGATCTTGGTACCCTGCCACTTTGGTGTATTCATTTATTAGATCTACTAGTTTTGCTGTAGATTTTTCTGGATTTTCAACTTATACTATCATATCATTTTCAAAGTGAGAGTTTTACCTCTTCTTTTCCTATTTGGGTGCCTTTTATTTCCTTTTTCATGTCTAATTGCTTTGGTTAGAACTTCCAGCACATGTTGACTAGCAATGGTAACAAGTGACATTCTTGCCTTGTTACTGATTTTTTAAAGGGAAAGCTTTCAGTTTTTCCTCATTGAGGATGATGTTAGCTGTGGTCTTTCATATATTCCCTTTATCATGTTGAGGAAGTTCCCTTCTATTCCCATCTTTTGAAGTGTTTTCATCAAGAAAGGATTCTGAATTTTGTCGAGTGACTTTCCTGTATCAATCAAGATAATTATGTGGGTTTTCCACTTTGGTTTGTTGGTATGGTGTATTTCATTATTTGATTTTCTTGTGTTGAACCAGCCTTGCATACCTGGGATAAAACCCAATTGGTCATGGTGTATGATTTTTTTTTAACATGCTTCTGGATTCAACTTGAAAGTATATTTTTGAGAATTTTTGCATTTATATTCATTAAAGAGATTGTTGTATAGTCTTTTCTTGTAGTATCTTTTTCTGGCCTTGGTATGAAGGTAATATTGGCTTCATAGAATGAATTCGGTAGCTTTCCCTCCTCTTCAATTTATTCGAAATTTCAGCAGAATTGGTACTAATTCTTCCTTGAATGTTTAGTAGAATTCACATGTAAAGCCTACTGGTCCTCGACTTTTCTTTTGGGGGAGGTTCTTAATAACTGACTTAATCTCTTTTCTTGTGATTGGTTTGTTGTGGTAATCTATTTCATCTTGAATCAATGCTAGTTATTCACGTCCTAGGAAGTTGTTCATTTCATATACATTGTCTAGTTTATTAGCATATAGTTGCTTATAGTATTTTCTCATCACCTCCTTTATTGCTGTGAGATAAGTAGTTATGTCCAGTCTTCAATTTCTGATTTTATTGGGTTGTGCTCTCTCTCTCTCTCTCTCTCTCTTCCTTTCTTCCTTCCTTCCTTCCTTCCTTTCCTCTTTCTTTCCTTCCTTCCTTCCTTCCTTCCTTCCTTCCTTTTTTTTGTCACCATAACTAAGGGTCCATTGATTTTCTCAGTGAACTTATTTCTGGTTTTGTTGATTTTCTCTATTGCTTTCATATTCTCAATTTTAGTTATTTATGCTCTAATCATCATTCTGTCTTTCCTTTTCTTCTTTGGGGTTAGTTTGCTGTATTTTCTCTGGTTCTTCCGGGTGAAGAATTAACTCCTCCATTTTTGCTCCTTCTTTTAAAATATAGACATTTAAAGCAATAAATTTCCTCTCAGTACCACCTCTGCTGCATCCCATACATTTTAATATGTTGTGTTTTCATTTTCATTTGCCTTGAGATATTTACTGATTTTTATTGTAATTTCTTCCTTGACCCCTTCGTTGCTTAAGAGTGTGGTTTACACTCCATATATTTCTGAATTTTCTGGACCTCTGCCTATTATTGATTTCTAACTTCACTCCATTATGACTGATAAAGTGTTTTGTATAATTTCAGTCTTTTTTGACCCAAAATATGGTCCTATCCTTGAAAATATCTATGAGTACTTGAGAAAAATGAGTATCCTGCTGTTTTGGGCTATTATGTTCTGTAAATGTCTGTTAGATCTAGCTATTTTATCATATTAATCAGACTTTCTGCTTTCTTATTGATCTCTTGTCTAGGTGTTATATCCATTGATGAAAATGGGGAATTGAAGTCTCCAACTGTTATGGTAGAGGTGTCTACTTCTCCCTTCACTGTTGTCAGTGTTTTTCTTGTATTTTTGAGCACTTTTGCTTGGTGGATAAATATGTAGGGTTGTTATTCTTCTTGTTGAATTGTTCTTTTCATTAATACATAGTGCCTTCCTTTGTCTCTTTTAATCGTTTTACATTTGAAGTCTATTTTTTTTCTGATTTTAGTGTGGCTACACCCACTTTTTTCTATGTTTTTTTTTCATGAAATACCTTTTCCATCTTTTGCTTTCAACCTATTTTCATCCTTCAGTCTAAAATGAGTCTCCTGTAAACAGCATATAGATGGATTTTGTTTTTCAATCCATTTTGAAAGTCTATGTCTTTTGATTTGGGAGCTTGATCCATTATCATATACTGTTGGCAGTATTTTCTTCTACTATTCCGTTTTTTGGATTTTATATATCATATCTAATTTTTTTCTCTTTTTAACTTTACTGTTAATCTTCATTTCTACATTCTTCTCTAGACCTCTCTCTCCTGTCTTTTCCTATCTGCCTATAGTGCTCCCTTTAGTATTTCCTGTAGGTCTGATCTCTTGGCTACAAATACTCTCAATGACTGTTTGTCTGAAAATATTTTAATCTCCCCCTTGTTTTGAAGGACAGTTTTGCTGGGTATAATATTCTTGGTTGGCAGTTATTATCTTTTAAAATCTTAAATATATCATGCCACTACCTTCTAGCCTCCATGATTTTTGCTGAGCTTCCTTTGTATGTGATGGAGTACTTTTCTTTTGCTACTTAAAAAATTCTCTCTTTGTCTTTGACATTCGACAATATGATTAGTGTCTTGGACTAGATCTATTTGGATCTATTCTGTTTGGGGTACACTGGGCATCTTGGTTCTGTAATTTTATGTCTTTCATAAAAAAATGGGAAATTTTCAGTGATTATTGCCTTCTTTAGCCCCTCTGCTTCCTTTTCCTTCTCTCCTCTTTCTGGGACACCTGTAACATGTATATTTGTGCACTTCCAGTTAACTTTGGGTGCTTTAGCAGGGATAGTCTTTGAGGCTGTTTCTTCTCTCTGACCCAAAGAGGACTCTTATTTGAAGTCTCTTTCTACAACTTAGCTTGTTGCTCTCACGGATTTGCTAGCCTCCTCTTAATTGATTACCACAATAGTCTTCATTGTTTTTGGCAGTGTCTTTATACTTGAACTTCCCCATACTCTTTTCCAAATAATGTCAGTTACATTGGGAGAGCAATAGAGCTAGCAATTTCACTTGTGGACATTTATCTCAGAGAACTGGAAATTGTATTCTCACAGAAATTGCACACAAATGTTCATAACACCTTATATTCTGATAGCCCCAAACTGGAAACCACCAAATGGGTAAATGCATAAGCAAACTGTGGTAAAACCACAACATAACATATTACATAGCAATAAAAGGGAACAGACTGTTAATAGACAACAATTTTGAAGACTTTAAAGGAAATCGTACTTTCCTTGTTGAAGTAAAGCCAACTGCAAAAGCTTACTACATGATTCCATTTCTATAAAATTATTGAAGTATCAAAATTATAGATATGAAGAATAGATTGGCAATTGCCAGGTGTTAGGAATAATATGGACAGTGAGTAGGTATGTCTACAGAGGGGTAGCATATAAAATGCTTGTGTTGCTGGCTGAGTTCTGTATTTAAATATGGTCATAGTTGTATGAAACTACACATGTGATCAAATTGCACAGAACCATGCATACACACACAAACAAATACAAATTATTTCATTTATAACTGGGGAAATTTGAAAAAGCTCTGTGGATTGTTTCAATATCAATTTTCTGGCTTTCATTTTATAGTATAATTATGCAAAATGTTAATACGGGTTAAGTGGACACAGTGAAGTTTACAATAGCTTCGTAACATTTCTTTGCAACTTCTTATAAGTATAACTTAATTCAAAGTAAAAAAAGTTTTTTAAAAATGAATTATGGACATAAATGTAAAATGCAAAACTATGCAATTTTTAAAAGAAATCATAGAAAATCATCAGGACCTAGGGTTAAATCTAGATTTCTTAGACATGAAAATGAAAGCATGAAAACATAATCCATGAGAAAAAATTGTACTTCATCATAATTAGAAACATTTAATCTTCCAAATAGCTTGTTAGAAGGATGAAAAGTCAAGCTACAGATTGCGACCTACCTATCTGACAAGTCTTTGTATCTGAATATATTTTTAAAAAATCAAACAACTTTACAAAATACCTAGTTAGAAAATGGGCAAAATATAAACAGAGAATTCGCTGAAGAGGATTCACAGATGACAAGTGAACACATAAAAATCTGTTCAAAATCGTCAATGGGGAAATGTAGATGAACACCACAATGAGAAATCACATTTCCCCCAATCAGAATGGCATAATAAAGCATAACGATAATATTAAATCCTGGCAAGTATGTGGAAAAACTTGATTACTAACACATTCCTGGTCGGAGTGCAAAATAATACAGAATAATTGATTTTTTAAGAGTGTATAGGGTGTTTGTGTGTGTGTCTGTGTGCATATGCATGCTTTAACCTGAGATCGAGATTAGAAATCTAGCAGTAGATATGGTTAAAATAGGTAATTGTCTGCTACTAAAAATATTATGGATTTCCGTTTTTTTGTTTTCCTTCACAACAGTAATTCAGCTATTGTACCGGAAAGCTATGATGTGGAAAATTAGTATTACCAAGAATCTCACAAGCAAATGGCCTAATACAAGAGAAGATGTATTTCAGATCTTATGTTATCCTGAAGGCATTTACATTTCAAGTGTTTTCAAAAGAAAGTGTGCAAAAGTGCAAGCTCCTGTGTGTCTATATGTTTGCAGTGTTTTGGGGTGGGCACACCTGGAACTGAAAACTCTGCAATTTGGATGGCAGCAGAGCCCGGTCCTGCTGGGGTGCTGGGGTGCTGGGGTGCTGAGAACCCTCCGACCCTAAGCCTTTCTTTGGCCTCTGCTCTGAGTGGGGAACTGAGGGCCCCGCTGCTGCTCTTCCACCCCCAAGGCTGACACTTGCACCCCCAAGGCTGACACTTGCAGCCATGCAATGCTGCCTCTCTTGCTGTTCTTCTCTGGCCATGATGAGCTGACCTCTCCAGGCCATGATAAGTGGAGAGCTCTTCTCTGCAAGAGAGACTTTTGCCATCCCCAGGCATGGCTAGAGTTGCCCTTCTGGTTCCAGAACTCCAGGCCAGATTGGGAAGACCCCTGTTGTCTCACTTGGGAGGTCCAGGAGCAGCAAGTCAGAATGCGACCTCGTCCTGTTTAAGGGAACTAGAGTGCCAAGGGGAGGAATGGCTGGTAGTCCCTGTGCTTGGAGGGCTCAGAGCACGACTGGCACAGTTGTACCTCACTGGTCTGACCTCACATAAGAGGTCAAGCAACTCATGTGGAGATGGAGGCAGGAGGGGGTAGGGATGGGATCTGGAGGCCTGCTGCTGATACATCTTCATGCACTCAGGAATTGCATGGAAAAAGCCCTAACGTGTCTCTAGACAATGTGAAGAGTTGAGCTGAGCTCAGAGAGCTGAACTGAACTGTGAGGCATAGAAAGTAAGCAATTAAGACAAAACGGAGTAGTGAAACATTTAATTACTTGTTGTGATGGTATAAGCAAGAGGTTAATGCAGAATAAAAGTGCTGCATCCCCATGGAACAGCACCACCAGGTGAGGATCAGATGGACCAATGTAGGCATGATATAGTCCCACTGCTGAGGAAACCCCAAACATAAGGCTTTGCAGTATAATGGACCAAAGTGCTAGAGGAAGGGAAGGGCGCACTAAGAAGAGAAAATGGCTGAACACTAAGTCAGAGCAGAGATAGTGTCTTCCAAGACTTTCCTCCATTTCCCTGATAAGAAAATCTTAGCAGAGGCACCTGGGGAAGCCCTCAACTTAAAAATTTAGATAAGTGTAAAAGCATGACCAGCCAGAGGGGGTTACTGAATCCTTGTCTACAACTTCCTTAGAGGGTGTAATGCACTGGCTGTGCACAAAGTCTGGTATGGGGAGGGCGGCTTTCCCTTAAGAGGCCTGTCTGATAAAGCCTGCATAATTGCCTAAGATTAGGCTTGAAAAATGACATTCAGGGTTTTGACTGGGAGTTGAATTCCTCAGAGAAAGGTACAATAACCTATTGTACAAGAGCCCTCGAACAATAAGGATGCTACTCTATACTGCTGTGGTGGTGAATCTCACATTTCAAATGGTTAGATTAGAATGTTCCATTTTTTTTTGGTCAAGTAAACACTGGCCTGATTGTTACTGTGAAGGTACTTTGTTCATGAATTTGCATTTATCAGTTGATTGCATCTACAATCAACAAAAGAGATGACCCTCAGCAATGTGAGGCTTCTCCTCATCTAGTCAGTTGGAGATCTTAAAAGCAAGAACCGATTATGTCAGAAGTCAAGAAGAATATCTGTATCTATTCAGTCAGCCAAGTTACCCTGGGATAATTCAACTTCACCTTTAACAGAGTTTCCAACTTGCAGCCTGCTTCATGGAATTTGGACTTTCCAGCCTATAGTCATGCTGTGTGAGCCAATTCCTATAATAAATATTATCTATCTATCTATCATCTGCCTATCATTTATCTCTATCTGTTTATCTATCCTTCTTGCTGGTTTTGTTTCTCTGGAGAACCCTAATACAGATTTTATTACTGAATGAGGATCTTGTGAAACAATCTTAAGGAAATTTCTGAATTGGTTCTTGGGTTTTTTGAATGGATTCTCTAATCTGATTAAATTTAAAGGCAATAATGACTATTACTAACGATCAAGAGGGCATTGATAGTCCATAACATGAATTGGCGATAGAGAGAAGCACAATAACACACTGGATACTCCTTCTTAAATGCTAATAAGAGGCTCTGGAGGGCTATGTATTTGTATATTAGCATAGGGTTGTAAAGCTAAACGTATATTGCAGTTGGCTGGTTGTTCCTAACTATGCTGGACAAAGTGGTTAAAGAAATGGATGAACTCAGGGATTCAAATTACCAGCTCAAGTACCACATGAATGATATGAAAGTGTCTATGTGTGCCCTAAAGGAAACTCCTATTTCTTGTAGCCACAGAATTAAGGTTTCTGAAAAACAAATACAAAGTATCATTGATTGAGCAAGTAGCTGAATTAAAACATAAATTCCAAACCTTGTATGGTGTCTGTCGTTAAAGTGAGGGCATTGTTTGATAATGAGTGGGATCTTGAAAATTAGAACGGGAACACATGAGCTGATGATGGTGAGGGCATCAAAACCCTAAATTCTGGTGAATTTCCTTGCCAAATAAACCTGTGATGGCCTCCCCGGAAGAACAACCCCTACTATCCATCTGAGGAGATTAATGCTATGTTGTCATATCAAACTGGAATGGAATCCCCTGAGATAGCTGACCTGCAGGACACTGCTAATTCCTCTCATGACTAACCCCCTACCAACCCTCTTTGCCTCCAGACTTATAATTAAATTGAAATCCTAGCAGGCACCAATAAGTCAGGTAAAAAGTGTGACCCATAAGGAAGGTGTGCTACACTCTAAACGAATTTCATGCTTTTTTCCAACTTACAGGGACATAAATCTGTGGAATATATGTGGGAGTGCATATTAAAGATGTGGGAATTAGGTGGAGGGAATATAAAGTTAGATCAGGCTATGGAATCTCCTAAGCAGAGATTCTGGATTTAAAGTTAGATTCTGTAGCCACAGTTGTAAGGGTTCTAAAAGTTTGTTCAGTTGATTGGCTGAATCATGGACCAAAAAGGTGACCTACGTTAAATGAAGTTAAAATGCTAAAAACTGCCCTGATATAATGTAGATAAAGGTATCCACAGGATTAGAGAGATTGAAATGTTAGAATTTATCATGTAAGCACTGCTCACCCAACTAGGAGTGACTAGAAGACAAATGTTTCACCACAGTTGGGAGAACTGAATTTGTGAAAGGACTTCCATCAGCCCTAATGGATGTGCTCACTCTTCTCCATGTCATATATTACTGTGGGGAGCATGATCACAATATTTATTCTTAATAGGATCCTTAAATGCATGAGGATGAGTAGATTCCAGGTTGGCAGAAGCAAAGTAATATCACTTAATCAACAAAGACAGGGTGGGCATGACGGATACCACAATGGAAAGCTGAGCCAAAGCAATAGTCAGAATATTATGACTTGCAGAGATGTATGAGGTTGTTTAGTTCATGAGGTAACTGGGAGTGAAAAGGGGAAGTACACTAAATTCTTGCTTGATCTGTATAAACAGAAGAGTTCTATATCAAGTAAAGTCTAACTAAAATCACAAAAACTGTCACAATCTCTCAATTTCCAAACTTGAGAGTTTACAGATCCAGAATCCCCTGAATGAAAGTGAGGTCAGGTCTTTGTGGTTAAGAACCTGGCTACATGTCCAAATATTTATACCGTAAGTCTTTTTCCCAGCCTTCTCCAAAGGGACTGACAGCTCTTTTCAGGGTCATTGTGCATTGGGGGGAAATATTTTCGTGAATACTTGACACTAACTCTGAACTGACACTAATTTGTAGTGACACAGAGTGATACTGTGGCCCACCAGCCCCAATAAGGACCTAAGGGGGTCACGCGATCAATAAAGTTTTAACTCAAGTCCACCTTACGGTGGATACAGGGGTCTCTGCACCTATTCTGTGGTTATTTCCCCAGTTCTAGAATGCGAATTGGAATAGATATAATTGGAAGAATCCCCACATCGGTTCCCTGACCTATGGAATGAGAAAAGACCAAATGGAAGCCACTAGACCATAACCTACTTAGAAAAATAGTAAACCAAAAACAATACAGCACTCCTGGAAGAATTGTGGAGATTAGTGCCACAAACAAGAACTTGAAAGGTGCAGAAGTGCTGATTTCCACCACGTCCCCATTTATCTCTCCCATTTGGCCTGTGAAGAAAATGGACGGATCTTGGAGGATAACAGTAGATTATTGGAAATTAACCAGGTGGTGACACCAAGTGCAGCTACTATTTCAGATGAGGTATTTCTTGAACAATTCAACACATCCCCTACTACATGGTACCTTGCAGCTATTGATCTTGAAAATGATTTTTTTCTCAATATTTTTTATTAATAATCACCAGAAGCAGTTTGATTTCAATTGACAAGGCTGGCAGTACAACTACACTGTCCTACCTAGGGTATATCAGTTTTCCAGTCCTATGTTATAACCTAGTCTGTAGGAATCTTCACCACCTTTTCCTTCTGCAAGACATCAGACTAGTCCATTATGTTGATGACATGCTGATTGGAACTGGTGAGCAACAAGTAGCAACAACTCTAGACTTATTTGTATGGCATTTGCCCAGCAGAGGCTGAGAGATAACCAACAAAAATACAGGGCCTTCCACCTCAGTGAAATGTCTAGACATCCATGGGTGTGGGACATGTCAAGTTATTCCTTCTGTAGTGAAGGATAAGCTATCACTTCTAGCCCCTCCTAAAACAAACCCTAATGCCTAATGTGCCTCTTTGGATTTTGGTGACAGCATATTCTTCATTTGGGTGTGCTACTCTGGCCCATTTACCTAGTGAATCAAAAGCTGCTAGTTTCCAGGGATACTAGAATAAGAGGAAGCTCTGCTTCAGATTCAGGCTACACTGCAGGCTGTTTTGCCACTGTGGCCATATGGTTCACTACAGCAAACAGTGCTTCGATTATTAGTGGCAGATAGAGATGCTGTTGGGACACTTTGGGAGGCCTTTATAGAAAAATCACTGTGCATACCTGTACAGTTTTGGAGCAAAGTTCTTACTATCTTCTGCAGATAACTACTGTCCTTTTGAGAAACCGCTTCTGGCTTACTATTGAGCCTTAGTAGTGATACTGCTTGGTATCTTAGTATATTTAGTATACTAGTAGCTTAATAGAGATGCTTAGCCATGGGCCAGCAAATTGTCATAAGACCTGAATTGCTTATCATGGATATGTGTTGTCTGGCCTACCAAGTCATACATGTGGGTGTGCACAGCGGCACTCCATCATCAAATGGAGGCGGTGTATATGAAAGACAGCTCAAGCAGGCCCTGAAGGCCTGAGTAAGTAACACAAGGAAGTGGCTCAAATGCCCATGCCCCCCAATCTTGATACCTTACCTGTTTCTCTCAGTTCATAGTTATGGTTGTTGGGTACTTAGCTATAGTTAGTTGTCTGAAGGAAAGTAAACTTGGGTTTGGTTTACAGATGGTTCTACACCAAATGCAGTGACCACCCAAAAATGGACAGCTGCAGCACTGCATCTTTTTTCTGGATCATCCCTAGGAGCAATCCCTCCTCTTGGTAGGCAGAACTTCAAGCAGTGCACTGGGTTATTCACTTTTCTTGGAAGGAACAATGGTCAGAGGTGTGTTTGTCCATGGATCCATGGTCTGTGTCTAATGGTTTGGCTGGGTGATCGGGGACTGGGAAAGATCATGATTAGATAATTATGGACAAAGAAGTTTGGGGAAGAGGCATGTTGAATAACCTTTCTGAATGGGCGCATGATATGAAGACATGTGTGTCCTATGTTAATGATTATCTGAGAATGGCCTCAGTAGAGGAACATTTTAATAATCAAGCAGATAGGAAGGTCTTCTCTGAGATACCAGCCAACTTCTTTCCTAAGGCATTCTTGTGATTGTCGAATGAGTCCATGAACAAAGTGGACATAGTTGTAGGGATGGAAGTTATGCATGAGGTCAGCAACATGGACTTCAACTCACCAAGGCCAGCCTGGCTGAGTGCCCAATCTGCCAGCAGCAGAGACCAACACTTAGTCCTTGATATGACACCATTCCCCAAAGCGATCAGCCAGCTGCCTGGTGGCAGGTCGATTACATTGGAATACTTCCATCATATAAGAAGCAATTATTTGTGGGTCCTGAAAAAAGATACTCTGGATATACCATCCCTGCATGCCATGCTATTGCCAACACTATCATCTGTAGATTTGCAGAATGCCTTATCCACAGTCATTGTATTCCACATAGCATTGCTTCTGATCAGTGAATTCACTTCTGAGCAAATGAAGGTAGGTAATGGGCCCATTGCTCATGGAATTCACTGGTTCTATCTTGTTTCCTAACATCTGAAGTAGCTGGGTTGATAGAATGGTGGGATGGCCTTTTGAAGACTCAGTTACTTTGCCTACTGTGTGGCAATATCTTGCAGGGCTGGGCTGCCAATGTTCTCCAGGTGATTGTATAAGTTTGAAATCAGTGTCTACTCTATGGTGTTGTTTTCCCATAGTCAGGATCACAGGTCCAAGAATCAGGAAGTGGAAATAGAAATGGCACCACTCACTATCATCCCTAATGAGCTCCTAGAAAAAAATATTTCCTACTTGTCCGTGTGACCTTATGCTCTTCTGATCTGGAGGTCTTAGTTCTCAGGGGAAGACACAATAATGATTCTATAGAAGTGGGACTATGAGCTTGACCCAACCACTTTGGACTCCTCATGTCTCTGAATCAATAAGCGAAGAAGGAAGTTTCTGTACTAACGGAGGTATTGTTCCTGATTACCAATGGGAAATTGGACTGCTGCCACACAGTGGTAGTAAGGAAGAGCATGTGTGGATACAATAGAAGAGATCCCTTAGGATTTCTTTTAGTGTTACCATTCCTTGTGAATAAAATCAATGGGAAACGATAACCCAATTCAGGCAGAACGACTAATGGTCCTCACGCTTCAGGAATAAAGGTTTGGGTCACTCCACCAGGACAAGAACCATGGGACCAGCTGAGGTGTTTGCTGAGAATAAAGGGAATATGAAATGGGTATGGAAGAAGGTAATTATAAATGTCAGTTTTGACCATGTTATCAGTTGCAGAAAGGAGAACTATAAATGTTATATGTGACTTTCTTATTTTTCTATGAATATCTTTTTTTTCTCCCTTCCATTATCCTCTTATCATATAACTTACATTGCATTAACTTTGTGTCCTAGGATTTAAGGTATAGGATATTAAGAATAAGACTGAACATCACCAAAGGACTTGACTCCTCTTCTGGGGCGAGGGCATGTTGTCAGTTGTACATCAGACAGTTGTATCATATTAGGTGGAAATATAATTCCACTATTGTCTTTATTTGGAAATTAAGTATGGTTTAAGGTGATGTGTATGGATGCCAAGTTGACAAAAGTTGGACTATGATGGTTAATTTTGTGTGTCTACTTGGTTAGATTATTATATTCAGTATTTTGGCCAAAGGCCATCTCTTGATCTGATTGCTACTAAGAGGTTATTTCTTACATCAATTTGCCTCGATAATCAGTTGATTGAGTCTATTGCTGATTGCATCTATAATTATTAAAGAAGACGGGTCTCAGTGATGTGGGGAGTCTCCTCTTTCATTGAGTTGGAGGTCTGAAAAGCCTGACGAATGATTTCAGAAGTCAGAAAAAATTTCTGCCTCTACCTTGGCCAGCCCTATTCCTTTCCTGAGCAACTCAGCTTCTCTTCATTAGGATTCTTTCCAGCTTAAGGCCTGCTCTATTGAATTCAGACTTGTGAGCCCCTATGTTCACATGAGCCAATCCTATAATAACTAATGTACACAGGCATATGTATCTATTTCTCTGTTTCTCTGGACAACCATGACCAATACAACTGGGGAATGCTCATAAATGTTTTGCTTATTGAGGATTTGAAATACCACTTCTGCAAATTACAGTGCCACAGAAGATTTGAACAATCGCAAGAGATGGCACTTTTTCAGAAACAGGTGTATGTGTATGGCCTAAGTCAATCCCTACATATCCGATATGACATTATGCATTTGCTGATACTTTGTTGAAGGGCCATTTCATCTGAATGAGAGCAAGTATATTGATATTTATTTTTATTATTTCCTGAGTAAAATATGAACAATATGGAAATATTTTAAAAATATTTTAAACATACAGATTTTTTAATGCTCCTAATATCTGTCGAACAAAGGGCTATTTAGTCTACTAGACCTTTTTGAATTACTATAGACACAGTTAATTATTTTTTCTTATATAAGTGAAATAAAAGTAATATAATACAAAACAACATAGTACAACATTATGGTAACATGATTTCAAAATGTATAAAATATATGTTATGAAACTTAAGATATAAATCAGCTATTTTTTACAGACTATATATTTGTTTAGATTGAAAGTTTAGGAGATATTACACGTGTATTATTAAAACTTACTAGAAAGTATAGCACATAACTGGCCCTGAAAAACGCATTACTATATGGGATAATGGTGAGAAAGTTAAAATGAGTTTAGGGAAACTGATGATTCTAGTATCCATCACTTTCTAGCTATGTGTCTAAATCAAGATAAACTTAATTTATCTGTATCTTTATTTCCTTTAACTAAAATAGATATACTAATAGAGTGGTACCTAACTCATATTTATATTGTCAGATTTTTTCCCCTTCTTTTGAGAAAAATAATATAAGCAAAAAAGCAATAAATTTCAAAGCACAGTACCACACTTAGCTGTAGAACATATTTCAGAATATGACACGGGTTGCAGTTCCACAATTTTAGGTTTTTACTTCCAGCTGCTCTAAGATATTGGAGACTAAAAGAGATATCAATTTAATGACTCAGCATTTATATTCATTTGCTAAATCCTATTTTCTCTGTTTAACTCCACCATCACCTTTGAATTTTCCATTCCTCTCTTTAGGGGTATTTGGGCTATGATCATTCTAACTTTTTCAACCAGTACCATTCCAGCCAATCCTAAAGAACACCTAGGGCAATATGTAAGATTCCACAAGGGCTGAATGTGCTAGAGTGTGTTAGTTAGATTCAGTTGTCAACTTGGTCAGATGAGCATACCTTGTCTTGTTGCTGCGGACATAAGCCAATGGTACATGAACCTCATCTGTTGCTAATTACATCTGCAGTTGGCTAGGAGGCGTGCCTGCTGCAATGAGTGACATTTGACTTAATTGGCTGGTGCTTAAATGAGAGAGCTCAAAGTAGCACAGCCAAGCAGCTCGGCATTCCTAATCTCAGCACTTGCAGCTTAGCCCAGGCCTTTGGAGATGTAGAAAGAAGTCACCCTGGGGAAAGTTGTTGGAACCCAGGGGCCTGGAGAGAAGACCAGCAGAGACCATCCTGTGTCTTCCACGTAAGAAAGAACCTCAGTGGAAAGTTAGCTGCCTTTCCTCTGAAGAACCAACAAAATAAATTCCCTTTTATTAAAAGCCAATCTGTCTCTGGTGTGTTGCATTCTGGCAGCTAGCAAACTAGAACATAGAGTAATTTTCTTGATTTGGGAAATGTGATGCATATATCCTCACCACTTCTAATCTATTAAGTCAAGACAATGGGAAAGAAAGTGTAAGGGTTTAGGAATGCTTAATCTATTTACGTTTAATGGAATTGTTAAGGTAGGATTTATGTCTGTCATATTTGTTTTCTTTTTGTCATATATTTTTATTATCATCTATTCCTTTATTAATGCTATTTTACTAGATATTTTTAGTGTTCCATTTTAATTCCTTTGTCATTTCTTTAATTTTACTATTTTTCAGTTATTTCCTTAGAATTGCCTTGGAGATTATAAGGATCTATATCAGAGTAATATCAACTTGATTTTACTAGTACACAGAATTTAGCTTCTAGATAATTCTGTTCCTTCTTTTTAGTCTTCTGTGTTATTGTCATAAATTACATCTTTACACATTTCTGTGCCTATCAACATAGATTTATAATGATTGCTTTATGTATTTGTTTTTATATTAGATTGGAGAAAAAATAATTACAAAAATACATTTATACTGTATAATAAGCAGAGTTTTTTAGGGAAACAAAATTAATAGATGTGTGTGCATGTATAATGTAAACATTATGAGGTTTTTAAAAATAGGAATTGGATCATATGATTGTGAGGATGGACAAGTCCAGATTTTTTAGGGCTGGCACAAGCTGGAACTCTGAAGGTTTTTGATGAATTTCCCAGTAGAAGCTGGCTGGCTAAAGTAGAGATGGAAATTCTCCCTTCTCTTCTGGTTCTGTCAGTGTTTAGCCTCTTGCTTCCTTTGGCTTTCTCTCTGTGTTTTTTTCTTTCCATCTGACTGAATTTCACTTCATTTATAAGGTCTCCAGGAATAGGATTAAGACACATCCTGATTGAGGTGAGCTATACCTTCTTAAGTGAAAAAAAAAAAAAAAAACTCATCAGAAGCTCCTACTTACAATGGGCTCAAACCCACAGGAATGAATTAAATTTAAGGACATATCTTTTTCTGGGCTACAAACCACCACATTCCACACACTTAGCTTCAATTTATGCACTTGGCTTCAAAATCTCCTCAGCTAAATACCCAAGTTAATCGCTTTCAAGTTCTGACTTCCATTTGACATCAGAACTCAATTTCGCCAAGTTTTCTGCCATTTTAGTACAAGGATCACCTTGCCAGCAGTTTTCAACAACACATTCATCATTTCCTTCTAAGGCCTCATAAAAAATACTTTTTGCATCCATGTTTCTATGAATCATCTCTTCAAAGTAATCTAGGCTTCTTAAAAGCAAGTATTTCACAATTCTACCACCTCTACCCACTACCCAATTCTAAAGCCATTTCCAAATTTTTGTTATTTGCAATAGTATCACCCCACTGTCCTAGAATCAAAGCCTGTTTTACTTTCCTAAGCTGCTCAAGCAAATGCCATGAAATGGATTGATTAAACAATGGCTTATGGTTTGACAAATTAGCTTGTGGCTTTGAGTCTTAAAGAAATACCAAATCAAAGCTTCATCAAGACAATGAGTTTTCCTCAAAGATTGTGGCATTCTGGGGCTGGCTGCTGGCAATGCTTGGTTCCTCCATCACATGGCAAGGCACAAGACACCATTTCCTGGTCTCTCCCTTCAAACCACAACATATGTCCTCTATGTTTATCCATGTATTTACTTTAGGAGTTCTCTTTATGTGGATTCAATTTCTGTCTATTGTCCTTTATTTCAATACTCCTTCTAGTATTTCTAATACAGCTCGATTGCAAACAAGGGATTCCATCACATTTTGTTTATCTGAGAAAGGTTTTAATTTCTCCTTCATTCTTGACAGTTTTGCAGGTATATAATTCTTGGTTGAAAGTTTCTTTAAACACTTTTAATATTTCATTCCATTGCTTACTAGCCCCCCTAGTTTCATATGAGAAATGCCTGTGATCCCTTATATGTGAGACATTGCTTTTCTCTTGTTTCAAATTTATCATTTTGTTTTTTGACTAATTGTTTTAGATGTGTTTAGGTGTGGATGTTTTTGAGTTTATCCTTCTTGGATTTCATTGAGATTCTTAGATGTATAGATGATATTTTCCATGAAATTTCAGGATATTTTTGGTCTGTTATTCTTTCAAATATTTTTATGGCATTTTTCCTTCTACTTTCCTTCTTGGACTTCCATTATGTGTATGATGGTGGCTAGCTGGTGGCCAGAAGTTCTCTCAGACTTGCACTTTCTTCATTTTTCTTTCTCTTAATCTGACTGTATAAACTCAATTGATCCATCTTCAAATTCGATGACTTTTTTTGTTTGTTTCAACTGCTCTTATCTGTTGTTGAACTCCTCTAGTGAATTTTTCATGTCAATCAATTACATTTCAACTCTAGCATTTCTATTTGGTTGCTCTAAATCACTTTCACAATTTCTACTGCTTAATTTTTTCTATTTCATAAGACATTGTTCTCATACTCTTCTTTAGCTGTTTAGGCATATCTCATTGAAAATATTTAAAATGCCTAATTTAAATTCTTTGTCTAGTATGCTCAATGTCTGGGCTTCCTCAGGTACAGTTTATATTGATTGTTTTATTTATTATGTTTGGATTATTCTTTCTTGTCCTTTGCAGATCTTTAAAAAAAATTTGGTAGAAATAATGAAATTTTAAATAATACAAAGTAGAAATTCTTGAATTCAGACCCTTTTTCCCCCAGGTCGTTATTTGTTTGGTGAATTTTCTGAACTAATGCTGTAATGTCTGTAGACTTAGTCATGTATGGACATTGAAGTCTCTACTCAGTATGCTTAGTGGCCAGCTAATGATATAATTTTAAATTCCAGGGTGAATAAACCTCTTAGAGTTTGCCAATGGGTTCTGTGTGCATGTTGAGCATGTCTTCAACACTCAGTTAGGCAGTTTACAACCTTGTCTTAGTCTTCATGTCCTAGTGGCATAGACCTCCAGATCAGTCAAATGTGAGGTTATGGGCTTTTTCAGCTCTTTCCTGAGTATGTACAAAGTTTTTAACATACTTGTGACCTTCTAGATCTCCAGGAATATGGTAGAAAATTCCTAGAATAAAAAAATGCTTCAAATTTCTGACATTTTACCTAAGCTTTCATGTAGTATACCCAAGATGAATTAAGAAATCAGTCCCTAAGCATTAGACTTTGATTTTTGAAATATGGGTATATTTTTATTTTCAGTTTGTTTTATCAGGAACTGGCATAAGATTTTCAATAACTTTAAAAAGAAGCTTTTAAGAATTTCTTCTTTAGGCTCTGGAAAAGTTCAACTTGCATAAGAAAAATGTTATCATCTAGCATATACTTGGTAATCTATTTTTGCATAGTGAAAAGTAAATGGGAATATTTCTATTTTTATTTTTGTTTGTTTTTACACAACTTGAATATTTCCATAATTAAAAAACATTTTGAGTTTTCTTCCTTTTATTGAATTATTTTTTCTTTAATATTCTTAAAATTTCTGTCCATGACCATCACCTATTTGTTTTTGAATAGTAACTAACAGAAATTCATTATATATTAAAGATGAACCCTTTGTATATCACATTACCATAGCTTTATAATAGGTCTTAATATCTGTCATTTTAAGTTATCTAAGTTAGTCCTTGTTCTTCCAGGTTGTTATGATTTTTCTTCATCCCTCGCATTTTCATATGAATTTCAAGATTAGCTTATCTATTTAAAAATGCGTACAGGAATTTTCTGGAACACATCATTTTTAGTTAAGGTGTGGCCAATTGAAGCATGGTGGAGCTTAATCTAGAATCCTGGGGGCTTTTTAAATAGAAGACCATGGAAGAAGTTTGAAGTCAGTTGAAACTTAGAGGAGGAAAGGAGAAGAGATTTCCAGGTGACAAGAGGGAGAGAAGCTAGCCAAGGAGCCCTAAGTATCACAGCAAGCCAGCACTAGAATTGTACTGGTCCCAGGAGGGAACAAACCTTCTATCCTCTAAAACAGTGAAACAACAATTCTCTGTTGTTTAAATCAACACATTGCATGGTATTTGTCATAACTGGCTGAATAACTAAGACATATACCAGTTTTGGACTTTGGCCGTTGGTTTGGCTAGATGATCAGAGACTTTGAGGGATCATAATTTGAAAAATGGTGACAAGGAGGTCTTTGGAAGAGCTTTGTAGATAGACCTTCTGAATGGGAAGAAAATGTCCAAAATGGCACTGTTCTTCCCATAGCTAGGAATCACGGATGCAGAAGTCCAAGTTGTAAATTGAAATATAACGATATATTATTACCTCTAATGATTCATGGGCAAAATTTTGGCTTACTGTCTCTACTATACTGGTCTAAGGGTGTCAGTTACAAATAGGAGTGTTTCTACCAGGAGACGAAATAATGATTCCATTGAACTAGAAATTAAGACTGTCACCTGGCCACTTTGATCTCCACATGTCTCTGAATCAACAGACAAAGAAAGCAGTTACTGTACTGGTTAGGGGGATTGATCTTGATTACCTGGAATATAGGAGATCCCTTAGGTCATCTCATAGTACTACCATGTCTTGTTCAAAGTCCATGGAAAACTACAACCCAATGCAGGCAGGATAACTAATGGCCCAGACTCCACCAAGCAAAGAACCACAACCATCTGAAATGCTTGCTGAGGGCAAAAGGAATATGGAATGGGTGACGGAAAAATATAGTTATAAATGCCTGTTATGGCCATGTGAACTAGTTGTAGAAACAATAACTGCAATTGTTGTGAATGTTTCTTAATTATTTTTAGTTAATATATTTGTTTAACTCTTTTGTTATTAACATATTTGTATGTGTATGTGCAGAGAGAGAGAAAGAGCAAAATATCTTTGTTTTCCACTCTTCTTTATTTCTTTATCCCATATCATAAGATTGATTAATAATAGTTAAGTTTACATTATGGTATTTAAGTTAAAGCATATCAAGGAGAAGAATGAACATCATCCAAGGCCTGCTATCCTCTTTTGGCAGAAGATTAGAGAATTTTAAATTGTACGCAGAATAGTTGTATCATGTTAGAAGCATGACACTACTATCTTTATTTGTAGATTAAGTATGGTTTAAGGAGGTGTGGAAGGATCCCAAGCTGACAATGTTTGGACTGTAATGGTTGGTCTTATGTGTCAACTTGGCTAGTTTATAGTACCTATTACTTATACACTAATCCAGGTCCTTCTTTGAAGATTTGGTTCTTACGTGAAGATTTTGTAGATGTTGTTAACAATTTATGGTCAGACATTACATAAAGGAGATTGCACTTGATAACGTGTGTACATAAGAGTAAGTGTGTAGGTAACGTAAGACACCTCCTCCAATTAGTTGAAGGCAGGAAGAGCAAATTGGGGTTTCTCAGAGAAGAGGAAATTCTGCCTTATGACTACTACAGATGATAATATGTATCTCTAGTATACAATTGATGGACAATAAACATTTTTGGATTTTTTTTACATACTGAAATAAAGTGACTGTTAATGGTTTGATATGTGAAAAAGTGGTGCTCATGAATGCAGTTTGTAGATAGGTGAAGAAAAGAATTGATTTTTAGAATTGATAAGCAGTTTAGCTATTTCAAGTAATCCGACAGTGAGGTGTAGTGACAACAGAGGATGAAAGAGAGGGATCAAGCTGAGGGAATATGCACTTTGGACAATTACAAAAACTAATGTGAATTAATATGAAAAGATTTTAAACTGAATAACTAAAGGAATGATGTATAGTATGAAGTTTTAGGTAGAACAGAGTCATTTTCTTTTGCTTTCCAAAAGGGAGTTCAAGGAATGGATTATAAGCATTTATTATGAAGCATATTTCATTTGAGGTAGTTATTGAAACACACAGTATGTAGACCAGAGAGACATGATAACATTAGAAATTAGAATTATCATTTATCAGAGTGAGAACAAATTGAATGGTGAGAAAGTAAACTACAAACATTTAAGTAGAATTTGGTCTTTGATTTAGTTTTAAGCATTCCTTAAACCATGGATTTCTGAGTAATGTTTGTTAAAAGGCAAGTCTGTATAAGAAAAAGGAGTTTGGGCCCAGACTGAATTTATGACAAGAACAAGACAGTGCTGCTGTGAGACTGAAAAACTTCCAGGCACAGAAGTAGACACAGATTTATTAGGACCTTATAAACAAGAGAGAGCCTCCAATGGCTGTTGGTCCAGAGAGGGGCAGGAGTGCAATGGGCAATATGTATATGATTTTAGAAGAAAGATATTCTGTATAACATGAGGCCATTAGGTCTCTAGAATAATCATTAAAGGGGCTTACGACCTGATGTTTTACTACGATTAATGGTTGAGATTAAGATACAATCAGTGCCATCCTGCTCCCATCTCTTTACATGTGTGATTACATTCTCTTCCCTCTTGGGAGGTTGTTTATCTTCTTGGCCTTTGTCCTGGTCAAGCAGATGGTTCCATGAATGGGGTTTTGTTACATTCAGGAGGGGGCCAGGGCCCTGGGCCACCAGGACATGTGCATGTATAATGGAAAAAAATCAGATGAAATTGTCTTTATTTTGTAAAGCATCATATAATTCTCTCTGCACCTCTTTATGAGTAGAATTCATAATTTTACATGAACGCTCTTGGCAAAATTGTGTTGAGATTTCTGAGACCTCGAACTTCTTGAAAATCTTACATTGGACCATAATGGGGTCGATCAGTGGCTGACCCAAATTCTCTTACTAGAGAATTATGTGTGGTTGAATAAAAGAAGGGTTAACACAATTGTTTGCTGGGTAATAACAGTGCTTCCCAAGGGAGAAAGCCATAATATACTATACTCATATTCACTGCTTTTTTTTCTCTTTTTGCACCAAACCAGAACAATAGTGTTTTCATGATGACATGATGACCATTCCTAAGACCTACATTTAATGAAAATTTATCCACCTAGGTAATATGCTTTGAATGGTATGCAATATCCTCCCAGAAAATGTTTCTCATACTTCTCAGTCTCAAATTTCATCAGATATGTCCCTGGAGTTAAAAAAAAGAAAAAACAATTTTTATCTACAAGAACAAACCAATAGGGCAGGACACAGTGGCTCAGTAGGCAGACCTCTCACCTGCCATGCTGGAGACCTGGGTTCAATTCCCAGTGCCTGCCCATGCAAATAAATGAATGAATGAATGAATTAATTAATTAATAACCAAAAAGATCTGTCCTATGAACCCATAAGCAATGTCTCCGCTTTATCTTTTTTATTTTTTTAATAATGGTCAGGCACCAGGAATTGAACCCGGGTCTCCAGGATGGCAGGTGAGAACCTTGCCTGCTGAGCCACAGTGGCCCGCCCTCTACTTTATTTTTATTACATTAATTCATAGTTTCCTAAAACTGCAGTTTATGTGCTTCAAAAAGCACAATACAATTCTAAACTTTTGAGCATGTTTTATGTATATATATGAATTTTTACGGGAGGAAATTCCATGGTTTACAATAGGTTATACAATAACTCAAATATCCACTGCCACAATTTATGTAGCATGATACTTGAGACAGTCCAAAGGATGTTGTTTAATTATAGGAATATGATGAGTTCTGTATACTTTATAAAGTGCTATATGAATGGAATATATTACTATTAATGAAGACAAATTGGAAACGGAGTTTATTAAAGTCTTCTCTTAAATTGCAACTAAATTTTCTAGGAAGAATAACTCATCCAAGTTATGCCAGCATTTACTGCCTCAGTATTATACTTAGGCATTGTTCTAGTTTGATAGCTGCCGGAATGCAACACACCAGAGACGGATTGGCTTTTAATAAAAGGGGATTTATTTTGTTAGTTCTTCAGAGGAAAGGCAGCTAACTTTCCACTGAGGTTCTTTCTTACGTGGAAGACACAGGATGGTCTCTGCTGGTCTTCTCTCCAGGCCCCTGGGTTCCAACAACTTTCCCCGGGGTGACTTCTTTCTGCATCTCCAAAGGCCTGGGCTGAGCTGCAAGTGCTAAGATGAGGAATGCCGAGCTGCTTAGGCTGTGCTACCTTGAGCCCTCTCATTTAAGCACCAGCCAATTAAGTCAAATGTCACTCATTGCAGCAGGCACGCCTCCTAGCCAACTGCAGATGTAATTAGCAACAGATGAGGTTCATGTACCATTGGCTTATGTCCGCAGCAACAAGACTTGGTATGCTCACCTGGCCAAGTTGACAACTGAAATCTAACTAACACAGGCATCTTCTGAGGACAAAGGAAACTGAATATTTTCATTGCAGTGGTCTGGAGCAATCCAGCAAACTCTCTACCCTCAGCGGAATTATGTGCTCTGTAGAGGTCTGAATTTAAGCCTTGGAAAATGTTTCCTCCTGCTCTACCCTTTTCAAAATACACTCCTTCCTTGGATACTCTCCTGCAGCCCTAGTGTTAGTAGCTTCTCTCTACATTTTTATGACCACATTCTTTCAGACTTCTCTTTTACTCCTTCTGTCACTCAGATTTTACGTTTGCAATTCTTTATATTAAAATCCTTCTTTTCAAATTATCATGGGTTCCTGTCTCATGACTGGAGTCTGACTTTACAGCATAACATCTTTGTTTCAATTGAAATTACATAGTTACATTTAAACTCCATCAAAGAGTGGTTCTGAGGAAATTGGTGGGATGATATCCTGCAAGTTATCAGAACCATGAACAGTACGTTTCTTTGTAAGTTTGTATGGAGGAGGAAATGACTTCATGATATACATGGACAGTAGCAAATATATTTGTTGGTTGGTCAAGGGCCTACAGGGATTAATATTATACCATAGCTAAGGAGGTCTCAAGGAGAGACATGCAAGTGGCCCTATGCCCATCTGTTTTCCTTATATGAATCCACACCAGTAAATGTGTACCACAGAGGAGTCACTCAATAACTAGCATTGTGGATGATTGATGCAGAGGTTGCAAGCCAGCTTTGACCTTCATGCTTTTACATGGAGTGCTCTGGATTCATGAAGGATAGGTGAACCAGTCTGGAAGGATTTATGTACTCTAGAATTAATCCTAATCAGTACTGAATTAGGATTAATCCATCACTATAGGCTGGAAACTTGATTAGGTTATCTCCATGGAGATGTGACTCAATCAGTTGTGGCTATTAAACTGGATTAGGTGGAGACATGTCTCCACCCATTCTACATGGGTCTTGATTTACTTTACTGGAATCCTTTAAAAGAGGAAGCATTTTGGAGAAAGCTTCAGAATGACATAGCCACAAGAAGCAGAGAGTCCACCAGCCAGGGACCTTTGGAGATGAAGAAGGAGAAAGCGCTTGTTCTCCATGTTCACCAAATGCGTTTCCAGTTGAGGAAAAAGTGCTGAATGTCATCGGCCTTCTGGAACCAGGGTATCTTTCCCTGGATGCCTTAGCTTGGACATTTTTATAGACTTGCCTTAACTGGAACATTTTCTCGGCCTTAGAACTGTAAACTAGCAACTTATTAAATTCCCCCTTTTTAAAAGCCATTCCATTTCTGGTATATTGCATTCCAGCACTAGACATGAGACCAACAACATAGTTTTTTCCTTTCCTCAGTGCTGATCTAACTAATGCCACTGCTGTATTCCCAACATATAACTGATGTCAATGGTGAACGTTTGTATGGCTCTATCTCTTGAGACCAACGAGAAACTTGATTGAGTATTTAGGTCCTTTTTATTTTTTCCCTGGAGGTGGCAGTAATTTTTGTTATTACTGGACATTACTATGCACACGAGTTTACTTACCTTCCTGGCTGGCAACGCCTCTCAGCACCACTATCACAGGGTTTCCAGAATACCTGTTTACTAACACTGGATTTACTAATTCTGCACTTACTTTACATTTTACAATAAAGGGGGTACATCAATAGGTTTATGATCATGCAGCATATACTGTATTATCTATGAGAAACCAGTGTAACAGAAGGCTGCAGACTTGTGAGCACTCCTGGAACAGTCAAAGCTAGCCAACACCAGAAGGGCTGCCTAAAAGAGTGCATGCTAAAATATCAATCTGCAGAATTGTAAGCTGAGCTTATTTTTGTTTTTTGCCTTTTCTAAGCTATCACATTTTGAGGGTAGTTTGGTAGTGGAAGAAACAAATTAATACAATCTTATATTCAGCAACCTAAATTCACTTGTTGATTTAATCATTTCTAGATGCAGCTGTACATTCTTTGGGGTTTTTCACATTTTTCCTTGAATTTCTGAGGGTTTTTTTGTTCGCTTTTTTTTTTTTTTGCACTGGTTATGACTTGGTATGTAAAGCAGATTTGATTATAGCATCCTTAACTCATTCTTTTTTTTTTTTTTTTTCCGCATGGGCAGGCACCGGGAATTGAACCCGGGTCCTCGGGCATGGCAGGCAAGCATTCTTAATCTCAGAAGAAAGACTTTCAGATTTTCACCATTAAGTATGCTATTTTATCTAACTTTATAGATTAAGGAAATTTCCTTATCTTTAAATCATAGATTATAAAATTTATCAAATACTTTTCTCTGAATTCATTAAGATAACCATATGGATTTTCTTCTTGTTATGATTATAGATTTATTTTTGTCCAAAGGTTATATAAATATTATTTCTGGGAAGATCAGTTTGATACTGTTATTCAACCAATACTGCCACCCAAAAGCATTTAATGACCCTTTTGAATTTGCTGTTCCACTTCATGCTTATTGGTCTACTAGATTTCTTAAAAGTTTCTTAGCATTTTTTTTAGTCATTCTTTATATTTTCTACACATGAGCCACTGTCATTTTTATGTGTTGCAAATGTTTTTTTACACTTTATGATTTGCTTTTCACTCTCTTAATAATGTCTTTGGATGAGAAGATGTCCCAGTTTGTCATTTTCATTTGTAAATTTGTTTCTCCTTATTGTGTCATGCTAAAGAAAATTGTGCCTATTCCAAGGTCATGGAGATATTCTATGTTATTTGTAGAAGGTTGTTTTATATACCACATTCACATTATTATATAGTTTAGAGCCTTTATCATATTCTTCAATACATCTGAACTTACTGTTTATGAATACCTGAAACAGGTAATTGGAGACTTTTTTCCATAATGATAGTAAATTGAACCAGTCCCATTTATGAAAAAATACTTCACCAATGTATGTATTACCAGCTGTCCGATTAACCAAATATTCATTTTGTATGATCCATCAGCCTATTAGTTTAGCCTTGAAACATGACATACTTTGATGATAACATAAATCTTATCTACCAGCTTATGTCCTCCAAATGCATTTCTGTTCTTAAATTTTTGACTAGATTATATTTGACTGCCTACATTTTGTATTAATTTTAAAATCAGCTTATCATTGTCCACAAAAAGTATCTGTTGAGAATGTACTGAAATTGGATCAAATTTATAGAACATTTTATAATAGAAACATTACTTCCTGGTGAGATGGAATATATAAAAAACCAGAAAAAGAGAATAAGTCCTATCTCTGAACTCAGTGAAGACACACTGAATAATGACCAGAAGCCTAAAATTCTGAAGAGGAGAGGACCTTGTACATATGAGTTGACTGTAGGTACTTCAATCACATAATTTATAACTTCTAGACATTGGTAGGATGCTGAGAAGTTAAGCTTTGTACTAGGACAGGCCCACATTGGGCATGATGTGCAGAAAAGCAAGAGAGAAATTAGGCAGTTACTTGGTCGGGCTGCTTCATGCCTCAGTACATTTGCCAAATTCTTTTGCCACATTTGGTTTGGGAGACAACCTAGAAGGAAAGACTTAAAACTAGAGTAGAGCTTTTGACAATCTCACAAGCCAAAGACTAGGGTTTGGAGCTCCCAACGGTTGGCGAACCACCAGGCATTCAGTAGGGATACTGAGTCTTATTGAGAAGGCAACTTCCTATGACTTTATTAGCCAAAGAGCCAAATCAGAGAGAATGGTTAATCATCCTTAGAGAAAATCAGTATTTTCTGGAGGCTCTGTATTTTCATACCCAAAGTCAGGCAACAACAATAATGATGACAATAATGTTTTGTAGTTATCCCCAAAGAAGGAACCACACAACAAAGCATTGAAATAAAAAAAAAGATAGATATTAGAAACATCACCAGTGTTCCATAAATCAAAGTTAGTTTACAAAAGCACTTTAAATTCAATTTGATACAGATGCTTGAAAAACAGAGATAAAACATTTGAAAATTTCACCAGATTGGAGTTTAATAAGAAGATACAACTGGGATTCATGACCTGAAAACTGTTAAATCTGAATTAAGAACTTATTACATTAATAGCAGAAAAGACAGTGGAATATACTCAAGGAACTGGAACACAGCTAAATGTTCAATCTAAAGCCCTCATATAAAAAGACTGCGTGCAAACATAAGTTAGAGATGTATGGAAAGAGTCCTAGAAAGAAAGAGACAGAATTTGGGGATGAAACAAAGGTAAGGATATAAGAGAAAATTCCAAACCACATCAACCCACAGATTCCAGCAGCCCTGCAAACACTGGGCATTGTAGATACTCTCCACAAACCTCATCACATCATGGCAAGAATACTGAACCCTTACGGGGAACAGAAATTTTTTAAATCAGACAGCAAATATACATACTGCTCAAAGGACTATTAAGGGGACTGAGAACTGACTAAAGCAAAATATTTTGGGGTTTGTAATATCCAGCTTTGTAATGTAATTCAAGTCATTAGGAATTTTTCTTGCACAAATGGGCTCATACTCCATAGACGAGGAATGAAACAAATGATTTTCCCCTTTTTATAAAGGGAAAGGACACAGCTGTCTTTGTTCTCTCCTGAAAGGGTTTTTGCCATCCTCTTACCTTTTGGTATGAAAATAAAGCATCTCGAGCAGCCATATTGCCTTGCATGCCTCAGATTTTAGGATCTAAAGATGCCTTCATGTTCTGGAACTTCAACACTTTTGATATGAAAATATCTAGGGTGAGAAAGTTTCTCAGGGACCCGGTGGCTGGACTTAGGTACCTAGTCTTATCTGTACCCACTCAGCTTTCTCTGGAGCATAAGTGTTTTAGTTCACTAAGGCTACCAGAATACAATACACCAGAAATGGGCTGGTTTTTATAAAGGGGGTTTATTTAGTTATAAATTTAAAGTTCCTCAGAGGAAAGGCAGCTAGTTTTCATCTCGGTTTCTCTGTCACAAGGGAAGGCACACAACATCTGCTGGCCCTCTCTCCTGGCTTCTGGGTTGAAACGTCTTTCGCTGGGGCTTGTCCTTTCTGCATCTCCATATGCCTGGGTCTGAGCTGCTCTGAGCTGGGTTGTGCTGGGCTGTGCTGAACTCCTTCTCTCTCTTCTGACCTCTCCTTTTATACCTCAATCATTGTGGAAGGCACTCCCCTTAGCCAAACACAGATATAATCAGCCATAGATGAAATCCACATGCTGATGATTTAAGTCCACAGCAACAGAACAAAAGGGCACTACCACCTGGCCAGGTTGACACCTAAACCTAACTATCACAACAAGTTCTATTATTCTTTCAGATCATGTGGGGCCAGGTAAAGGTGGTAGATTCTTTGCCCAGTGTGCTTAAAGACCAATTCCTGAGACACCAGAGATTCAAAGAGAGAAAGTTTATTGTTAGACGTGAAGCAGGAGAGCAGATGGCCTATTGGCCCCCAAAATCTGTCTCTCTGAACCGCAATAATTCTGATACTTTTGTAGTATTAAAAGATGGGCAGATTTTATTATAATGAGCACAATAGCCCTAGATGATGTAGCTAGAGATGATCTGATTACTGCACATGCATAGATTGACTATATACTTAGTCCTAGAATGTATGTAATAAAACAGTCACCTTAATATGATGATGGACATGAGTTGTAATATTATTTTGAGGTATAAATAACTTTTAGGTTAAAGATGAAGCACAGTCAGGCAGGCCCATTTTGGTTAGATCTAGCTTCGGTTAACAAGACAACGTTGGACTTGGGGTGGGTTAGTTCTGGGCTGATCCAAGATGCTTCAGGAATAAGCAGGGAAGATTTTAGATTTAAAACCATATCGTTTCTTCCAATTCATGAACATAGTTTATTTCTCCATTCTCTTTTAGTGACCATAAGACTCTAAAGTAAAAAACAAAACAAAAACAGATAAAATGGGTACAAGTGAAGGTTGCTTACGAGGTTTTGACAATCACAAGGGCACAAGGTGATGGCTACACCATCATTATCAGAGATCAAGGCCTCTGGATTACAATTCAAAGATTTCAGGTATTTCCTTCTGTCTAATATACCAGTAAGCAAAAAGGAATATCTATATATTGATTTAGCAACCATAATAATCTCTTAAACCCTAATTTATTGGCTACACGTGCAGTGTCTAGGGAGCCTAAGGGAAACTAAGCAATCCAGGAAGTTTTATTTCCCAGCAATGAGTATCAGAAAGCAACATAATGACATCTTTAATATGCTAAATCAATATAACCTGTAATGCCATAGTCCCTTAAAGTATTTTTGAAAAATCAAGGTGAAATAACAATATTTTTCAGTCAAATTAAAAATAGAGAAAGTTACCAACAAACCTGCCCCAAAAGAAACAGTCAAATGGGTTGTACAGTTAAAACGAAAATTATCTCAGTGCCAAATATGAATATCATCAATAAGTTCATTAAAGGCACTCATTGACTGCTGTCAGTACCGAGATTAGGAGGTTGGATTTGAAAACACCTAAGACACATTTTAAATATTAAAAAAAATAGCAAAAGAGCATCCAAACTCTGCAATTAATCTAGTGAAGCTCAGCTAATACAAGAGGACTCCAATGAAAAGACAAAAATAGGAAATATAAACAGGATCAATTAATAATGATATTGGGGACTTTTAGCAGAAAGATAATACATTAAAAATCTTTATAAATCCCATTTCAGAACTTCTAAATATACGAACCAACACTTGGGGAAGAGTTAAGATTTAAAACCACATTGGTTCTTCTAATTCATGAGCATAGTATATTTCTTTATTCATTAAGGTCATCTTTAATATCTCATTAATTTTTGTTTCCTGTGTAGAGGAACCACATTTTTTTTCTTTTTTAGTGTCTATTCCTAAGTATTTGATGTATTTAGTGTTACTGTAAATAGTGTTCTTAAAATCATATATTTTTAATGTTTTTATTTTTTAGAGAAATGAAATAGACATTTGTGTACTGACTTTATATCCACCAATTTTTCCAAATTCGTTCCGTAACTATAATATTTTACTTGTAGATTCTTTTGAATTTTTGGTGTGTATAATTGTTTTGGAAAAAGGATTTCTTCAAAGTTTACTTTGTCGTTCTTTTTGCAGTTATGTTTTACTGATTTAGAATTTTCCATAAAATATTTAGATAATAGTAACTTGTGTGTAATGTTAGGAGGGGAGTCTTCAAGTAAATATTAATTTTATGACTATTTTATTCCTTTCATCAGATTAAGAAAGTCCAACCTATTGTTAGAATTTGTGTGTGTGTGTGTTTGTGTATATATACATACATATACATATGTACACACACACACAATCACATGAGCCATTTATATAATATATATAAATTATATGTATTTCTAAATCATATATATAATATATAAACAGCTCATGTGATTGTGGGGTTCGTAAGTCCAGCAGAAGGGTGGAAATAGTGCCACAAGTTGATACTGAAATCTTGACTCCAAACTCTGTAGGACAGGCTGGCAGGCTGGAAACTCAGACAGGAGTTGATGTGGCAGTCTTGAGTCAGAATTTCTTCTACAGCAAATTCCAGGGTTTTGCTCTTAAATAATTCAACTGTTGGATGAGGTCTGCTCACATTATTGAGACTAACCTCCTCTACTTAATATCAACTGATAGTGGAAGCCAGTCATACGCACAAAATATCTTCACAGTAATATCTAGGCTAGTGTTTAACTAAACAACCACAGACTAGTGCAGTTGACAGATAAAATTAACCATCATATAGGCCATGTTTGTGAATCACCTTGTTGAAATCTCTCACTTCGATATTTTCATCTTTTTTTTTACTGTTCATTTTGGCTTCCTACTGTTCATTTTTGCTTCCTATACGTTGAAGACATATTAAAAGGTATACAAGTTTAAAAATTTTAAATTTTTATTAGTATATCTTACTCTTAGATTGACCCTTTTCATTATGATATATTCCTTATCTCTGTTAATGCATTTTAGTGTTAAAGTCTTCCCTGTACATTAATAAAGCTATTATCAACTCTCTTTTGTATAAAGTTCCTATATATTTAGGAAATACATATGATATATATTTTTCCATCATTCTCTTTAAACATTTATATATCGGCAAATCTGTTTGTGTAAACAGTATATGGCTGAATTTTTTTTCTGTCTTAACTATCAAACTATAACATAAGCATTACATATACAAGATACCATATTGCAATTAAAAATATAACAGTGGGCTTTGTTATGATACCATATTTATTATTATATTATAGCCTTTCCTTATCTAAAGCCTACTAACAATAAGATTAGTGTGAGATAACTTAAAAAAAGAGGAATATGAAATATAAAAACTCAAAAACATGCATTTCTTAAAAAGAAATTATCTTTTGGAGATTTTATATATATATATATATATATACACATATATAAGAATCTTCTATCTTCTATATTTTCTTATCAGATTAGATGTGCAGGTTTTGAATATGAGGCAATGGAGTTTGGGGGTTTTCGTCTCCATTTTTTCTGTCCATCATATGTAGTTACTCTGGAATAATGAATAGAGTGGAAAAAGTCACTTGTATGACTAACCAATTTAAAGTGATGGTTAATTCAACAAATAGAAAAGGGTCACACAGTTATTATGAGCTAGACAGCTACTGTGTAATTTAACTTTAATAGATATTTTGAGTACGTGAATTCTAAAGAATTCAACTTTATCCAAAAATTAAAAAAGATAACTGCAAGAATTATTTTCTAAAATTTGGCTTATGACAAACTGAAATGTTATAGCTTCACCATATCTATCATGCACTTTATAATATTGAAATATATTATCCAAGTTAAATTTTTTATGCAGCTATATTACAACAACTGTTTAACATATTATTTATATTTCTCTAATGCATTATTCATTCATTCTTTCTATCTCTCTCTCTCCACTTTAAAATATTTGAAACTCACTGTGATATCATGGATTCTCTTTGTGGACACTATTCTTTGGAGTCACTTTCACTTTCAAATTGCCTATATATTTAAAAATAAAAAATAATAAGTTAAAATTTTCATTTTCTTAAAGGTTGTTCTACATAACTCTCTACTATGAATGGTGAAACATTTGAATCCTGCTTAAGATCTGAAAGCAGCCACTAACTGAGACTATCTTACCACTGAGAATACCTTTCTCCAAGTTTAATAATGTTCCTCTTTTCTCCCATATAAGAGAGAAAGTGTGGTGATATATATTTACCTGAAAATAAACTCATATCATTTTCATAATATTATTAAAATATCTTTAATATTTTTTGCCATTAATTTTCTGCCTTATTTATTGCCATTCATTTACTAGCATATTTCCCCCTAAAATACTTTATATGTTTCTTCACAATAAAGTATAACCAATATAAGAAAATTCTTTTATTATATTTAAGTATTAGCTACATTATATTAACTATTTCGTATGTTGCATATTATTCCCACAATTTCACAAAAAATTCAAAATACTTCTATGAAATGTATTATCTTTTGATTAAGTCTTATGAATTTAATGCATATTTTAAGGATGCTTAATTCATTTTAAGCAAAATGGAAGCTCAGATATAAAATTCATAAGTTTTTATAGTAATTTCTCTAAAGAGAAGTCAACCAATTTTAATATTTATTCTTATTTTTGAAGAATATTTTCAGATATATCCATATTTGCAATATAAATGTTTATTACATATGTTGTGCAGATGAACCATAGGCATGACCTAGATTTTTCAGTCTAATACATTATAAATTAATTTTAATCCATTCCACCTCTGGCAAACTATGCTCAATTTATTTAACAGCTAAAATTTAAACAACTCTCTTGGATTTTCCTGCAAAATTTTGCTAAAATGTTTAAATATTAAAAAGTGAAGATAATCATGCTTAATGCATATTTAATAATTAAAATCAAACACTAGTTGGATAAATTTCAGTAGAAATTAGTTCCATTTAATTTTACTCCTAAGAGTCATTGAGTCTTAATAATATCTCTTTAAGATTGAAACTGCTAGCCTTTTAAAAATTTTTATTTATTATTCATCAATATATTAAGTACTAAATTTCTATATAATGACAAAATTAATTCTGAATTATTATTAGTTACAGCCATCTTGATGTTATTTATTAATCAGTTACTATATATGAAAATAAATTGTAAAAGTAATATATCTTAAATATAAAATCAATTTACTCATCGCTTGTATATTCCTCATGTCTCCATTTTTTTCTTTGGAAAGTAAATTTTACCAGTATAGCGATTAGGACACCAAGAATAATGAAGAAAGGAATGAGTAAGTACAACTGCCATCTTGAAGACGCGGATCCGTAAGTTCTCTCAATGTAGCTTCTGGCTAGGAAACAAAATATCAGAAATTTTTGAAAGTAATAACCAGGAATATAATAAAGACCTTTTTGTATTTTACTGACTATTGGAATACAAAAAATTAAAAGACTACTTCATAATTTTATAATTAACATATTTTATTTGAAATAGGTCAAGTAATAAGTTCATAAGTACAACTAATACCTATATAATAGCCCAATCCTTTACTTTCTTATTGAGAACTTTCTACTCTGAACAGTATATTTTCAGGACTGCTGATAAGAATTAAACTGTGATCCCTGAAGGAATTGAATTTTTTTCCAATACTCAATTTTCAGTAAGAAATACTGTACATAATCATAAAATTTTGATGAAGTTCAGATAATCTTTTCTTTTATTGCTTTGATAGGTATTCTCATCTTTTCCTACAAATCTTTGCCTACTACAAGGTCATGAAAATTTTTCCCTGTTTCTTGCTAGAAAACTTACAGTTCTAGTTTCTAAATCTCATGTTAATTATGAAACATCTCATATTAATTGTTAAGCACGTTGAGATCTTAAATTTCAACTTGTCCTCTGTGGATGTCCAGTTGTTTCTGTACAATGGTTTGAAATAACTTTCCTTCCCCATTGAAATTGTTCTTATTGAAATAGCAACTAACCATGCATTAGTAGATATATTTCTAAATTTTGATTATGCATATTTTAGAATCAAGTTGTCAATTTCTTAATTTTTTAATATTGGTATATTTCCTCTGTTCAAAAGACACATTTCTAGAAGTGTTTTTATAGTTTTCTCAGGATTTTCAATGTAATTAATCATATGCATATGCACATAAAGGCAGTATTATTTTATTCTTTCTAGTCTCTATGCTTGTTGTAGTTAGTAAACTGCTGGAATATGATATATCAGAAATGGAACAGCTTTTAAAAAGGGAATTTATTAAGTTGCAAGTTTACAGTTCCAAGGCCATGCAAATGTCCAAGACAAGTCTGTAAAAGTGTCTGATCTAAGGTATCCAAGGAAAAAAAGGTCATCTGATTAACCTTAAGATATAATGTTAGCTGCAAGGTTTTTTGTTGTTGTTTGTCGATGATGTTTTTTTTACCAGATTGCAGAAGCTTTCTTCCGCTAATAGCTTGATGAATTTGATTTTTAATTCAGTAATGGGTGTTGAATTTTATAAAATTATTTTATTGCATCAAATGAGACAATCATATATATATATTAATATTGTTGATTTGGTGAATTGTAGTGATTCCCTTTCAATCATTAAAACAGTCTTGCATTCTCAGGATACATACTAATTGCCTTGGATGCATGTGCTCTCCTCCTACATCGACAAATACACCATGATCTACATATTTACAACTCCACTGTTCTTGAAGGATATTGTTTTGTAACTGCTTTTCTCTTTACTTCCTTGTCTGATTTGGGCATCAGGGTTATGTTGTTCTTATAAAATGAGTAGATAAGGCTTCTTTTTTTTTAAAGTGGTATTTTTTCTTCGCAAAATTTTAGTGGAATTCTCTTGTGAAGATATCTGGGCCTGTTAATTTTGTTAGTTGTGGTTTTTCTTAATTCTAAACCCACAGATCCAAGGAGTTTAGTCTTCTGGTTTCTTGTTTCTACCCTTTAATTTATTCTTTTTTTGCCATAAATAGTGTCCTTTTGTCAGGTGAGTAGCTTTATCATTTTGCTTTCTACCCATAATTGAATGGGGTCCAAACAGCATAATGTACAATATCGATCATTTTCAGTCCAAGCCAATATAATTCCCTTAAAATGTGATTTTCTTGTATATCAAGTAAAAAAGAAATGCATCCCACTTGACAAAGGCTACGCCTGAAATCTGAGATAAGCTGTTCTCAATATTGGGTTCTGGTGAGGCTGCCATGGGGAAACCCATTTAAGATTCTTAATAACCTTATTGCTTGAAAGATTTTTTGAGGCATTCTTATACTTAGATGTCCTTTTGTCCAAATGAAAAGGTCTGAAAGGCATCACTTTGAGCTTGTCTGAGTTTTTAACAGAAGCACTTAAGAGTCATAGGCTATTCTTAATCATTATTTGAGATACAATTTTTATGCCTCCAATTTCATATTTGGTTTTTGATCATTTCTTAATGCAAGAACCTTGTGCTAGGAGAGACCAGAAATGAGGATCAGTTTTATTTTCAACACTTTATTTTAATTTAAAATTGAAGTTTGCTTTCATTAATGATAACCCACTTGTATTTTATCAAAGTCAACCTGAACAAGTCAGTTTGCACTTTAAAAATCTACCTGGAAATCTTCCCATGTGTTCTATTTTCCACAATACCACAGGGAACATTGAAGCCAAACAATTCACCATTTCATAATAAAGGACCTCTTTTTCTCCACATTCAAACAATATGCTTTAACGGTTCTTGAAACCCTCACTAACAGGTCTTCTGAAGACAATTTCAGCATATACTAAAGTATTCAATGGACTCCTGGAGACATTTTTGGCTTCCACTTACTATCTAATTACAAAGTTAATACCACATATATTTTATTCTTGTTATGGAAAACCACTCTGGTTACCAAATTATTTTCTGTTATACACAGTTGTGTAAGGAAGTATCCCAAAGATAGGTAACTTACAGCAATCTTTTCATTTGCTTACAATTTTGTGTGTCCTAAGTTTGGGAAGATATTAGATGGATGGTTTGTACTCTTGTGTGTCTCAGTGTAGTCAGATTTTATATATAGCAGATTTTTAGCAGAGTGATAGTTCCAGGAATGACAGTTCCAAGTATTCTGAAAGTCTCAGTCAGAATCTTCAGGAAGACCATGCAAACCCTATAATGTTACTTCTGCCATATTTCATTGGTCAACCATATCATTAAGACCAATGAGAATTCTAGGAAAGGAGTAGCCTCCAGTAATCATTGCATGTTCGTGGACAGAAGCAATTATATACAGACAACTTGAAGACAAGTTACTGCAAGCTAATTTTTACTACTAAAATGGAATTATCTTTATTATGCATTATATTTATTATACTTTAAAAAAGTATTAATCTATTTTCATATGCATATATAAGTTCACATTTAAATACTGGAATCGATGTAGAAATATAAAAAGTACCTCTGGCTCAGACATCTGGAAAAACAGATTTTAATAATCTGCAAATTTAGAATCTGTTTTTATATTCAGGAAATCTGGCCTTAGCATTATTGGATATGCTAGTTAAGTAGTGGCTTGCACTGAAATCCATCTCTACATTTCATCTACTTTTATCAATATGGCAGGCAACTGCATTCTCCAAGGTTCTTTACCTTTTGTCTTCTAGTTATGCTTGGCCAATGGGAATCGCTGGATAAACTTTGAATGACTAGAAGAATGAAGTCAACAGAGTATTTCCCCATCTTCCTCTCCAGTTTCTCCAAGAGTGTCTGTGGGCCTTGATTTTCACACCTCACAATGCCTAGCAGTGTTCCTGAAGTGCAGACTCTATCATGCAATTCGAACCATAGTGATATGTCGTGCTAAATGACTCAGATTTGAAGTCTGGTGATAAAAAGTGGTAGTGGATCCCTGACATTGCTAGTCTCTGGGGTGTCTTGCCTCAGATATTACCTAGTAATATCTAATGCCTTAGGGTGAATTTTTTCTGTTTGATGGACCCAGACTGATTTCTCATTTCTTGCCTGGCCTTATTAACATGTTACATGTCATTTATACTCATCTCTGGGAGTAAAACATAAATTAAGTGACCAGATGAAGTTTATTATTTTCTTTCCAAACATCTAAACATGAACTGATAAACTATTGATTATTTTATTAAATCTAAATAAATGAAAAATTTTAATTGTATTTTCCATTTGCTATACTTACCAATGGCTCCAGGCGTTTTGGGGGCAGGTGGGAAATTGCCACTATCAATACTCCCACCAGTCCAACTGTCATCGACTGTTTCACAAGCTGGAGGTAAATAGGTAGGGTTACAGTGACAGTTCTTTTTGTTATTGCACACCTGAAACCAGGAGACATATCACTTCATAAGAGAAGTAACTATGATTATAAATGCTCAAGAAGAATTATAAAATTACGCTTACATTAGAGTAAGGCCAATTTTCCTATGTATGTTTACATGAATGAGTGTGCACATGAGTGAGTACCAATGTACCTGTGTTTGACTTTCCTGGGATATGTCTTAATCGCATCTGTTCTCACCGCATAGCACTGGTACTTACCCCCTGACTGTGGCATTTTTCTGAGGTGCAATCATAACCCAAGTATGAGGAATCAACACAGTGCTTATTCCTGCAAACCTAAAAAGAAATAAGCCAAAATAGGCTAACTCACATGCTAGCTGGATTTATTATTTAATTAAATGGCTTCTATAATATACTGATATGAAAGGTATTCATTTAACAATAAGTAGTAATTAATGTTCTAACAATGAGTGCTTAATTTATATCGTTAATATATTCCCAAAACTAGGTGAGGATCTGATTATATGGCAATAAAGTAACCATAGCAGCATTCTCTCTGCTTATAATTAAGAGGTACAGACATGAAATAAATAAAAATAGAGATGAATATGTGATAAATGTTATAATGATACAATTGATGGTTTTAGGAATTCATAAAATATAAGGAACCTATTCAATATATGAATAAATAAAATCTCACTGATTTCTGATGTCAGATAGGACTTAACTGGACACAGAAACAAAAATCAGAATACTTATAGGGAAAGAAACATGTAAAATAGCTCTTCAATGGAAGACTGTATAGAACACTGTTTGAGAAAAATAAAAGGCAGTATTGATGTTCACAAATAATGACCATTGAATTATTCATTAAATAAACATTTGAGTTCTAACAATGCACCTCACCCTGGGGACACAGCAGTAAAAACAAAACCTCTCATGTTGCTTATTGGTGAACGAGGCAGGCACTACACCCAAAAATACAGATATAACGTAAGAATAGTTATTGGCAAGATTGTGTAGGGTTTTATGCCCTTTATCATAAAGTTTGTTTTTAACCTAGAAACAACAGGCTCTGTTAAGAGATTTAGTAAGAAGAAGGAAGGCTGATCAAAGTAGGTTTTGGAAAAGAATATGGAAAGGGCAAGAGAAATGTGGAGAGATAAATCAATATGCCATTACAGTAGGACAGGATAAAATGGTGAGTAAATTAACAAAATGTGTACATTTTTTTTATAAAGCATGAATATGCTGGTGAAAAAGAAAGACTAATTTTCAGGCTTAAAAATTATGAGACAATGGGAGTCCACAAAATAAATCTAAAGCTGGCATTCCTCAATGGTCATCTGTGACCAAGGGCCAAGAATTTCACTGAACGCAAACTATACCAGTGCTGGAGCTGTAATGCCCATAAATGTTTTACAGGCAAGTTCTCCCAATTGTTAAAAAGAAAAAAATAGACTGTATTTTTTAATCAGTACATCAGAAGCAAGGCAAGAGGTAAGGTTACTAAACTCAGCTATGAGAATAGTTTATCTTGTTGCCCAAATCCTTAAAAATAGCAATTAAATTCTGTCCTATATGAGGAAAATACAATCTGTGCATACTGAATTTTCTGTTTCATCTCCTTCCGTACTGTGATATAGTAAAAATGTGTGTCTGTGTATATATATATATATATATATATATATATATACAGAGTTTTATTCTTTTATATGAGGAGACAAATGGTTTATAGGTTAGCAACTTGAAGCCAGTTCCCTCTTTTCCATTCTGGATGATCATTTTCAGAGACAAAATTTATTTTCCCTGCATTGTAAAGAGCTTTCCATAAGTTTTAAAATTAGTACTCAGGAAAACCTACAGTATCGACATATATGACATGAACAGATATAACACTGCCTACGTCTTCGGGGAGATGTAAGGGTCCCACATGTCCTGGTGGGGGGCCAGATACTGGGAACAATGACAAGAAACTGGATTTTCTTGTCTCCATCACATCTACCCATGACTACCTCAACTGCTTCCACAAAGTCACGCATTGGCATTTTTTACCCTGAACCTCCTCACATATTTTCATGAGTATCTGTGCTTACTTCTGTAGACAAAACATTTTCACATCATTTTTAAAAAATTATAATGGTTATAATTTTATAGTACTAAGAAACAAATTAAAAACACGAAACATATCTTTACTGCCTTGTTTTCACAGAAAAACATGGAAAGTAGTCTCTAGCTATATTACAGGACTATGAGCCAAGACTAACTTTTGGGATCTGATTCTGCTTTTAAGGCTGGTAACTTTTTTTTTTTTTTGCATAGGCAGGCACTGGGAAATACTTTTTTAAAAAAGAAAATATACAGTGTTATCCTGTTATTTTTTTTAATGCAATTTTATTAAGATAAATTCACACACCAAATAATCTATCCAAAGGATACAATTAATGGCTCATCATATAGTTGTGCCTTCACCACCACAATCAAGTTTGGCACATGCTTAAAATTTCTGCTTGAATTCTCAGATCAAGACATTTAAATGCAGATCTCTTCAAATCCTTATTAGGTATGTTTGAAGAGCTGTGCACATGTAGGTCATAGTGTTTATAGCCATTTTCTACATCTAGTCATCACTGTTTGAGAATTGAAATAATATTTACAAGATCCAATATTTCACTTTATCTTTTTTGACAATGTGCTCACTCTCATCCAAATGAACATTTATATATGAAGTATTAAAGAAGGACACTAATTTACAAAACACATAAAACTTGTTACAGCACTCAATATACATCTACCATTATGTACTAATAGGTACTAATAGAAATAATTGACATATATATGTATATAAATAGAGAGACAAACTTGTGTGTCCCCACTGGGGGAACAGGATAAATACCTACTCTACTTTATCTCTCTACATTGAAACAAAAAATTCCCCAATACCATCATGCATTGCCTTTTTATTTTCTTGCCTGGGCAGGCACCAGGAATCGAACCTGGGTCTCTGGCATGGCAGGTGAGAACTCTGCCTGCTGAACAACCATGGCCCACCATGTATTGCTTTTTAATGATCAACAGTAACAGGTATTTGAGCTGGATGCTTAAGTAGATGTTTAAAACATCATCTTGATCATGATTAGTGTGGCAGAATAGTTGACTATTGGATATGCTGATGTTCAGAAACTGTTACGAATAAAGTTGGCTTGCGTCTTTTTTCCCCTTAGTGCTTTCCAATCTTCCTGCTTGAAATGTGGTGACAGCTTGAGTGCTTTCAACCATCGTGAAAGCTTAAGGAGGAAAATCACTGCATAGGATCTACAACTAAAAACTAGACTGAGTAGGGATCATTGATGGCATAGTGGGGCCCCAAACTGCTCTGGACTGATAATATCTGAAATTATTTTACGTATTGGGTAAGATGAAACAACAAACTGTTGAAGTCACTCTTGGTGGTTCTTGTTTACTGAACAAACTCCAACCACTACAGCCTATGATATGTTGTTTAGAAATAATGGAGAAATATAAAATTAAATATAGTCTTGGATATCAAATCCGGAAACATTTCATAAAGTAAAATTAATGAAAACAAATATGCTACAATGTATTAAAATGATTGCATTTTTCTATGAGAATATGAGATAATGATTTGTTCTCTTATGTACATTTTTGCTTCCTAATAGTCTAAGTGAATGTCAGTGAAATTAGGTTGTAAGAGGACTACAAATGTATAGCAAATATTCTGCAATAACAGATAAATATCATTTAGTTTATAATTATAAAATTAAAATATAAACAAGTTATTAGATTTTATATTTGGTTACATTCAAAACATGTTATTTTAATTCATCCTTGATTCACAAAAAATACCTATTCTCTCCCAAAGCCAACTAAATTTTGCCTTGTTCTCTCTTCTTCAACAAATTTGGTAATTAATTAGTGTCTCACTTAAATTTAGAGGCTTTATAATTTAAACAATTTTAAATTTTGGATATGAAATTAATTTGAGCTTGAGTTCCTGTTGCATGTATGTATGTAAGTATAATATATTTCCTATAGTAGAGAAATCTAGCAGGAAAGAAAATGTTGGTATATATCAACATGCATTCATATCACATGAGAAAATAGTAAAAACAGAAAGGACAATGGGGTATTTTATAAATATTTTTATATAGTTGGACAAATACATTTATATCTGTATACGTAATATGTATACAAATGGTTGACAGAAAGGTGTAAATAAAAATGAAAACAGTAGTTATATCTTGTATGTGTCACAAATTGATTTTTGCTTTATTATTTATTATTATTATTATCCTGACAGTAATGAGCATATATTGTTTAAAAAGCTACTTTTAAATAAGTATCAAAAGATAATTCATGACATTGGATTTTTCTCTGTGCAATATGAGATTAATTTAATAAAATGCAAGGAACAAACAAAATACAGTGAACAAATAGAGTACAATCATCTTTAAATCAGTGAATAGAAATAATTTCCATGAGAAAAGCACTAAATACCCAAAGAAATATTTATGGTGATATTATCTAAGTTTGATTATTGATTATTATTTATTATTTATTATGTGATTATTATTTCCCCTTTAAATTTTTTCTTATTTTCCAAATATTCTATATTGAATGTGCATTTGCATTATTAAGAAGCATGCTAAATACATATTATTTTAAAATAGATTATAGAACATTAGGTAGCTACTTAGGATAAAAGACTGCCTACCTTATTTTGTCCACAAACGGTTCCATCATTTACCCACATCCGTTTACTTTCTTTATGATCATATGCATACTCCACAGCAATGCAGATCTGTCCTTCTACATTGGCATAAATAGTAGTGGCATTTTGAAATCTCACTACAGTATTTTTATCATAGGTACATATTAATTTTCCACACTGAACATCTCTATAAACATACAAATAATGAAAATCATTATTGCCTATATTCAGAAATATTAAGATAGAATTTCCAAAGCAAAATTTTTACAAATATTTAAGTGAAACGTTCAAATCTTGCAAAAAGTATATGCAATGAATTGTAAATTACCAAAAAATATGAGGGCATTGTCATTAATTCAGTATTAATCATAAGTGAACATTTTAATAAATAAGAATTATTTCCTAGTTAGCCTGATCATTTTTTGTGTGATGTTTCCTTCATTCTTTTCTGATTCTTAAACATAATCAAATCCAAATTTATTCTATCTCAAAACACTACCCAATTGGCCACAGATGCATGCATGATTTCCAACAAGGGGGACCTAATACCATTCAATGGAGAAAGAATAAGTCTCTTCAACACATGGCTCTGGAAAAACTGGGTATCCACATGCAGCAGAACTGTAAGTGACCTGTGAGATGGTATCAAACATTCTAACATTCATGTAATTGAAGTCAGATAAACAGAAAAAAAAAGAATGAGGCAGAAAAATCATTTGAAAAGCAATGACTGATAATTTCCTAAATCTGTTGACATATCAAAGAACACAACTTCAAACCTGGAATACATAAAAAAATAAATAAAATGAAAATATGAATAGCACTCAGACAAAAATGAGACCAAAAAATTACACAAAGTGGAAAAGATATGACAAAGATGTTTTCTTATTATAAACATAACATACAGAAAACAATTGAACGATATATTTAAGATGCAGAAAATATACTGCAAACATAGAATACCATCTACAGGGAAATTATTCCTTCAAAAATAAATATGAAATAAAGCTACTTTTTTAATAAAATGAAAACTGATAATATTTATTGTCAGCAGATTTGAAATGCAAGAAGTTATATTGGGGTTTTTCAGGATGATAATAAATGCTACCACATGGTATATATTAACTAGAGAAGAACGAAAAATAAACAGCAAGTACTTTGGTCAAGATTTTTGCCTGGGTACTGCTGAAACAACACTTTTGTTGTTTCATTTCTGACTTTTTAATGACATATGAGTATTAAAAGAAAAAAATGAATTGCTATTGTGGGTTTTGTAACGTATATAAATGTAACGTGTGCAGTAAAAATGGTACAGTACAGTGTGGTGGACAAATTATGCTAATTTTGTCACAAAGTTTCTATATTTTACATTAAGTAATCTAATACTAAGAATAAGGAGACTTTAGTAAGTTAATTGTGCATACTGTAACTACTAGAGCAAATTCTAAAAATAATACAAAGAATCATAGCTTAAAAAAAATTGATGATTTAGTCTTAGGACTCCACACCTGGCACAGGACTGGGTGCTTACCCCAGATATGATAGGTGCCACACTCTCATGGACTTCATCTTTGTGACAGAAACAGCAGCTAAAATTCCTCCCACTGAGGAGACAGAATATACATTCTCTCACAGCACTGAAACAGGCCCCTACCATTTGGAGACCAGGGGAACAAGGGAGGATATTTCAAGGCCCAGATCAGTGAGGGACAGAGTCTGAAAAAAATGGATAGAGTCCATATTTGCAGTCCCGAGTCCAAAAGTCCATCCATCAAAGCCTGATCTTTGCCTGGGTACTGCTGAAAACTGGGACAGCTGAGGAAGTCCCCTGCCACAAATAAAGTAGAGGACACAGCCTTACATTGAGCCAGATTTTGGCCAACAAAGTGAGGGCACAGGAACACCATAGTTTCAAACTGCACAATCAGAGGCATCCTGGACTCTGAGGCAAATGACTTCTCAGAACAATTAAGTAATTGAACAGCGCCATCTACTTGGTAGACCGAAAAGTGCAAGAGAATTGAAGGACTCTTCATAGACTATCCAGACGCTATTTCAGTTCTACTAGAGCTGGTCTCTGCTTCCCTTGATGGGAATCAGTCCCTGTTTTGGCTTGGAAATAAAGACAACTCCACTGTTAAAGCAGTGCCCTAAAACAAACACAGGTCTTGATGGTCAGTGAAAAGCAGATAATTCGCTGTGGTGTTGAGTTCCTAATCTCAATCTCTGAGACAGCCACTGTGGGCATCTATTTTGTAAGGAGCCAGGGGCAGAGCCAATCCAACAACTGGCCAGCAAGAGAGATGAACAGATAGAGCACAAACCCGCCCAGCAAGAAAAACCTTGGCAAAAAACAGAATATGACCTCCAAAATAAACTAAGGAAGAAAATCAAAGGCCTAAACAGCAGCAAAACAAACAAACAAACAAACAAAAAACAGTGCTCAGACCAGGAAGAAGATATGGCCAAGCCAAAGAAACAAACAAGCACCGCAACTGAGAGATACAAGAGTTGAAACCACTAATTAAAGTCTTCTAAATCAAATAAGATTTAGAATTTATCCTCAACTCACTGAAGGAAAATCTGGCAAAAGAGATGAATGATACAAAGAAGACAGGGTGACTATGCAGAAGAACTTGAAAGCTTGAAAAAATAAGTGGAAGAATTTATGGGAATGAAAAGCACAACAGAAAAAATGAAAAACACAATGAGGACATATCATAGCAGATAAGAGGCAGAATGAAGGATTAGTGAACAAGAAGTCAGGACATCTGAAATCTTAAGAAAAAGAATGGTAAAATATGAACAAGGACTCAGGAAGCTGAATCACAACATGAAGCACATGAATATTGTGTGCTATGGGTGTCCCAAAAGTAGAAGAGAAGGGAAAAGAGGCAGAAGGAATAATGGAGGAAATAATCACAGAAAATTTCACAAATCTTATGAAAGATGTAGAATGACAGGTCCAAGAAGTACAGCATACCCCAAATAGAACAGATCCAAATGGACCTACTCCAAGACACTAACTTATCAGATTGACAGATATCAAAGACAAAGAGAGAATTCTGAAAGTAGCAAGAGAAAAGTGACCCAGACATACTAGGGGAGCTTGATAAGACTGAGTGTGGATCTCTCAGCAGAAAACTTGGAGGCAAGAAGGTGGTGATATGATACATTTAAGATATTGAAAAAGAAAAACTACCAAAAAGAATTCTATCTCTGTCAAAACTGTCTTTTAAAAATGAGAAAGAGTTTTAAATATTTACAGATAAACAAACACAGAGAGAGTTCACAAACAAGGCACTTGCTTTACAATAAATACTAAAAGGAGTTTTTTTTAGTTTGTATGCTGCTGGAAAGCAATATACCAGAAACAGCATGGCTTTTTGAAAAGGGAACTTATTAAGTTGCAAGTTTACAGTTCTAAAACTGTGAAAATGTCCAAATTAAGGCAAGACTATAAAAATGTCTAAATAAAAGGTGCACAGGTGGTTCAGTGGTACTATGCAGGAGACTCAGGTTTGATTACTGGACCATGCACCCCCCCTCAAAAAAAGTGTCTAAACAGGCATACAGAGAAAGACATGTTGGCTCAAGAAGGCCCATGACATTCAAGGTTTCTCTCTCAGCTGGAAAGGCACATGTGACATCTACTGGCTTTCTCTCCAGGCTTTTTCAAAGGTTCTCCTGGGACTATTTTCTTTCTTCATCTCCAGTGGTCTCTGGCTGAGTGGGCTCTGTTGGTTCTGAGCTTTTTACAAAGTGGTTCCCTCTTAAAGGGTTCCAGTAAACAACCCCACCTTGAATGGGTGGAGACAAACCATCTAATCAAAAGTTACCACCCACAATTGGGTGTAACAATCTCCATGTAAAACAATAAAAAATGATCCCACCCAGAAACTGAGAGGTGCAGCCCTTGGGAGGGCAGTGTGGTAGTTCACAGAAGGCTAGGCTTGGGGCTGCCATATGATCCTGCAACCATTTGCTCAGGATTTACCTGAGGAACTGAGTGCGGAGATATGAATGGATGGAGGTGGCCTAAGGGTACAATGACTGAGGAATGAAAGAGGGAACTGTGGTGTATACATACAATGGACTACTGAGCAGCTGCAAGAAGGAATGAAGTTGTGAGGCGTGCAACTAGGTTAATGAACCTTAATGACTGAATGTTGAATGAAATGTCACAAACAAAAAAGGCAAATATTATCATGCCTCAATCATATGGACTAACTAATAAAAAATTCGGTGAATCAAAGTTGAGAGCATGGGTTATTAGGTTGGGGCTTACTGTAAAGGGTCCTAGATTGTAAGCTCTTACAGCAATCACATATATTCAGGAGGTGTAACTGTTAATTCTGAATTCTAAGATACTGAGTTGTTTTTATATAACATAAATTTTTATATAAAGGAATATTTTGGGTGGCACATTACTTAATTTAACTTGTATGATCAATTTAGTTGAACACTGTAAGTACATGGAATCTTGAATAGGATGTGAGATTTTCTTGGTTTGCCCAGGTTAGTGTGATGCCTCAATAAATCCCATAGTGATTTGGGCAATGTATAAGGAAGTATTTGCAAAGTTTCCTTGGGAGAATGGGGAGAAAGGAAGAAATATTCAGCTTTTCTATTTGGAGAATTTCTGATATCACACAAACAGGGGGGACAACCAAATCAATAGGCTGAGCCCTCAACCTCGGGGTTTGCCCCTATGAAACATATTTCTTATAGACTAAGACCTCTTAAAATTATGACTGAGTTGCTCCCAGAGAACCTCTTTTGTTGCTCAGATGTGGACTCTCTCTCTAAGCCAATTCAGCAGGTGAACTCACTGACCTCCCCCATACATGGGACATGACTCTCAGGGGTGTAAATCTCCCCAGCAACATGGGACAGACCTCCTGGGACTTGCCAAGACCTACCATCATGGAGCTGAGAAAGTCTTCTTGATGAAAGTTAAGGAAAAGAGAAATGAGACTAAAAGTTTCAGCAGCTGAGAGATTTTAAACAGAGTCGAGAGGTTATCCTGGAGATTATTCTTATGCATTATATAGATATCCTTTTTTAGTTTATGGTGTATTTATGGAGTGACTGGGGGGAAGTACCTGAAACTGTGGAACTGTGTTCCAGTAGCCTTGATTCTTAAAGATGATTATATAATGATATAATTTTCACAATATGACTGTGTGATTGTGAAAACTTGTGTCTGATGCTCCTTTTATCCAAGGTATGGAAAGATGAGTAAAAAAATATGGATAAAATAAATAAATAATAGGAGAGATAGGGGTGTAAAATAAATTGGTTTGATTGGAATGCTAGTGGTCAATGAGACCACTTTTTCTTGAGTGATGCAAATGTCCTAAAAATAATCATGGTGATGAATACACAACTACATCAAGATATCTTGAGCCATTTATTATACACCATTGTATGAACTGTAGTTGTGTGAAGATTTGTCAATAAAAACATTTTTAAAAATAGATCCCACCCAGCAGTATTGAATAAGGTTTAAAGGACATAGATTTTCTGGGGTATACAATAGCTTCAACCGGCACAGGAGTGTTACAAACAATTAGGAAAAGACTGGGAATAGAGGTTTGGAGAAGAGTGTATAAATAATGATTAGCAGTAAGGGTAACTAATAGGATAAGAAGACAGAAAAAAAAATTAAATAAGCTAAGTAAAAGCTAAAGGAAAAAAATAGCTTAAGAATGTACTGCCTTTACAGTAATAACATTAATTGTTAATGGATTAAACTCCCCAAACAAAATACATAGATTGGTAGAATGGATTTTTAAAAAAACAGGATCCATGTATATGGTGTCTAAAAGAAAGTCACTTAAAACCCGTAGGTTGAAAGTGAAAGGTTGGAGAAACATACCTCATCCAAGCAACAACCAGAAAATGTGGGGATAGATAAACTAATATCAGACAAATTAGACTTCAACCATAAAACAATTAAAAGAGACAAAGAAGGAAACTGTGTATTAATCTAAGGGATATTCCATCAAAAAGACATAACAATCATAAACATTTATTCACCAAGCTAGAGTGCCCCCAAAGTACATAAGACAAACATTGACAGCACTGAAGGGAGAAGTGGGTATTTATACAATAACTTATACAATAACATGAATAGCTAGAACATCTAGACAGAGAATCAGTAAGGAAATAGAGATTTTGAATAACATGATAAATGAACTAGCCTTAACAGACATTTACAGAATATTGTATCCAACAACAGGAGGACATTCATTTTTCTCAAGTGCTCATGGACCATTCTCCAGGGTAGACTAAATGTTGGTTCACAAAGCAGGTATCAATAAATTTAAAAAGCTCAAAATTATACTAAGCACACACATTTCATGTTCAACTGATCTTTGACAAAAATATAATTCAGTGGGGAAAGGAAAGATTTATTTAAAATGGTGCTTGATGAACTGAATATATATGTAGAAGGAATAAAAGTCAACTTCAGTACCAACCTCATGTCATACATAAATATCAAATTGAAGTTAATCAGAAACCAAAATGTAAAAGCAAAAATATTAAGATTTTAGAAGAAAATATGGGGGAATATCTTTTGACCTTGAGTTAGTAAATTGTCTCTTAGAACACAGAAACTAATAAGTATAAAACAAAACAAAAAAGATAATCTGTCTCCATAAAAATTACAAATTTCCTATTATCAAAAAACCCAACAGGACAGGCCATGGTGGCTCAACAGGCAGAGTTCTCGCCTGCCATGCCGAAGACCCAGGTTCGATTCCCGATGCTTGTCCATGCAAAAAAAAAACCCAATAAAGAAAATGAATTAGTCATGTACACCCATCTAGAAAATATTTTCAAATTATATATATATCACAGATAACCTATTACAAATGGGCAAATGATTCCTAAGTATATAAATGTTCAATTATAAATTAAAGGATTCTATTACTAATGCATCAACAAAAAGGGTAAATTTCAATTTCAATTCATTTACTTGGTGATGGAAGTAATAGAAATTATGTATTGTGTGACTCCATTTCCACAAGGTGTTAGGACTAGCAAAACCCGTATGCATTTTTTATGTGTTCTGAGAACATTCAGAAGAATATTTGTCTTTGTGGGGCAGATTTGGAAGGTAATTGAAGACAATTTCTGAAGTTAGTTTAATGTTTTATATCATGCTAGATATTCTTTAAACTAGAATATCCAATCTTGAGAGAAAATGGCATGCCTTTAAAAACAATGCATTGAATATACATCATTTCAGTGGCTGGCATGCCAAAATTGTAAGCTGAATCTAGGCATAAAAAATATCAAACAAAGCCAATTTGAGGGACATAACCAGACTGCATTATTAAAAAATATATAGGCCAAGAAACATAAATGCAAGCAAAAAATGTTCCTGAGTTTAAAAGTAAAAATATGCATTATGTCTAAATGCAAGTTCATGCCCCTGAATAAAGTGGCCATACATATGTCATCGAGAGAACCAACAATGATTTTATATGACCCATGTTTGATAACTACAATAAAGTTTTGTAAAAAAATAAACTTCATTCTCAAGAAAGACACTAACTTACTTAGGAGTAAAAAGCACAATCTACTTTATACTCAAATGGTTCAGGAAAAATATGCAGGGAGAGAAAGCAGGAGAAAGAGAAAAGAGAGAAAAACATAATAATCAAACAAATTGGCAAAATGTAAACAATTGGTGAATCTAGTTAAAGGGAGCATGGGGGTTCCCTATAGTATTCATGCAAATGACATGACTTTGCAGAATTTTTACTTTTAGTTTCAAAGTATGTTTCAAATAATGTCAAATAAAATATCACAAAAAGATTGGGTTTCAATCATATTTCAGTTCTAAAATTTGTATAATAATATCCATCATCACCATCACTGTCATCACCATCATCAACACACATACCACAGTACCCAACCCAATGATATTGGTAGCATTTTTATTTCACAACTATAAGGATAATCATCCTTTGTAAAATTAAGATGGCACCATGCAAAATATAAATGATCAGCCCTTCCAGTGGGTGAGCAATTAGTGTACCTATATGTAAAATGAACACGTTGTAGGAAAGTACAAGTGATAATTGGGACATGTGAGAAAGAGATATACAGATGGTCTGTCTTAGCCTTATTTATAATTTGATTAAACATGAACTTCCATAGTCAACTGATATTATTGCATGGAAACTAAATTGGTGATATTTTCAAATTGAAGGCAATTAATAGATGCTGTCAAATAAATTTTCTAATACATACTCAGGTTGACACTTTGTGTATCCTGAAGGACCTGAACCACAGTTTCCAGACTGATCAGCCCTAGAATTAAGTCTAAGAAAACAGGCTTCAGTACCAAAACCCGTATCTGAAAGAAAAGCATAGTTAGGTCTTATTAAACTTCATATTCATTTTAAGTAATTAGGGAGTACATTTTGAACTTCCGAAATAGTTTAAAATGTATTTCACAAAATGAAATCATAATACAAAATTGTAAATAGATTAAATCTCAGAAACCCACCATTTAAATGTAATATTTTAAAAATTGAAGGTACCCTTGTCTAACATACAAATGCCTATTACAGAATTAGACATTATATGTTTTGCCTTCTAAATTTCCATGAGTCTATAAATAAGTATCTACAAGTCCACCACAGAGACTTTTTAAAAACAAATAATCATGCTTTTGTCAACAATTAATTTTTGAGTGAGTGTCTTTCCAAGTCAAACCCCTGAACTAATATCTTATATTTTTCATAATAATTTCCTCACACTAAAAACCCTGTTGTCTGTATTAGTCAAATGCTGCCAGAATGCCATATACCAGAAATGGATTGACTTTTATAAAGGGAATTTATTAAGTTACAAGTTTACAGTTCTAAGGCCATAAATATGTCCAAACTAAGGCATCCGGAGAAAGATACCTTGACATTGAAGAAAGGCTCATGCCTGTTACAGGGGAAGACAGGTGGCTGATCCCTGAGGCCCTTGCTTCCAGCGGCTTCCAGCTTCTGATTCCAGTGGCTTCCTCTCCAAGCATCTGAGGGCCCTCACTTAACTTCTCTGGGGCAAAACTCAAGAGTTTCATCTCTTACCTTAGCATCTCCCAGAGTCGGAGATTTCTTCTCTTCAAGAGGCTGTGTTCTGGTTTCGTATGGCTCTCTCAGGGCATCTCCTTGGACTTCTGGCATTTTCTGCATCTCCAAACGTCTGTGTCTGAACTTTCTCCAAAATGTTTTCCCTTTTAAAAGACTCCAGTAAACTAATTAAGACCCACCTTAATGGGAAAGATAACTTGACTCCAAAGAAAGGCCTATGTCTGTCACATGGGAAGGCAAATGGCTGAAATCCGCTGGTCCTTGTTTCTGGTTCTGTTGCTTCCAGCTTCTGATGCCAGTGGTTTCCAATCTAAGCCTTCACTTACATCCTCCAAGACATACTTTGGGTTCTGGCTTCCTTAGCATCTCATGGGAAGTCGCATGGTAACATCTGCTGGGCTCTGGTTGCTGTGTAGCTTCTGTCAGCTCTCTCAGCTCCTGGTGCTTCCAAACACTTGCATTTCTGTTGGGTCTGAAGCAACTGTTCCCCAGTATCTGCATCTGAGTTTTCTTCAAAATGTTTTCCCTTTTAAAGGACTCTAGTAAATGAATCAAGACCCATCTTGAATAAGTGGAGTCATATTACTATTTAATTCAAAAGACACACCCATAATGGGATGAGCCATATCTCCATGGAGTGATCTAATCAAAAGGTCACACCCACAATTGAGTGGGTCTATCTTCATAGAAAAAATCTAATCAAAGGTTTCCACCCTACAATACTGAATCAGGATTAAAGGAAATGGCTTTTCTGGGGGACACAGCACTTTTTCAAAGCAGCATAGTGTCATTCATGGTTATTTCTTATACTCAACATCTTTAGTACATATGCATAATCTGTTTGTTCTAGTTTGTAAGCTGCCAGAATGTGATGTACTAGGAACAGAATAGCTTTTAAAAAGGGGAATTTATTAAGTTGCAAGTTTATAGTTCCAAGGTCTTGAAAATGTCCAAATTAAGGTAAGACTATAAAAATGTCAAATTAAGGCATCCAAGGAAAGATACCTTGGTTCAAGAAGGCCAATGATGTTTGGGGTTTCTTTTTCAGCTGGAAAGACATATGGCAACGTCTGGTAGCTTTCTCTTCAGGCTTCTGCAATGGCTTTCCTGGGGGCATTTTCTTTCTTCATATCCAATGGTCTCTGGTCATGTGGGCTCTGTCAGTTCTGGTGGCTCTAGAGCTTTTTCCAAAATGGTTCCCTCTTAAAGGACTCCAGTAAGCAACCTCACCTTGAATGGATGGAAACACATCTCCATGGAAACCATCTAATCAAAAGTTACCACCCACAATTGGGTGGGTCACATCTCCACGGAAACAATCAGAAAGTTCTCACCCAGCTATAGTGAATGAAGATTAAAGGACATGGAATTTCGGGGGCATCTAATAGCTTCAAGCCCGAACATTGTTTCTGACAAGATCCTACCTGATAGAGATTTTCTCATCATCTCTATCAGTCACACTCAAATTGGAAGGCTAAGTCAAAAACTTCTGATAGGGAGATCAAACTACTATCCTGTATTGCTTAGAAAAGATGACACACATAAGAGAAGCCCAAGGGGATAAACCAGAATATCAGTTAGAATCCACAGATCCATGGTGGCTCAGCAGGCAGAGTTCTCGCCTGCCATGCCAGAGATCCAGATTCATTTCCCAGTACCTACCCATGCAAAGATAGAAAAACAAAAGCTCCACAGAGACAGTAATGAAGTGAAGATTAGCAGCTGATCCCCGACCCCTACCCCAGAGGTCACTTGCTAAACTGGTTATGGGGTAGAAATCAAAATTCTGTTTTTCTGCAGGGCATTGGACCATTGGATGATAGTTAAATATAAACAGATATTTAAGTTAAAGTCTTTATAATAATATTTAAACCACAGTTTCAAGAATCTCAGAGAATACCATGTTATTTTTAGAGTACTAAACTAAGAAAGTTTGTCAACCAAAAAGTCTACATTCATCAAAAGTCACCTTCAAAAATGAAGGAGGAATTCTGACATTCCAAGATAACATCAGAGAGAATTTATCCTTAGGACACCTACCTAGCAAGTAATATCAAAGTGAATTTTCATGCTGAAATGAAAGAACACTGGGCAGTAACACAAATCCACATAAAAAAGTAAAAATAAAGAGTGTTAGTTAAAGCAAGCACATAAGTAAATAGGATATATTTTATTGGATTTTTCTGTTTTAAAAGACAACTGCATAAGACAATTGCTGTCAAAATGCATTCATGGGCTTAAACAGACACTATTTATATGGCAAATAATAGAAGATAGGAGTCATGATATATAGAAGCAGTATTTTTGTTTTGCTTTTAAAATTGTTAGCATGAATTGAAACAAGGTCGTTTTAAGCTAAGATACAAATTGTAATTATGTAAAGGAAGCAAAATGAAATTAAAATATTGAACAATAAAATATTTACTAAGCACAAAGGAAGACATGATTGAAGAATAGTGGGACACATATAGAAACTATCTGGAAAATATATAGCAAAATGGCAGATGTAAATGCTAACCTATTAGTAATTATATTATTTATATAGATTAAAAACTTCAATCCAAATGAAGAGATTTGGAGAAATGGATTTTTAAAAATACATGATCCAATTAAATGATGTTTGCAATGAGCAAAATTTTGATGAAAAAACAAATAGGTTCAAAGGGCAAAGAAATACCATACAAGGGTAACCAAAAGAGAGCTGGAGGATATTTTAATATCCAAAAAGGAGACTAAGAGACAAAAATTATTAGAGACAAAAGGAACATTTCACAATGATAATGGATTCAATCCATCATGAAAATATAATAAATATAATATATAATAAATTAATAAATAAAAATATAATATAATAATTATAAAAATAAATTATAATAATTATAAACCCATATGCACCTAAGAACAGAGCCACAATATCCATTAAGCAAATACTAACAGAATTGAAGAAACAGGAAATTAAAATTAATAGTTGTTTTTGTCAATTTTAAATAATAGATAGAACATCTGGACAAAAGTACAGCAAGGAAATAAAAGTGTAGGTCAGCTACCTATTAGGTAGCTATAGAACTATCTACCCAACAACAGCAGAATGCATATTTTTCTCCAGCATAGAGAAATTTCCCACGGTAGACGAAGACCCGATAACTTTAAAAGGATTGAAATCATACAAAATATATTCTCTGCCCACAATGGAATGAAATAAGAAATCAATAATGGAAGAATATGTGGAAACTTCCAAAACACATGTAGCACTCCTATTTAACCAAGGTGCCAAAGAAAAGTCTCAAGAGAAATTATAAAATACTTTGAGACGAATGTAAGCGAAAATACACATTATGATCACAATTGTAGGATGCAACAAATTAGTGTTTAGAGAGCAAAATTTTAGCTGTAAATTCTTAAATTAAGAATGAAAAAAGATCTCAGAATGATAGCATAATCTTTCATATTAAACACTAAAAAAAAAAAAGAAACAACAAGCTAAACATAATTAAGCATTAGGAAGGTAGCAATAGAGATTAGAGCAAAGAATAATAATATAGAGAACAGAAAACAGAGAAAATCAATGAAACCAATAGTTGGTTTTTTCAAAAGACAAAGTTGACAAAACCTTATATATGTTAACCAGTAAAAAAATAGAGAAGAATCAAATTACTAAACTCCTGAATGAAAAGGAGACTGTTACTATTGATCTTATAGAAATACAAAAGATTTTTAGGGAAACTTTAATTCGTGTATAACATCAAATTAGATAAACTAAATGAAATGGAAACATTCCTACAAAGACACAAAGAACTATGTCTTTTTAGAAAAAGGAAATGTGAATATACTGATAAGAGGTAATAAATTAAATTACTAACAAGAACACTTTCCACAACTAAAAGTTCAGATATAGATAGATTTATTGGTAAATTCTACTAAAAATTCAGAGAAGAATTTTTTGGAAAAAAACCTCAATTGACTATCTTATAAGATTAGGGAAAATTTTCTGACTCACTTACTGAGGACTGGTACTTAAATGAACCAAATATATTAGAAGAAAACAAAACTCGAATCCAATATCCTTCAAGAATATAGATTTGAAAATCTTCAAGAAAATACCAGTAAGCCAGATCCAGCAACATGTGAAAGGGTTATACACCACAACTAAGTGAGAATTATTCCAGGAATGCAAGACTGGTTTAACACACAGAAATCAATCAGTGTAATTTACTATATCAATAAAAAATGCAATTATTTCACTATGTCAATAAAGACAAGCAGGATTTGAAAATATGGCATACTTTACTGATTTAAAGAAAAAAAAAACAACAAACAGAAATAGAAGGGAACTTCTTAACCTTATAACTAAAGTCCATGAAAAACAAACAGGTAACATCTTACTTAACTGTGAAAGACTATATGTTTGTCCCTTAAGTTAAAGAACAAGTCAAGATATCTGTCCTTGCTATGTCTATTTTACTAGCCAAGAAAAACAGCCAATAAAAGAATAGTTATCTATATTAGATTTAAAAAGTAAATTATCTCTGTTTTCATAGTAAGGTATTCTAGAAATAGAAATCATAAGAATACACTAAGAAAAACCAGTAGAACAGATAAATGTTTTCAACACAGTTGCAGAAGAGATTATACAAAATTAACTGATTTCTATACACTAGCAATGAATGATCTAAAATGAAAGAAAAAAATTCCATTTACAGTAGCACAAAAATAATATTTTTAAATATTTTGACAAAAGAAATGCAAAACTAATTCACTGAAAATTTTGACAACTCACACTCCTGATTTCTAAGCTTAATACACAGCTACAAAAGAGTGCTGTACTGGCATATGGACAGACATATTGATAAATGGTCTAGAATTCAAAGTCCAACAATAATCCTTTCATTTATGTTAAGTGATTTTCATCAAGGGTGTCTGGTAAATTAAATAACCATCTTTTCAACAAAGGATGCCTGGATAACTTGATATCCATATGGATGGAATGAAGTTGATATCTTCACACACTAAAGCAAATATTGACTCAAAATGGATCATGGACCTCAATATAAGAGCAAGAACTATAAAGCTCCTAAAAGAAAACAAAGGAAAAGGTATTAATGACCTTGGATTAGGTATTACTTTCTTAGATTGTAACCCAAATCACAAGCAATAAAAGAAAAAAAAAAGATAAATTTGACTTCATTATAAATGTAAAACTTTTGGTCTTCAAAGTACACCATCAGCCAGACTTTTCATAATTCTATCAGACAGAGTAGACACATTCATATGGAATATGATCAATGACCTTAACTTCCACCTCATGACACTACAAGAAGAAGAACAAAACAAAAATCAAAGTTTGCAGAAAGAGTAGAAAAATACGAGTTTTCTTTAATTAAAATGGGAACAGAGACACATTAAAGAAAATCAATGATATAAAAAGCTGGGGTTTTCTTGAGTGATGTCATCAATATGGCAACACAGGACATCCCTTGGAAAAGTGTCCCCCAGAAACAATTAATAAAAGGACAAATCCCACTTGCTTGGAACTTTGGAGAATGATAGAAACTGGAGAAGGACTCCACAAATACTGAATTGAAGAAAAATATAAAACACCAAAAGAAAGAATCTATGACTAGAATTGGCAGTCAGAAACCTTACTCTCCTTCAGTCCCACCAGGGTTAAGAGTCACACAGAATTAGAAAGGACTAGGAACCACCTGCCATTCACAGCAGTGAGTTAGAACCCCACGCATATTCCAGCACAGATACATATTCCAAGTCTGCAGAGACCCAGGGTGGAACACAAGTGGCCAGTGAGTATCACATACAAGAGGGCCCCATGTAATTAATAGAGACCATGAGAGAACAGTTCACAAGAGTTGCATGCACTCAACCCAGTCTCTGATTACCGGATCACCTAAACAACAACAAAAATGAACTTTTTAAAAACATTGACTCCATCTGGCTCCTAGAGATGGTATACTCTAATGGGTAAGTAATTGGAGGCAGAAAAGCCTCAAGGAAAAAAATAAAAGCAGTTGGGGAAACGGAATTGCTGTAACGCAGGACAGCCCCATGATATAAAAAGTATAATGAAAAGAGGGCATTAGGCAAGGGAGAGAAGTTAGACAGATAACGGGAACTGGGGAGTGGGAAGGAGATGCTGCAGAAAAACAAATGGAACACAGGAAGGAAGCTTTCTCCTGGAGGGAAACGATTTCACATAAAAGAGCAATCTTAAAAGTTGAAGCTCATGTCCAGTGCAAGAAACAAGTACAGAAGATATGAGAAAATGTGAGCAGCTAAACATGAGGTATTCTAAAGGGCCAATATAAATTGGACAGAGAATCAGAGAAGAACCTTAACAGACAGCCAATCTAGAACAAAACTCTAGGCAAGAGGGCCACTCTGACCTTCAAGTTAACACCATCAAATAATCAGCTGCCCTGCCTGAGCAGCGGCAGAAAATTACAAGCCATATTAAGAAACAGGAAGAAATGGCTCAAAATCAAGGCGACAAATGAAAATGTCAAAAGAGACACAGACTTTCAAATAACTTATCAAATAATTTCAAACGAATCTCCTAAATCAATTTGAGAAGATGAAGGAAAACATAGATAGAAATAAATTAAGGGTGGATATAGAAAACAATGTGTGAACAAAAAATGAAGAATTAGAAAGTTTAAAAAAGAAACATAACTAATTATGGGAATGAAAGGAGCAAAAATACACTCGGAGGCCTAAAACAGCAGATATGAATAGGCAGAAAAAAGACTAGATGAACTAGAATAAAGGGGACTAGAAATCATACAGTCAGAAGAACAGATGGAGAAAAAGAACAGAAAAAACTTGAGCAGAGTCTAAGGGAAATTAGTGACGATATCTAAGTGAACCAACATATGGATCATGGGTATCCCAGAGGAGAAGAGAAGAGAAAAGGTGCCGGAAAAATATATGAGGATATAATGGCCAAAAATTTTCCAACTCTTATGAAAGCTATAAATATACACGTCCAAAGACTGCAACATGTGCCAAACAGAATAAATCCTAAGAGACCAACTCTGAGACACACACTGATCACAACGTCAGCCACTAAAGAAAGAATTCTGAAAGCAGTAAGAGAAAATTGATTAATCACATACAAGGGATACTCAATAAGATTATTTGCCGATTTTTCATAAAAAACCATGGGGTGAGAAGGCAGTGATAGGATGTATTTAAGGTACTGAAAGAGAAAAACTGCCAGCTAAAAATTCTTTATCTAGCAAAACTGTCCTTCAAGTTTAAGGTAGAGTTTAAAACATTCAAGATAAACAGAAACAGAAAGTTTGTCACCAAAGAATATCTCCTACAAGAATTGCTGAAGAGAGTTCTTCAGGCTAAAAGGAAAAAGTGACTTGGACAATGTGAAGTAGTGAAGATCTTTAGTAAAGGCAAGAAAATAAATGAGTAAATTCAAAATCCAATACTATTATATCCCCATATATAACTCTACCCTTTAATTCCAATAAGAGTTAGAATACAATTGAATAATAAAGTCACATTTCCTGATAGTGAGCACACAAAATATAAAAGGTAATGTGGGGCCAAAAGTAACATATAAAGGGAAAATGGACAGATATAGGAAAAGAGAATGTGTACGCTATTCAAACTAGCTGCTATCTTTTCAAATGAGTAGATTATAGATGTTGGTTGTATGATACAAACTCCAGGATAACCACAAAAATGTATTTTTAAAATATACAAAAACAGGAATGAGAAGGGGATCCATCAAATACATCACAAAAGGTCAACTATACAGAAAGGGAAACAAAGGAAAAGAGAGACAAAAATTACATAAGCCATAAAAACCAAAGGATGAAATGGCTGAAGTAAGTATTCTTTAAAGTAATAACACTGAATGTTAATGGATTAACTTCCCAGTTAAAAGGCACAGATTGGCAGAATGGATAAAAAGTCATGATCCAACTACGTGTTGTTTACCAGAGACTCACCTTATACTCACAGACACAAACAGGTTTATAGTAATAGGATGGAAAAAGATAATTGGTGCGAATAGTCAAAGTTGTTACAAGGGACAAAGAAGGACACTCTGTATTAATAAAAGGGTTGATTCACCAAGAAGAAATAATAATCTTAAACATTTATACACCTAAGCATACTGCCCCAACATACCTTTCTCTAAGGGCAGAAAGGATTGGGAGGAAGGCATGGGAGAAAGGATAGACATACAGTTCAATGGAATAGAATAGAGTTCAAAATCAGACCCACAAAAATAGGCTTTATTTATTCTCAACAAAGGCACAAATGTAATTTCATGGGAAAAGTATAGTGATGAAGGAAATTTGAATATCTATATGCTAAAAGGTAAACTCTCTTCTTTACCTTGATTCCTACACAAAATTAACCAAAAATCAGTGGCCAACAAGTAAAATCTAGAGTCATTAGAGGACTAGAAGAAAACACAGAAACATAAAGGCACTTTTGTGAACTTTGGTTAGATCATTTTTTTTTCTTATGTATGACCCTGAAAGCATGATCTATGTTACATTATTTCAAAACTGTAGAGACAGAAAATGGCCCAATGGCAGGACAAGGAGTCAGCCGGGAGTGGGGCTGACTGGAAAGGAACACATGCGAGTAATCTGGGATAATGGAATTACTACCTTGATTTAGGTGGTGATTAGGTTATAGGACTATCAAATGTACACAAATGAATTTTACTAGATAAAAAATCACAGCTTAATAAAATAAATGAAAAAAAAACAAATGATGCCATTTTATAGAAAGGTAGATTTTACAGAATCTGGAATCAACAATCTGTAATGAATATAGAAAAATAAAAAAATTTTTTGAAAGCCTGAAAGGATACTCAAATAAATACAGATATAGAAAGTTAATCCAAAGAACAACTCAATATTATATGGATATCGATTCAATTAAAATTAATATATGTACTCATTAATCTGGTTCTTAAATTCATATGGAAAGGCAGAGAGCCATGGCAAGACATGTGAAGAAGGTGGAAAAATCTGAATTGAACTGTATTTAATATATTAAAATAATCATAAAGTTTTAAATGTGATAACAGTATGATTAGTATGATGACAATAATCATTAGGACAATGACTAAGAAAAAAGAATAGAAAATTGATAAACGCATATTTAGGTTTAAACGAGCAATAAAAAAATAAAGAAATAAAAATATCTCAGTATACAACAGATACACTGTTGTGTGTGTATATATATTTTTATATTTATATACATATAAATTTATATACATATAAAATGGACACTGCAGTCCATTTCTGGAGTATTAATAATTTTGTGCAGGTACAGTTTATATCCATATTAATATTACATTGAATGTACATCAAACAACACACACATGCACAAACACATAAACTCACATATACATACACACATATACACACACAGAGTTCCAGATAGAATAAAGGCTTGCATGTAAGGACCCGTTTTTTTGAAATTATAGTTGAAAGTATGGGATAGTAACAAGCCCTTATTTCTGAAAGGAATCTCTAAATATAAAATTAAAAATATAACTTCCATTAATAAAAATGCACCAAAAGAAAGTAAAAGGACACCATGGGTGGTGGAAGTTGAATATTGCACATAAAAGCAACAGGGGAACAGAATCCCTATTATATAGAGAATTTTATTAAATAAATAAGAAAAAAAGGCAAAAGCATGAAAGTCACATTCAGAGAGAAGGAAAATTTCATCATTTCTAAAACATAACAGATATTTACCCTTATTCGTAATTATATAAATGCAATACAGGAGCATAGCAACATGCTTTTTTACCCATTACTGGTATATCTAAGAATTATGATAATAAAAGGTGAGGATTATATGAATCAAGAGTAACTAATATACCCCGCTAGTAATAGTGTGAGTGAACAAAAAGTACTTTGGGTAAACATTCAAAATTAATTTTTAACGCTGAACTCTCTTGCACAACTACTTTTCAAAATTTACCAAACTATATACAGGGAAAATACTTGTATAGTACATAACATACTTTTAGAATTAAATAAAAATTAAAAACTGAGAATATTGATGTAATCGGTATCCATATTAAGAAACAAAATTGATGACTTTCCCCAAGTCCTATCCATGCTGCCTTGCAATGATCACTTTCAGATCTGTTACACATCAAATTATTTCTTTATTGCTATTGCTTGCTTTTTTAAATCATATAGTCAGAGCTGTTATAATTGGAGATTTCCCCATTTGATTCTGCTATTTTGTTTCATGGATTTAAAGTTATCTTATTGATTGCTTAAGGATTAAAAGCTATTCCGTCTCTTTTATTCATTGACTACTTTATCATGAATTGTTATTTATTGATAGCAATGCTTCTGACTTCAGAGTCTGCTCTCTGCTATCAATTTAGTTACATCTACTTATTGTAGTTAATATATGCATGGCATATTCTTTCCACTTTCTTACATTCAAGTTGTTTTTTTTACCCAAATTTCAACGCACAATGCAAAAGCAGAATTCAGATAAGGTTTGTTTTATAAAGCCAATCTCATCTTCTTATAATGTTTTCTAGAGTTGGATTTACATGAAGAATTTTGGTATTATTTTTCTACTTGTCCCATTATGTTCCTTATTCAAACTTTTTGTCTTCATTTTGATTAAGAAATTATTTTATCCAATTACATTCTAATATCTTTACATACACTATACTTTTTTCACACACAAATACTTTTAATACCATATTAAAAGTTCTCCTATGATCACAGTATCCATCTCAAACATTTTTAATTGTAAAATATAACACATATACAAATCAATAAAAGGAAAAAGCAATAATTTTCAAAGCACACTTCAACAAATAGTTTCAGAACAGATCCCAGAGTCTGTCATGGGCTACCATTCCATCATCTCAGATTTTTCCTTTTAGCTGCTCCAAAACACAGGAGGCTAGAAGGAATATTAATACAGTGATTCAGCAGCCATATTCATTTGTTAAATCCCATTTTCTCTGTTAAACTTTTTCCTTCTTCTTTAATCCTTCTCCCAATCTACAGGGATCTTCGGTCACTGCCCATTCTGACATTTTCATGTCGACAATGTGTGTCCACACAAAAGGGCCAGGGGATGTAATTGACTGATAATCCTGGAGAGGCTGGTCCCTCTGGATTTCAGGATTTATATGACCTAGGAACCCTCTTCTTGGCTCTCCATATGCCCCTATTATCTGCCACTTCCTTTGTGACCAAGACACATGATCCTGTCTGCTTCAAAATAACATCTCATACACCTTAAAATTAGTATTCTAGAATTTTTCTGTAAACAGGGTTTCTAGTATAAATCATCAAGTTCGTAAAACCCTATCTAGATGTGGATTTCAAAATGAGGTTGCATTGGTTATTTTCCCATATTATCTGGGGGGGAAATGCTGACTCATTTTTTGTACAAACAGGGTGACATTCACAACAGTGGGAGTCAGACAGATGAAAAAGACTGTGCAAAGCCTATCACTAACTGTAGCAGAAGTTATTAATCATATAACTCATCTTCGATAAAAACTTAGTGTTAGCACGTTGGCCCAAGTGGTAATGGATACCTTCACGGCCTTAGATTTCTTACTACCTAGTCAGGTAGGATCTGTGCTGTTGCTTCTATTTCCCGATGCTCTTGGATAAATAAAACAGGACAAGTGGAATAGGCTATACATTGGTCTAAGGAAAAAGCTACTTGGCTTTCTTAAGTGGATCCTTGGGTGTGGGGGAATTATTTGAAGTTTTTCGTTTGGGTTCCTGGGGACCTTTGCTCAGAGATACCCTAATAGAAGCACTTATTATCTTTTAAGTCATAAAACTCATAATATTCCTTATTCATTTCTGGTCTCTTAAGTCTCAAATGCCACTGTGTAGGCACTAAGTAAACAAATGATACAACAGATTTCAGAAACAATGATATTGAAATAATGTCTCAAAGCCTTGAAATGTGCGCTACCAAGCTGTAGGTGATTCATAAGACACGGAAAACAATTAGTGGTAAATGAGAGAGTACTCAATATCTTTGGCCAGCTCCGCATAACTGAGGGGATGACTAAAAAGGGGGAATTGATATTGATAAATATAGCGAAAAATAGCTCCTGGATGTTCTCAGAATCAACATAAAAGTTAAATTCCCCAAAGCAGCAGAAAATTATATGACTAACATCCTGGTCAGAAAGTCCCTCCTCCCAAGACGCTAGACCCCTTAATCCAATTAAGCCTTTGTTTAAATACATCTGGCCCAATTAAAAGTAAGGCCTCTTTTACACATAACCGACTAGTTTAAGACTAAGGATCTCTGCTCCAATCATCAGAACCTAACTCACATCCTTCTTTCTGTTTATAAAAACTGTTTGCGGACTTCCTGGAAGATGGCGGCTCAGTAAGACGCACGGATCTTAGTTTCTTCCCCAGGACAGCTACTAGGGGAGTAGAAACGATACAGAAAGCGCCCAAAGCCACAACAGAGATAAAAAAGACAGTGTACCCCATCCTGGAACGGCTGGCTGGCTGAGAGAAGCAGCTCGGGTGAGATCACCGAGGCGCGCGGGCCTCACCGGGCGGGGCGGGAAGCGGCCGGAGTTACTCCCTTCCCCCTTCCCGGGCCGGCTGGGAGAATTGGAGAGGTGGTCCCCTGAAACAAAGACGGCTGGCGCCCACACCACGCGCAGCCCCCCGGACCAACTGAGAGAATTGGATCGGAAACCCCCAGGCCGCGGAGAACGGTGACGGGTGGGGGAGGCCCCTTCAAAACCCGTGACTCCCGGGGAACGTGCACTCTCTCGGGCGGGCCGCTGCCGCTGGCGCCCTCCTGCCACGCTTGTCACCCAGGGCCGACTAGGAAATTCAGAGGGGCTCTTTCCCGGGCTGCGGCAACCAGCAACCCTCCCTGCGTTCGGACCCCGGGCCGGCTCAAGCTGCTTCGGCAAGCGAACCCCCCGGATGGCGAGAGTTTTCCAAAGTTTAAGGTCCCACAGCACCTTTTACTGGTGGGATCCGCAGACAAACGTGTGCCACGAGCGCCACCTACTGGGCAGGATAAGAAAAACAGAACCGAGAGATTTCACAGGAAAATCTTCCAAACTTTTGGATCCAATACCCAGGGAAATCTGTCTAAATGTGCAGACGCCAACAGAAGATAACCGATCACGCTCAAATAATTGAAAATATGGCCCAGTCAAAGGAACAAACCAATAGTTCAAATGAGATACAGGAGCTGAGACAACTAATGCTAAATATACGAACAGAAATGGAAAACCTCTTCAAAAACGAAATCGATAAATTGAGGGAGGACATGAAGAAGACATGGGCTGAACATAAAGAAGAAATAGAAAAACTGAAAAAACAAATCACAGAACTTATGGAAGTGAAGGACAAAGTAGAAAAGATAGAAAAAACAATGGATACCTACAATGATAGATTCAAAGAGACAGAAGATAGAATTAGTGATTTGGAGGATGGAACATCTGAATTCCAAAAACAAACAGAAACTATCCGGAAAAGAATGGAAAAATTTGAACAGGGTATCAGGGAACTCAAGGACAATATGAACCGCACAAATATACGTGTTGTGGGTGTCCCAGAAGGAGAAGAGAAGGGAAAAGGAGGAGAAAAACTAATGGAAGAAATTATCACTGAAAATTTCCCAACTCTTATGAAAGACCTAAAATTACAGATCCAAGAAGTGCAGCACACCCCAAAGAGATTAGACCCAAATAGGCGTTCCCCCAGACACTTACTAGTTAGAATGTCAGAGGTCAAAGAGAAAGAGAGGATCTTGAAAGCAGCAAGAGAGAAGCAATCCATCACATACAAGGGAAACCCAATAAGACTATGTGTAGATTTCTCAGCAGAAACCATGGAAGCTAGAAGACAGTGGGATGATATATTTAAGTTACTAAAAGAGAAAAAACTGCCAACCAAGACTCCTATATCCAGCAAAATTGTCCTTCAAAAATGAGGGAGAAATTAAAACATTCTCAGACAAAAAGTCACTGAGAGAATTTGTGACCAAGAGACCAGCTCTGCAAGAAATACTAAAGGGAGCACTAGAGTCAGATACAAAAAGACAGAAGAGAGAGACATGGAGAAGAGTGTAGAAAGAAGGAAAGTCAGATATGATATATGTAATACAAAAGGCAAAATGGCAGAGAAAAATATTATCCAAACAGTAATAACTCTAAATGTGAATGGACTGAATTCCCCAATCAAAAGACATAGACTGGCAGAATGGATTAAAAAACAGGATCCTTCTATATGCTGTCTACAGGAAACACAGGAAATAGAGAATCTGAATATTACTATAAATGAGCTAGACTTAACAGACATTTATAGGACATTACATCCCACAACAGCAGAATATACCTTTTTCTCAAGTGCTCATGGATCATTCTCAAAGATAGAACATATGCTGGGTCACAAAGCAAGTCTTAACAAATTTAAAAAGATTGAAATCATACACAACACTTTCTCGGATCATAAAGGAATGAAGTTGGAAATCAATAATAGGCGGAGTGCCAGAAAATTCACAAATACGTGGAGGCTCAACAACACACTCTTAAACAACGAGTGGGTCAAAGAAGAAATTGCAAGAGAAATTAGTAAATACCTCGAGGCAAATGAAAATGAAAACACAACATATCAAAACTTATGGGATGTAGCAAAGGCAGTGCTAAGAGGGAAATTTATTGCCCTCAATGCCTATATCAGAAAAGAAGAAAAGGCAAAAATGCAGGAATTAACTGTTCAATTGGAAGAACTGGAGAAAGAACAGCAAACTAATCCCAAAGCAAGCAAAAGGAAAGAAATAACAAAGATCAGAGCAGAAATAAATGAAATTGAAAATATGAAAACAGTAGAGAAAATCAATAAGACCAGAAGTTGGTTCTATGAGAAAATCAATAAGATTGATGGGCCCCTATCAAGATTGACAAAAAGAAGAAGAGAGAGGATGCAAATAAATAAGATCAGAAATGGAAGAGGAGACATAACTACTGACCTCACAGAAATAAAGGAGGTAATAACAGGATACTATGAACAACTTTACGCTAATAAATACAACAATTTAGATGAAATGGACGGGTTCCTGGAAAGACATGAACAACCAACTTTGACTCAAGAAGAAATAGACGACCTCAACAAACCAATCACAAGTAAAGAGATTGAATTAGTTATTCAAAAGCTCCCTAAAAAGAAAAGTCCAGGACCAGACGGCTTCACATGTGAATTCTATCAAACATTCCAGAAAGAATTAGTACCTACTCTCCTCAAACTCTTCAACATAATCGAAGTGGAGGGAAAACTACCTAATTCATTCTATGAAGCCAACATCACCCTCATACCAAAACCAGGCAAAGATATTACAAAAAAAGAAAACTACAGACCAATCTCTCTAATGAATACAGATGCAAAAATCCTCAATAAAATTCTAGCAAATCGTATCCAACAACACATTAAAAGAATTATACATCATGACCAAGTAGGATTCATCCCAGGTATGCAAGGATGGTTCAACATAAGAAAATCAATTAATGTAATACACCATATCAACAAATCAAAGCAGAAAAATCACATGATCATCTCAATTGATGCAGAGAAGGCATTTGACAAGATTCAACATCCTTTCCTGTTGAAAACACTTCAAAAGATAGGAATACAAGGGAACTTCCTTAAAATGATAGAGGGAATATATGAAAAACCCACAGCTAATATCATCCTCAATGGGGAAAAATTGAAAACTTTCCCCCTAAGATCAGGAACAAGACAAGGATGTCCACTATCACCACTATTATTCAACATTGTGTTGGAGGTTCTAGCCAGAGCAATTAGACAAGAAAAAGAAATACAAGGCGTCAAAATTGGAAAGGAAGAAGTAAAACTATCACTGTTTGCAGACGATATGATACTATACGTCGAAAACCCAGAAAAATCCACAACAAAATTACTAGAGCTAATAAATGAGTACAGCAAAGTAGCAGGTTACAAGATCAACATTCAAAAATCTGTAGCATTTCTATACACTAGTAATGAACAAACTGAGGGGGAAATCAAGAAACAAATCCCATTTACAATTGCAACTAAAAGAATAAAATACCTAGGAATAAATTTAACAAAAGAGACAAAAAACCTATATAAAGAAAACTACAAAAAACTGCTAAAAGAAATCACAGAAGACCTAAATAGATGGAAGGGCATACCGTGTTCATGGATTGGAAGACTAAATATAGTTAAGATGTCAATCCTACCTAAATTGATTTACAGATTCAATGCAATACCAATCAAAATCCCTACAACTTATTTTTCAGAAATAGAAAAACCAATAAGCAAATTTATCTGGAAGGGCAGGGTGCCCCGAATTGCTAAAAGCATCTTGAGGAAAAAAAACGAAGCTGGAGGTCTCGCGCTGCCTGACTTTAAGGCATATTATGAAGCCACAGTGGTCAAAACAGCATGGTATTGGCATAAAGATAGATATATCGACCAATGGAATCGAATAGAGTGCTCAGATATAGACCCTCTCATCTATGGACATTTGATCTTTGATAAGGCAGTCAAGCCAACTCACCTGGGACAGAACAGTCTCTTCAATAAATGGTGCCTAGAGAACTGGATATCCATATGCAAAAGATTGAAAGAAGACCCATCTCTCACACCCTATACAAAAGTTAACTCAAAATGGATCAAAGATCTAAACATTAGGTCTAAGACCATAAAACAGATAGAGGAAAATGTTGGGAGATATCTTATGGATCTTACAACTGGAGGCGGTTTTATGGACCTTAAACCTAAAGCAAGAGCACTGAAGAAGGAAATAAATAAATGGGAACTCCTCAAAATTAAACACTTTTGTGCATCAAAGAACTTCATCAAGAAAGTAGAAAGACAGCCTTCACAATGGGAGACAATATTTGGAAATGATATATCAGACAAAGGTCTAGTATCCAGAATTCATAAAGAGACTGTTCATCTCAACAACAAAAAGACAGCCAACCCAATTACAAAATGGGAAAAAGACTTGAACAGACACCTCTCAGAGGAGGAAATACAAATGGCCAAAAGGCACATGAAGAGATGCTCAATGTCCCTGGCCATTAGAGAAATGCAAATCAAAACCACAATGAGATATCATCTCACACCCACCAGAATGGCCATTATCAACAAAACAGAAAATGACAAGTGCTGGAGAGGATGCGGAGAAAGAGGCACACTTATCCACTGTTGGTGGGAATGTCAAATGGTGCAACCACTGTGGAAGGCAGTTTGGCAGTTCCTCAAAAAGCTGAATATAGAATTGCCATACGACCCAGCAATACCATTGCTGGGAATATACTCAGAGGACTTAAGGGCAAAGACACAAACGGACATTTGCACACCAATGTTTATAGCAGCGTTATTTACAATTGCAAAGAGATGGAAACAGCCGAAATCTCCATCAACAGAAGAGTGGCTAAACAAACTGTGGTATATACATACGATGGAATACTATGCAGCTTTAAGACAGGATAAACTTATGAAGCATGTAATAACATGATGGACCTAGAGAACATTATGCTGAGTGAGTCTAGCCAAAAACTAAAGGACAAATACTGTATGGTCCCACTGATGTGAACAGACATTCGAGAATAAATTTGGAATATGTCCTTGATAACAGAGTCCAGCAGGAGGTAGAAACAGGGTAAGATAATGGCCAATTGGAGTTGAAGGGATACAGACGGTGTAACAGGACTAGATACAAAAACTCAAAAATGGACAGCACAATAATACCTAATCGTAAAGTAATCTTGTTAAAACACTGAATGAAGCTGCATCTGAGCTATAGGTTTTTGTTTTGTTTTGTTTTGTTTTGATTTTACTATTATTACTTTTATTTTTTTCTCTATACTAACATTCTATATCTTTTTCAGTTATGTTGCTAGTTCTTCTAAACCAATGCATATGTACTAAGAAATGATGATCATGCATCTATGTGATGATGTTAAGAATTAATGATTGCATATGTAGAATGGTATGATCTCTAAATGTTGGGTTAATTTCTTTTTTTCCATTAATTAAAAAAAAAAGATAAGGGATAATTGGAGCTGAAGGGATACAGACTGTACAACGGGACTGGATATAAAAACTCAGAAATGGACAGCACAATACTACCCAATTGTAATGCAATTATGTTAAAATAGTGAATGAAGCTGCATGTGAGGTATAGGTTTTTTTTGTTTTTTTTTTTCTTTCTATTATTGTTTTAATTCTTATTCTGTTGTCTTTTTATTTCTTTCTCTAAATCGATGCAAATGTACTAAGAAATGATGAATATGCAACTATGTGATGTTATTAAGAATTACTGATTGTACATGTAGATTGGAATGATTTCTAATTGTTTTGTTAATTCTTTTTTTAATTAATAAAAAAAAAAAAGAATTATACAAAAAAAAAAAAAAAAAAAACTGTTTGCAAGCCTCTAGTGTCAACGCTGGTTTTGCTCTTACACATGACTGGGTTTCTCTGCTGCAGCAATTTTGGCATCCTGAAAATAATGCTGTGAATTGCAGCTCAACTCTGATTTGACTTTCAACAGTGGCAATTTGTTAAAATTCAAAGATTTTAAATTATGGCAAGTTTGCTAAACAGATCAGAGCCTTCTTCATTTAAATATTTACTTTAATGAAATTACAAAGGCATATTTTCTAATGTTGAACCATCCATGATTGATTAGTCAGTTAATTATAGCTAGATTTGATTTATACTCCAAGTTTTATATATACCTTTTTTTTTTTTAAACGAGACAACTGATAAAAACTGTTCTATTCTCCAGGTCCCTTTTGGCTGTTAGCGTTCTGATAAAGCTGAGAAAATAGCTGATTAATTTTAATCTGTATGTTTTAATAAGTTCTTCATAAAAAATAGACATTCTCTGTTCCTTTTAGATGTCTTCAGATTCAACAGTAAATCATTCAAGTGTAATGGAATTCCCATGTGTAGATATTTGATGCCTGTTCATTTTTCCCTGTGTTTACTGATCATATGAAAAGCAAAAACGTGATTATATATTATTTAAACTATATATATTTACTTGTGTTTTTCTGAATGTGTCTTAAAGTATTCCTATAATTTTATGTGGCCTTTTTAAGATTTTTTTTCTTCATTTTTTAGACTCAACAATGACCTTCAATAATTTCTCCTTGCTTTATTCTTCTGTCTTTTGGTTAAAATTTTTTGGGGGGTCGGGGCTTCATTCACAATCATTCTTTGGAAAGTAAAATATATCAGTTCATATATGCATTTTTATTTACTTCTTTTTTTTAAACATCTCTTTTTAGGATTGATGCAGAATTTCTCAATTCAAATTGCTTGCTTGACTTAAGTTCTATCTTTTTGGCAATTTAGTCAATATTTTAATTTATTTTGAAACTTTCAGCATCTTTCAATTAAAGACTTCTTTTTTTTCTCCTCATCCTTCTTTTTATTTTTCTTCCTGCCCTCTTTTCTTCCTTCCCTTTCTTTCTTCATTTTCATTGTTTACATGATATAATTGGGCATCCATATCATCTTCACCAGGAAAGAAGTTTCCCTTTATGTACATTTTCTTCTTGTCTTTTTTATGGCATTCTTCTAACCATCCATCCTTCTTGATTATATGCTCATTTTGATGGGTGACAGTAACTTTGAGATTCTGTTCACAGAGAAACAGAGTTCGAGTTGCCACTTGTTCAAATTTAGAGATGGTTGATCATTTGTTTGCTTTTATTGCAATCTTAAATATTTCCTCTCTCAGTTGCTCTTGATTTTCTAATAAAGGTGTGAAATATTGGTGTCATTGAGCTGTTTTCCTCTTGTTCAGAACAAACGTTACATACATCTTGTATCATGGTTTTTCTTTCTGTTTTCAACTTCAGAGCCTGCCATCTTTAAATGATATAATAGTTTCTGGATTTTCATGAATCTTATTTGAGATTTTGAAGAGATCTCCAGGCAGTTTCCAAGTGTGAGTACGTGCATATGTGTTATGTTTCTGTATCTATAAATTTTATTCATCGGCCTACTTACATCTATGATAATTTTAATGTTCATAGTCATATTTATTTATTCTATATTTACCACAAATTTGTGGTTATGGAGTAAGACAAGGGAAGTGTCAGTTGTGTTCATTCTATCTTCTTTATCTTGAATACAGAATATCCATAGACTTTGAACATTATTGTTTAATATTCTATGGAAATAATTCAGAATTTTAATTCCAAGTTATGTGCTTTAATGTGCTTTATTTCATTATGGTAGTCCTCATAGCACTCTACAATCCACTAGAATATTAATATTAAAATCCCATTATTAGAAAATCACAAACTTATTCTGACATCTATTTCTTCACAGAAAATACATATGAAAAAACAAATTATAATAAATACCTTCACCAAATGTTTCCGTACATTGTTTTATCCCACTGACACATTTTCCTTCCACACAGAGCCATTGGTTCTGCCCACATGGGTGACCATTCTGCACAAAAAAATCGTCTTGACATGATGCGGATGTTCCATTGCAATATTCAGTGAGGTCACATTCATCAACGGGGCTCCTACATTCTTCTCCTTTTGCCTTATACTGATTGGGTGGAGTAAATGATATTAAGTAAAGCAGAATGTGAAAACAGAAGCACTATAAAGAATGATCATTATACTTATGTGGATAAAATGAAAGCAAAATAGGGCAGGAGGGCGGGCCACGGTGGCTCAGCAGGTAACAGTGCTTGCCTGCCATGCCCGAGGACCCGGGTTCGATTCCTCGTGCCTGCCCATGTAAAAAAATAAAATAAAATAAAAAATAGGGCAGGCCACGGTGACTCAATAGGCAGAGTCCTCGCCTGCCATGCCGGAGACCAAGGTTCAATTCCCGGTGACGGCCCAACAAAAAAACAAAATAGCTCTTACAACACATTCCTCACAGCAGTCGCCTGTAATGCAATTTGACCCAGGTTTCATTTTACATGTCTCGTTATTACAGCATTTTCCTTCTGCGGTTTCACAATTCTGAAAGGGAAATAAATCAAATACTCTGAAGTATCTTCCAATTTTTATTTTCCTTGAATAGATATTTTAGTGACAGCATATTATATAATATACAGATAGTTGCTTAACTGATATGTTAGCAAATAACAACAAAAAACAATTAAATCAATTATTCATTCATTTATTTAACAGGGATTTACTGATTGCCTATTATGGGCTAAACTGTGTGTTCTTTACAACCCTAGAGGTGATTTGGTTATAAAGGTGGTAAGATTTTCTGAAGACCTGAATTCCACCACAGCCAAGACATCAAGAATATCTCCAGCTTTTGCAGATGAAGAGATAGTTAAATATGATACATGAAATAAAGAGAAGTTATGATTTACTTTTCATGATAGCTAGCCATTTCATTCTAATGACTAGTTCTTACTCAACTATAGTTCTTACTCAACTATAAACAAGTCTAATATTTCTGAAAGTTTACTCAAATTTTAATTCTCTAATGATGAGGGGAATGAAAATATTATTTCTAAACATGACTGAAATGATTCATCCATATTTTATTATACTCTGTTTTGTGCTGTGACTCGTCTAAACTCAATGAATCTCATGTTTCTAAATTTATGTTTTGAGGGCTAATAGAAGCAATAAATACGAAAGGATACTGATGAAGACAAGATATATTTACCACAAACACATGCACACTTTGGGATTTGAAAGAGGGCTACTTAGTCAAAAATTTTAGCAAGTTATACAAAAGCAAATTATGGATTTCATTAGTCTTGGTATGATTTATAGCAATATATATCAAGATATTTATTAGGACACATTAAATTTGCAGTATTCTTCAGAGTTACTCTATCCAATAAATGTGATTGCTATTGCTTTGTATACAGGAATCCATAGAGGAAATTATATCATAGGGAAATTATATCATATCAATTATATGACATTTAAAAGGCATTTAATTCAAGGGAAGAAAATACCCTTGAGTGGGATATTGCGTATCTGTTGAATAGAGTATAGATTGAGTATTAAGTCTATATTGACTAGGTATAGGTCAATTCAGTTATAGGATTATATGATCTTGAAAATTAGCTCTATAATAATCTTCAAATCACTGAGACCACATACCAATCTATGTTTGTTATAATCCTCATATGTCTTTCTAAAGTCTTCGTAGAACCCTGAGTTTGATAAAGTAAAATAGCATTGTAAAATTATGAAATTAATAATTAGGATGTAATTTTGGTATATAATATTCTTCCAATTTAGTACCAACCTCTGGAGTCCCACAGTCGCATTCTTCATCATCCTCTACTTCTCCATTCCCACAAACTGCAACCTTGTAAGTCGGATCTAAGCGTGGTTGATTTTGAAGACACTGGGACTTTGGCTTTGAAATAAAGCGTGCAAAATCTTCCAGGCTGCAGTTACTAAACATCTTCACACCACTGAAATGACTAAAAATACATCATATTTCAAAATTTTATCTAAGAGTTGTTTCCATAAATTGCCTACCCCTAGAATTCACCTTTTGTCTGGCATTAAACAATAGACCAAATGCTCTGCTTTGTTGGTCAACCTTTAATCTTTTTGTGCGCAATAAGACAAGTGTGCAAGAATTTGTTAAACAAAATCTATTACTAATAAATGATGAATCAATAAATTTCCCTTAGTTCTTATGTAACACTCATTTGTGACACTGCTGTCTTACTTTACCCTCCTACCTCACAAACTGCCCCATCTTTTGTTTCATTTGTTGCATCTTCCTCTTTTTCTGACCTTTAAGTATTGGAGTATCCTCCAATTAAAAAATAAATTTGAGCTTTTTACTTCTTAATTTTTTTCAAGAAAAAGCTTAAAATCTCAGATACTCATTTCTAAAATACTCAGATATTTATTTCTCTCAAACTTTTTTGCTGAACTCTATTTCCTTCAACATCCAATTTCTTGCTCATTGTTTTTTTTTCTTAAGCTTATCATATAAGCATCTTAAATGTAAATTCTCCAAACCCCTGATTTATCTCCCCCAAACCCTGCTCCTCATGATGGATAAAAGTGATTTACTATGCAGATTCTGTAGTCAATCAAATCACATGGGTCAATATCTTGGCTCTGACATTTACAAGTTGTTTGTCCTTGTGAGACAAATGTAAATGGTATGTGTGGTGTCAGTTTTCCCTTATGTAGCATAGAGATAAATTTTGAATTATCTCATTAAGTTGTGAGAATTAATAAAATACATGCAAAGCATGTGCCTCTTCATAGTTTCTATATTAATAATTCCAGACTCAAGAAAGGTAAACTCTGAAAGCCTGGTTGTCCAGAAAAAAAATTCTAAGATGACCTATTTATCACAAGCCCCCCTTTCATGAAATTTTGTCAAATAAACCTACAACTATACCCAGAACATATTCTCTACAACAACCACCTGTCCAAACCCTTCCTGTTCTCCCATACATTGATGCAATAGCCTTCTAATGGGTCTCCATGCTTCAAATTTTGCTCTATTGCCATTTTTTCCTCAAGATGCCAGCAAATATGATGCTTAAAAAAAATATATCATGTTCTTTCACTGTTTAAAACCACCTATGGCTTTTTATCTCATTCAGAGTAAAATCTACTTTATCTATCCGTCAATTCTTTCTCTGAGGTCATCCTCTCCACCTACTTTATCTCACATTGCCAAACTACAGTGACCTCTTTCCTGTCCCCTCCATTAAATATTTAGCTATTTTCTCTACCTGGGAAACTTTTCCTTAACACACATAAATATGACTCCCTCCTCTTATTTTGGATCTCTACTCAAGAGATAGTGTTTCTAAGCACAAATCTAAAATGTCACCCCTTTATTACTCTTCGTTCTCTTTAGTGACCTTTATTTTTCTTCAAAATATTTATCATCCCATGGGATATTATTGATTTATTTGTTGACTGTCTTCTCCTACTAGATTTGTATCTCCAGGAAAAAAGACACTGAAATTGTTTTGATTACTAGTAGAGGATAAGAGCCCATTATTTAAAAAATGAATGAGTACCTAAATAAAACCATCTGTTATAATTAGTAGATGGTTTGTTGTATAATTATTTTTATTACGAATAGTATTAGCACTATCTTAAAAGATTATAATTGTGAAAATCTATTATTTGGTAATAGAGACAGCTAATGTGAAATTGTTGAACTTTTAGTTAATAAGCTTGATGATTTCAAATCTTAGTTGTTTAGATTATTACATGAAAATAATCTTGTTGACATGAGTACCATGGGGAAAAAAAACCCAGGGATTTTTTTGAGAAAACTACAAATTTTGGTGTTATATATTTTTAGTCACATCTTCCTGTTTAACATGACCTTCAGTTATATTAACTGTATAAAATAATTTATTTTGCTTAGCCAATAATTTAGATGATATGCTTCTAAATACCATGAAAGGAAAAGATTAAAACCACTTTAATACTACTAGGAACCAAGAAGTGCACCGTATATTAACCATGTATTAATCTGTTTATAGGGATCCACCTTCTGGTAATAAAATTAATGTTATTAGAAAAAAGTCAATCAAAATTCTGTTCAATTGGAGAAAATATTTAGAGCTTGATACTTGATGCAAATTGGACAGTTGTTTCTAATTTCTATTTCCCATTTTTCCTTGAAACCAGTCTCTGATATCCAGTTGCATATGTGACCTCCTACCACTAAGCCTACATTTCTCAGTCTCCTATAAAGGTAGGAGAGGACATGTGCAAAGGTCAGAACATTGGCTTCCAACGAGGCATTAAGTTCAATTCCTATGAAGTAATGAGATAGCTTTCATATGCCCTTAGTCTTATTGGTGACTATAATTTTGGTTAAATGATAAGGTTAAAACTTTCATCACTGGCTAAGAAGTGAGCTTGGAGATAGAAGCAATGTGTAGAAATATAGTGTAAAATTATATTGTGAAATGTCACACAATTCATAGAATACTAATTTCTCAAAACAAAAATGAACTTCTCTTTGGTTTAAGCCATTATTAATTTGGGTTTCTGTAACTTCGCTCAAATCTAAACTCAGACTCACTTCTAATAAATACACACTCAAATCAGAATATTACTTTATCAATAATATTAAAATATTCTTTTTTCACTTCAAAGTTGCAAAGCATTTTCATAGGATCCAATAATCTCATAATGAGACAGAGAATGATAACACGGAACATCTTTCCTTAATCCCCAAGCAAAGCATCCAATACATTGCATCTTTAGAAGAAACAATATTTATTACAAATAAATGGAAAAACCTGTACTTAAAAGACATACCATGTTCATGGACTGTAAGACACATTACTGTTAAAATGTTGATTCTCAAATAAATTGGTCTATAAATTCATAATAATTCAAATCAAAATACACCACTGTTTTATTTTATTTTATTTTTTTTGCAGAAACTGACAACCTGATTCTAACACAGATAGGAAAATGCAAAGGATTTATAAAATATAAAATAATTTTTAGAAAGAAAATCAAATTTAGTAGACTTACACTACATCATTTCAAGACACACTATCAAGCTATAATAATGATGACATTGTGGTATAGACATACATATAGTTAAATAGATCAGTGAAACAAAATAGGTAGTCCAGAAATGGAATGGCTGATTTTTGCAAAGTTACTAATATGGGGAAAAGACGGTCTAATAAAAAGTGGGTGTGAAAAACTTGGGTATCCATATCGAAAACAGAAAATTAACCTCGTATTTGAAATTTCACTATAAATTTAAAAATTAACTTGTAATGGATTACAACATCAAAAGTAAAAGCAATTCTATTGTTATCCAGGTCACAAAAAAGCACTGAATACATGTAAAATTAAATAAATAAATTGGGCTTCATCAATAATTAATGTATTCTTTCCAAAACATCATTACAAAATAACAAAAGTTATTTTTTGCAATACATACTTCTTAAATAGGACTTCTTTTCAGAATATATATAAAATATTAAAACTTAATGAGGGGTGGGCCATGGTGGCTCAGCAGGCAGAGTGCTTGCCTGCCCTGCCAGAGGACCTGGGTTCGATTCCCGGTGCCTGCCCATGTTAAAAAAAAAAAAAAAAAAAAAACTTAATGAGAAGACAGATGCCCTAATAATGAGACTAACCATTTTAAGACACCTCACAAGAGAAGCTATATAAATAGCCAATTAATCTAAGAGATGTTCAAAACCACAAATGTAATTCTCATTAAAAACTATAATAAATTAATGATATACACCAATAAGAACGGCTGAAAAGGTTAAAAGTCCATGTTTTGCTGGAGATGTGAAACAACCTATTATTACACATAGTTTTGTGGATGTGTTAAATGGCAGAACCATTTTTGAAAAAAACTTGGCTTTTTAAAAATTAAGCACGCTCTCTTAATCTGAGCCAACAACTCCATTTCTAGGTTTATACTCAATGGAAACAAGGCATCTGCCCACCAAAACAAACCAACAAACAAAAACACCAAAAACAACAAAACTTGTTACAGAATAAATCTAAGTAGCCAAAAAATTAGAAACAACTCAAATATCTATCAAAAGGATAAATACATTATGACATATTACACTGTGAATTGCTATTAACAAAAAAGAATAAAATAGCGTTATCTGCAATAGCATTGATAAATTTCAATAATAACATTTTTGAGAAAAAGAAGCCAGTCACAGAAGAATATACTCTTTAGGATCACATTTAAGCGAAATTCTGAAACAGGCAAAAATAATCTGTAGCAACTGAAAGATTAGAGAAGGATTGACTGTAGGAGAAATGAAAGGACTCTTTCGGTGCTGTGGAAACGTTTTATACCTTGACTGGGGTGGTTCCAAACCAAAGAAGGAAGAGGAGAGATCTCTAGATTTCTAGAGAGATCTCTTGAAAGTGGAACTGAATGCGGGGGATGATTATCACTGCCTTTCCTAACTGACTGATTTGGAACTTTTCAAACTGTGCAAGTATTTTATTTCATAGATAAAGAAAATATTTATTTTATTTTATAAATAAATAAAATAATATACAGTTCTCACCGCTAGAGTGACTTCTTGTGCAAAGAACACAAATAGCAAAAAGAATAATATTCCAGAAGACTTAGGAAGAAAAAATGATTTTTTTTTTGTCATGGAGTCATCTCAATAAGATTGAGACAAGATTTAATAAATGTTGACTCATAATTGTGGGAATAAAGATTAAATGCAGATATCACAATGATTAAATGTTACTCCTTAAAACTGCTAACTTAAGAAACTGCATAAGAAAACTTTAAAAACATCCTTTATTTGTGATATGAATGAATTATTATAGTCATATAATCAGTCAGGCTCAATTACAAAAACAGTCCGAATTTATTTACACTTAATATTTTATTTAAAAATAAAGAGGAAACAGCTGGATTTTGAGGGAATCTAACCATGACGGAAGAAGTTATCAGACCTTGAAAAAAAATAACCTGCTTTCAAAACTGAATAGAGAAAACCCTGACAATATTAGGAGGAGGCAGAGGGAACAAAGTGCTGTTTAGTTTACAGTATGTTTCAAGGGCTTGTCATTTCTTCACTATTACAGCCATTATAATCAGCATCATAAGCCATGTATTGGCATCATCACTGTAAAACTCTACATTGTGGTCAAAGGTAAAATGTAATTAACATTGTCTAGCATATTAATAATATTAAGTATATAAAATGTCACCTGTCTTTGTTTAGCTTAACCAGAAGAAAAGCCCAAGGTTTGAGGTGCATTGCAGGAAGGTTCTTTGGGAGGCGATAACAGGAAGTGGGAGTAAGGGTTGGGGATAAAGAAAGAGAATTAGACAAAGTACTGAACACAACTGTCCTTAGGCAGTCAAGGGGGTGATGACCCTTGATTTTGAAGGACGGATTTACAGATGGCCTCAGGGAAGAGCCTGGTTGATATTCATGGTTATGTTGCTGACCAGGTTGTTTAACTGCCTCTTCTGAGGTGGATACTTCATGATGGGACTTGAACTTGAAATACAAAGTTCCACATGCCTCGTGTTTGCTTTCTAAATCAATTCATATGCCTCTTCCCCATATTTCCTTGTCTCTAAACGTTCCATCTTTCGGCTTCCAGATCCTTGACAAATTGCTAAATCATTTATCACTATTCAGGAATCTATGTAAATCCCAATCTCTGGCCACATCTCCCATACAAGGTGGAAAATCGAATGCACTGCTGGCATCTCTGCCCACTGGAACATTTATTTACCACTCATCACTGCCCTTTAAAGTCTAAATCTAATTGGGCTATACAGTACGGCAATAGTGATATGTATTTTCCAACTAATGTATTCAGCAGACCCATTTTTGAAACAAGCCTGAGGTGTCCTTCTTCCTTCAATCAGTTTTAAAGCACCTCATGGGGCCACTGATGTGAACTGATTTAGAAATATTGGTGCCATAGAAGCCCGTGACATGGGGATTTGAGATCCTTGCTCATGTTGCTTATTTCTGCTCTGAGGATCCTCTTTAGCCTGCTTCCAGATATGCTGCTTTGATCATTGGATAGATTTCTAGTGTGCTCATTTGATCTTCTGATTCTGTGGATCTGAAAATACCCAAATTATGTTGAAAATATTTAATTTCAGTAGCATAGTCATCTATTATTTCATGGTCACTTGCTCACCTCTACTAGGAGCTGCAACAGAACCCTAGGGCTCTGCCTGCAGATCTGCTATAGATACTTGCTATAGATTCCACGATGCAACCTAAGCTACCAGGAATATCTCGTTTCATGATTATCTTAATGCTCACAAGAACCAAAGACAGGCTTCCTGCGCCACAGCCTGGGCGCGTTACAGGGCCCTCTCTTTATATCATGTGCTGCCAAGAGGGACTGTGGTTGCTTTCAGATCATTTATTGAGCCAGTTCCACAATGATTTCATAAAGTTGAGCTTTCTGTAGCCACTTCTGGCATGATTATTTTAGTATGGGCTCCCCCAAACAGCCTGGGATAAGGACTTGAATTTACATAATTTTTTTAAGAAGTGATTATAGAAGCAGGAGTGAGAGAATGGAGAGAGTGAGACAAATTCAAGGCTAATGCTGTAGGCAACAGGGCTTGATTCTCCAGGACAACTGTGAAGCATACAGAATGCCTCCCAGAATTGTCCTGCAGAAAGCTTACAGGCCAGGGCACTTATTTACCCACTGGTTCCAGTCCCTGACTATACAATGTTTTCCCTAAATCCTGTGACATTAGATTTACTTATATACTCTAAGAATAATGATAATAAATAAATTGACGAGGTCAAAGGCTAGGTCTTTGGAGCATGATAAGTACACTGCAAAAGTGAGTGGAAAAGTAAAAGCTGGATGACAGCACTGCTGAAATCGGTAGATGTTAACAATTCAGGCCGAGCCAGTGCAGGATGGAGAAGATTCACACAACCAGAGCATACTAATCAATCGTTCTTGCATAGTGAGCACAAGCCAATATTTGGCCTTTATCAAATCATGCATTGTTTTAAAATTACGCAAGTGAACATATTAGTAAATGTAGAGTTGTTTCACATATGAGAAAGCAAATGCGACATTTGATAATAAGAAATATTGAGATAGTTATGAGGTATGGGCATTGGGGTACCTACATTTCTTGATCTGGGGGATCCGTGTCATAGCTGGTATTTGGCCATTATTAGTTATTTTATTAGCTTAGAATTCTTTATTAAAATAAATACACAAAAATTATCTCCTTAGAAATTGTATATATATATATATACATACATATATAAAGAATAAAAAGTAAAACTTCTTACACTGCTTCTGGGTTCATTATGCAAAGAGTTCCTGGGCAATGGCATTTGCTGATGTCGTCATAAGCCAACCCCATACTAAGACTCAGTAATTGAGCTAGAATAACTGCAAGTGATTCCAGACTCATGGTTCTGGGATGCTAGAAAAGAAAAAAAAACACAGATTGGTAGGTAACTACTTTACCTGGAGAGTAATGCAATTATTAAAAAACATAGAAGTGATGAAATGCAGTAGAGGCATCTAACAGAATGCCTTATCTACAGAAGTACCATTTATATTACAGGTAGCTTTGTCAATATAAAAAGTACATGAGAAATGATATCCTGACTTTTACCAAAAATCTAAATGAATCACTCCTTTTGGTGGCATAAGACCAAGAAAAAAATTTGCCAATGTATCTTGTTAACTTTAGGTAAGAATAGTTATGGTCATACATGTACCCTCAAAAACAAAATTTTTAAAGACAAACATGTAATACATACACGAGTGCTAGCTGTCAAATTATGAACAAGTGGTGTTCATTCATAATGTAATTTTTTAAAGATTTAATTTTTATATAAATGTTCCATAAATGTTTTTAAACTTATAAACAACCTCATTAAATCAATTTATATTAGGGCAATAATGACATAAGAATGCTGATTTTCTAAAACTCTTTAAACTTTTTAAAACTTGAATACCGATATGATTTATCTTTCTGTAACAGTAAGATTCTTATATAGCACATTTTATGTAGCAAGTTATATGAAGTTCAAAAAAATCAACAAATCATGCTACCTTGCAAAATATACTTAGTAATATTTTGATGACTATACTTCAAGAGATGTTTCTAGGTATACATTTCGGCTACTTTCTGTTTGCCTCTTCAGTTTCTGTTGTTTTCTGTTCTACTCTCTAGCCCAGGAGGATGACATGAATGCATTATGTCCAAGGCTTTCTTTTCCCTCTGGCTTAACCTTAATTCAGTCCAATGGGGAGGAGAGGGTGGAAGGACAGGAAAAGTAAGGCATTTACGACCATTATTTGACAGGATGCATATGTCTGGCTGTGCCGTGGAACTTGAGCTTCTATCTGTGATGACCACAACATGACTCTTACCTATCCTTCAAGCCTGAGGTGGAAAATCAATATATATTTTTTTAGCCTGAGGTCACTGCATTGTTCCTACACCTTGCATACATGTGGATAAATGGTCCTTTTTTCAAATCACCACATTTTAATGTACCATCAGGTTTCTGTTGGGAATTTTACTAACATTGTGTGTATATGCACAAATGAAAAGAGGAAGGGAAAAAAGCGAGAGGAGACAGAGAACAGCTAATTCTATGGGAAAGAAAATTAAGGGTTCCCCTACGTTTCAAGAGTTTAAATAATAGAATATTAATATTAGTGTAGTTATTTTAGATTATGCTGTTTTCAGGATATTGTAGAAAAGGCCTGGGAATTAATCATTGTATCTTTTTTTTTTTTTTTTTTTTTTTTTGCATGGGCAGGCACTGGGAATTGAGCCTGTTTGTTGCGATGAGGACATTTCATGGACTTTAATCATGAGCACGTCAGCTGCATCCACAGCCCATTCCATTTGTAATCAGCCTAAGGGATGTGTCTTCTGCAATGAGTGTTGCTTAATCTAATCACGGGAAGACTTTTAAGGAGGATTCAGAAGAGACAGGCTCTATTCCTGCTTCCGCTGGCGAGCCTCTCCTGTGGAGTTCGTCCTGACCCTCCATCGGAGTCTTTGGCTTCGCAGCCTGCCCTGCGGATTTTGGACTCTGCTTCCCCGCGGTCACGTGACACACTTTTATAAATTTTATATCCATATAAGCATACTAATAACTAAAGTAAAACATTGTACCGATCACTGATTTTTGATTGGATAATTAAATTAATTTACATTTAAAGCAATTACTAATAAGGACTTTTTCTCTTTGTTTTCTATAAGCCTGATAACTCTTTTTGTCCCTCTCTTTTCATCCTTTAATGCCTGTGTATGATTTTTCATAGTGTACCTGTTTGTTTTTTTAATTCTTTCCTCATTTCCTCTTGTTTCTATTTTTTGGATATTTTCTTAGTGGTCACCATGGTGATTATAATTAACATATTAAATTTATAACAGTTCTTTTGGAATTGATACCAATTTAAATTCAGTGCATATACACATTTATTCCTCTATGGCTCTATAATTCCCCCTTTTCTTGTAACAAACTATATCTTTCTATACTGTGGGAGCAATAACATAATTTTATGACTTTTTATGCATTTGTCTTTTATATCTTGTGAGAATAAAAAAAAGAGTTCCAGTTTAAAATGAAATAATACTGGATTTTATATTTTTCTATGTTGTTAAACGCTATTAGAAATCATTATTTCTTCATAATTTGAGTTCAAATTATGTCTACAATCCTTCACTTAAGCCCTTTAGAATTTCTTGTATGGTAGGTCTACTAGCAATAAAATCCCACAGCTTTTGTTTAACTCAGAATGTTTTTATTTTTCTTCATTTTTGAAGGTTAGTTTTGCCAGATAAAGAATTCTTAGTTGCCACTCTATATTTCAGGGCTTTAAATATGCATTCCCGATGCCTTAGGCATCCATAGTTTTTCATTAGAAGTTAACTATAATCTGACAGAGGATTCCTTTTTTTTGTGATGAGTTGCTTCTCTCAAGAATCACTTTGTCGTTGGGCTTTACCAGCTTGAGTAGAATATCTTGGCTTGAATATCTTTGGTTTTAAACTACTTTGAGTTTGTTGAGCTTCTTGCATCGGTGGTTTCATGTCTTCAATTAAATTTTGGAAGTTTCCAGCCACTATTACTTCAAATACTCACTCTGCCCCTTTCTTTCTCTCTTCTCCTTCTGAGACTCCCATAATGAGCAAGTTTCTCTTCTTGAATGTATTTCACAAGTACCTTAGGTTCCCTAAAAATGTTTTCATTCTTATTCCATTCTGATCCTCTCACTGGATAATTTCAATTGTCCTGTCTTCAAATTCACTGATTCTTCTGCCTTACCACATAAGCTTTTGAACACTTTTAGTGACTTTTTCATTTCAGTTGTATTTTTTTGCTCTAGAATTTCTATATGGTTCCATTGTACAAATTCTCTTTATTAAGATTTTCATCTTGCTCATACATAGTTTTCTTGCTTTCCTTTAGTTCATCATCCATGGGTTCACTTAGCTCTGAACATATTTAAGACAGTTGATTTAAAGTCTTTGTTTAGAAAGTCCAATGTCTGGGTTTGGTCAGGGATCATTCTCGTCAATTTATTTATTTATTTTGAATGGACCATAATTCCTTTATCTCTGTATGCCCTGTACTCAAGCCTGGAAGTCAGCCAGAGGTGAAAGTTTAATGTGTCCTCAGTTTTTGTTTGTTTGTTTGTTTTGTTTTTTTAATTTTCCACCATACTTGGGCATTGGAATGGCTTTCTAACTTCCCCAGTATACATAGGTGCTTTTCAGTGCCATAATTTCCCGTAGAAACTCTCTCCTCAGCTTTTCTACCCAATCATTTCATCTTCTACTGTAATATTTTTCCCCAAGCAGCTGCAGTGCTTTTGTTCATCTTACATTATTTTTGAGCAGTGTCTGCTACTTTTTTGCTCTGAATTCGTTAGGTAGCCTTCACACAAATTAGAACAATTCTTTGGGAATAAGGTCTGCTCTGTTCTTTCTTTTGTGGGACTAGGGTCCCACATTGGAAACACAAGATGCCATCCTCAAAAATGCCAATAAGACAGGGAGTTGGTAGGAGAATTGCAAGTAAAAATTGCTTTTTTTCCCCTTTGTTCATTGGCGATTCTGGTAGCTGTAAAACTTTGGCTGTTTTACAAAGTTCTGACAAAGTTAGTTCAATCAGTCACCCATAGCGTATTTTATGGACTCATGAATGCAGTATTTTCTGTTATCTGAGAATAGTGGTAAAAAGCATAGTCAAAGTTTCATTCCCTGTGCATAGATTTTGTTTTCTCCAAGGTGTTTTCCCATCCTGTTTGTAGATATTGATTTCTGCCTTCCTGTTAAAGGCTTTTCTCATATATGCACTAATCTGACTCATAATTACTACTGAGAGACAATAAAAAGCTCATTGAAAAGCTTTTTTTTTTTTTTCAAATAAGAGCTTACAGTTTCACCATGTGATCATGTTGTAACTTAATTTAGAAAATGTTCAAAGCCAGGCCTTTAGAGTTTTTCTCTAGTGCTTCTCAGTTACCCTAAACCAGAGTCTCCTGATTGCCTGTTATATAGTAAAGATCCTGTTGCCAGGGCTCTGCATTAATTCAGCAGAATCATTCAGCATTGATTCAGCTGATCTCAATTTCTGAAGATTATTCCTAGGCAATCAGCTGAGACGAGCACACAACAGTGCAGAAAACTGCTGCTAGTTACTGCATTCTAGGCTTAAGTGGAGAAGAAAATCTATCTAGGCACATAACTGAGTCTTAAACATCTGGTGCCCTATTCTCCCTACTTAACTTGCCCAACCTCTTCCAATCACTCACCTGCCTGATGATGTCATAAATTAAGACTTTTGGGGACCTTTGGTGTAAATTAGGATATAGAGTTCCCAGATTCCAAAGCTTTGCAGCTGTTGTCTCCTCTATTTTTATTGCTGTATTGTAGGTTACTACTTTAAAAAAATCCCTTCATTACAGTTTCAGTAGTTTCAAGAGGAAGTAAAATACATGCATTTTATCTGTTATCATAAACTGAAATGAACTGCTATTATGTTATTCTTCTTGACACATAAGTTTCTGAGAGGGGCATATTATTATTATAGAGTTATTCCTGAAGTTATTTCCATAGTGCTTTATATATTTTTGAAGAAATCTTTTTAGGTGCATGTGCATTTGTTGTAGATATTTCCTTTTGTTTTAGTGCTAGTTTAATGAGCCTTATTCCTGTTTTATATTTATAATTTAGTCTATTAAAATTCTATTTTCACATATTTATTGGTTCTTATTTCGATGAAATATATTTTATCACTTAAATTTTTAATCAGAAACTCTATCTCTTATTTGGTTGAGTTAACCTCTTTATATTTGTATAATTTCTGTTCTGTTAGGATATATTTAAACAACTTATTTGATATTTTCCATTCTAAATTATTTATTTTAAATTATTGTTCTCTCAATTATATTTTTCCTTTCTTGATTACATTTAATGTATTAATTTTACACAGGGAAGTTTTGTTTTTATTGCTTGTACTTATATATGTTCTTACTCCTTTCTAAATCTTAGCTATATGTATACTGATATCTTAAGAATTTGAATTCAATAAGTATGATTCCATGTCATTTTTACCTCTCCTTACCCTTCTCTCTCCACATCATCATAGATTATGAGCTTTGATTTACTATTGATATATTTATCTTCCCCTCCCTTCCCTGACCTGGTCCCAGCTATTTTGCATTTTAAGACTACAATGATATTTAGCAATATTTATTCACTCTTATATTCAGAAGTTTTCTAGATTTTCACTGATTTAAGTAATTTCTAAAAATATCTCATCAAGATGACATTTTGATGGATTTTTTGAGGTATTATATGCCTGAGAGTATTTTTATTATGCCTTATATTTGAAAGAATGTTTTGTTAGATATAAATCGTTACTTCAGAGTACTTTTTCTTTAATATTCTAAAGAAAGACTTTTTTTTTGCTTCCGATGTTTACTTTGTTTATAAACCTCATCTTCCTTATTATATGTTTTTCTTCCTTTGAGAAACAAAGCAATTTTCCTTTATATCTGATATTTCTCATTTTATCGATATGCACTTTTATGTCTCTTTGACCTTCTATGCACTGTCAGCATCTGACAGCCTGCTTTCCTCCTCTACCACCAGATGGTGAGGGATCTGTGAGGGATATGGTGAGACTCCAGAAAGAGTTTCCTAAAACGGGTGCACTGTCAGTCTGACAATGACTGGACAAAAGTTTCTGTTGATGGAATTCTGAGAAATTTATCTCCGTTCATCCTTCCAAAATCTTCTGGCTTTTACATTTCCAAATCTGTTACTTTTAGTATCTAGATATTGGCACTTCTATTTCTATCATTCATTTATCTTAACTTGCTTTTATCTTTACTATACTTTTTCTGATGTCCACTGGGAGAATTCATTCTTCTTCTATTATTTGATAATCTCCTCTTCAATGTCCTAATCTTACCCCTTACGGTATTTACCATAACTATGATATTGCCCATACTTATTGTTTCCAATTTATCCATTTCTAGGGTAGCTTGCACTTTTATTTGGTTTGAATTTACTAATCTGTCATTACCAATACTTTTGCTTTAAGCAGTACATGCTGCCACTTCTGAGGCAGTTTTTAGGCTTCTACACAATACAGTCCATGGGTTTATATAACATGTATCAACATTATACAAACTGTTGCCTTAGTATAAGCCTCGAAGCCAAGCCCTAGCTTACATCAGTACTGGTTAGATTGAGTATAGCTGAATGAACAAACCCCAGGGAAGAGACCCACAGACATCGAAGACCACTGCTTCCATCTGCCCAAAAGATACTCAGGTTGTGATTTAATGTATAATAATGTAATGAAATTTAATGTATTGAATACTTTCTAGGGACTATATAAATCCAATGCTATTCCAATTTAAGGAGGAATAGCATTGGATTTATATAGTCCCTAGAGAGTATGCAATTGCTGTAGGGGATTGAGTACGGAAGTGGTATGTTTGAGAATCAGAATGCTGGACTTGGTTTTCTTCAACATCTCACTTCTGTGGAAAATAACTGCTATTGATTTTTTTTCTAGTGAAGACTCAGGCAGTGATTATACCAAAGTATAATCCAAAGTTCCCTGTGAAGTCTTATGTAGTTTGAGAGTCACATGTAACCATTTGTGTAAGTCTGCCAAATTCTAGCTTTTCAGACTAAGTAAATCACTTGCCTATAAATACAAGCCACATTTTCCAAGCTATGATTTATGAATTATAAAGATAAAAGTTTGTCCCCATTTGATTTATTCATCACTTTATGTATTCAACTAGTACATAACATGTTTACCGAAATGCATTATCTCTTTCAAACTCCAAAAGACATTGTATGCAAATAAACTAAACAAAAAGGAAAGTTTTTCTCAGAAAGAAATAGCATTATAATACATTGACAAAAACCTACGATTTTCAATACCCCAAATTTTTTGCTAAGCCAAATAATGTCAAAAAGAACAAATCTTTATAGTCTTGAATTTGTTCTGTTATTCTTCATTTATGCTCCATGAAACAGTTTAAGGAAATTGATTAAAAGTTTCAAAAATTATATTTTATTCTGATTCAAGATTCTTTTTTTTTGACACAGGCAGGCTCCAGGAATTGAACCTGGGTCTCCGGCATGGCAGCTGAGAACCCTGAGCCACCATTGCCAGCCCCAGGATTTTATTTCCAAAGAGGACATTTCCAACAAAATTTAGAAATGTAAAAATCTATAGATTTAAATTAAAATTAATAAATGATTCACCCCTGAGGTTATAAAAATTATTAGCATTTTACAATTAAAATAGGGCATGACCCTTGAGAGTAACAACTTTGTAAAAATGGCATGCTGAACACTTGAAAAGAAATCCTGCAAAATTTTTATATGTACTGAATCCTGGGTCTGAGGACTTCTTATATTTCAAACATTTCTATTAACAGCGGAGATAAAGAGCCCTAGAAATATAATGCAAATATTAATATACTTATATATAATAAACAAGGGACAATTTAAATGAATATTAATCCATACAGCATTTTATCTATACGAGCAGAGTAAGCCATACCCTACCAGAGCCACACTTCCGCCATAGTTGCTGTCACACATCTTCCCTTGAAAGGTGGCACCAACGTAATTTGAATGTTCTCTGTAACTTAAGTTCAAAAAAAAAAGGAGCAAGGTCAAATAATTTTTGAAAAACCAAATGCGATTAATAACAGCTTTTCCCAAGACAATTTCTAGTTTTGCATATTTCTATTAAATTCATTGCTCTCTCCACCTAACAGTAGTGTATCAAAGAGCAGGAAGTGGCTAAATGGTTCTTCTTCTCTAGAAAACAATAAAACAGACTTAAAAATGAATAGCAGAAAGTATGCTCTTATTTGAAATTTGAGAAAATATGGAGAGTCAAGTTTTCTATTTATTTCATTATTAAAAGTAAAACAAATAAATCACGTAAAATCAAAATAAATAAAATCTCTTAAAGTTAGAAGGCTAAGGTAAGGCAGCTGATAAATGGGCAGAGTCACCCTATGGACTAAACTCTTCCTTTAATTGGATGGAGTTTACATGACAGAGCCAGGTGAAGACATGGCTTATTTATGGGACAGAGAATAAAAGGATTGGAAATTTTAAATCATATGTTATATATATACCTACACACATATATATATAAACTGACATAAATACACTTTTATATATATATATCTTACATTATATTTATATATATCAAATATATGTATTAGAGCCTGAATATTGAACAAAGACTCATTAAATAAGAAGATTTACATTTTGAAAAATACAGTACAGTGTAAATATGTCAAGATGCAGGTATTAAAAAAATACTATAGTGTTTCCTTTTGTTTGTTATTTTTTTAATGGCCATAAAGCAGGAGAAGGCCAAATTACCATATCTATATACTTTAAGGATGTGTCTTCAGATAGATTTTGCTATTATCTCATGAATATGTAGGGATATTTAACATCTTATACTCTATGGCAAAAATGTATAAGGTAATACAATTGAAGGGTTGAGCTCTTTTTACAAACTAGTATATATGGAATGATTAACATCAAAAATTCTGTTCTAAGTATTTTGTTGTGAAAAATACTATTCACACTCTACTGTGTTTCAGGAAAAATTGCGCTTGAAAATTAGGTTAACATGGGTTTGTTTTATCTGTATAACATTTAGTATTAATGCCAAGATATTGTGCTCACACAAGTAAAAATGCCACATCATGTGGACGCAAAACAAGATAAGATCTTTTCCATTTTAAAAATCTGTGTAATAACTCATTAGCATCTCCAGTGGTCGAAATTTTATTTTCATCTGTCCAAAGCTCCAATGAAGACAAAATTATTGTAATGTTAACTGAAGCAAAAATCTAAAATAGAACACATACGGGAAATATATTCAGACATTATGGTTTAATTAGATTTAGGAATATTTATTTCTACAAAAATGAACAATACACTGACAAATATTAACAACTAATCTGTAAATCCTCATTGAGTCTTCCAAAGTAAATACTGTACTACTAATATTTCAAGTAACAGTTCTTTAAATGCTGGCACTATTTAATTATTTACTAAATGCATTACTTAATTTAATTCTTACAACAACTAAATTAGGCATATGGTATTATTATTATTCCTATTTTACATATAAAAAAATTAAAGTTGTGGTTAAATATTCAAGTTCACTCAAGACTTATAGTCAGGCGGTATTATAAAAGAAGCTACAGGGATTGCTTAAGTAACATAAACAAATCGAAAGGAACTAGAAAATGAAATGAACACTTACAGCATTGGTCAAACCAATCAACTGGAAAATTTTTTGAGTGACAACAGCTGCATCAGAACCCATATGATTATACTGAAAAATATAAATACCTGTTAGATCCAAATATGCATTATTTAATACTTAATAATTGCCATTCTTCTGCTTAAAATTCAATGTAGTAAAATAGGAAATGTTGAAATTACAAAAATAGTAGTAGGTAAACATTATTATAGATATCACATAATATGAATTCAGTATAGAAAAATTGGAAGATATTTTTAAAAATATGATAAAAAGACTACAAACTAGGTATGAGTATACTATCAATTGATCTATGATAAGAATTTTTGAAGGAAATGTTAACTGTAAGGTATAATATTTAAACCTGAAAAGACTTATATTCCAAATGTGAAAATTTAATTTGGAAAGATTCTACATTAAACACCACCTCAAAGGAATGCTTGCTTGAAATTTCACTAAAAACAATGATGAAAATATGAAAGCTGGGTGAGGAAGAAGAAGATGTGGTGGTGAAAAGGCAGCACAAGAGACCCCTGGGCTGATGCAGTCGTTCTGTATTTTGACTGACAATTTTGACAATTTTAATATTCTTGCTCTAATGTTGTACTATAGTAGTTCCCGACATGTTACAAATTGAAGGACATTACTTAAAGAGTACAACAGGATCTGTCTGTATTGTTTCTTGCCACTGCATATAAATATGTAATTATCTTGAAATTTAAATATTAATTTAAAAATAAAGAATTAAATAAGACATTAGAAATTATCCACTTATGACAAACATTGATCATAGAGGAGAACTAGCTTAAGTAATTATGTAACACAGTAAACAAAAAAGGGCAATTCTATATAGAGGAAAAGTGTATTAGTGGTTGCCTATGTCTGTGGGATGGGGGTAGGGGAGAGGGATGAGGAGTGACTGCTAAAGGATATACGGTTGCTTCCTGGGGTGATGCAGGTGTTCCAATATTAGGTTATTGTGTCAATTGCAAACTCTGTAAATATACTAAAAGCCAATGAATTGGTATACTTCAAGCAAATGAACTGTAGAAATTTGGCATGTAAATTTTATTGCAAAACTGTTTTAGTAAACAACAAAAAAGAAATAATTAAACCATATTGTGACTACCCTCTCTTTTCAAATTCAGTGTCTGCACCTTGGCATGCCAAGTGAAGAGGAAGGATTTACTTGCCTGCAAGGTAAAATATGCCTGGGCTGGGAAACAAGAGTAAATTTCACAAAAGAGGAAGATTAAATGCAATGTTTTGTTTTTCAGTTTTCCAAATTGACATACATACATACCTTTAGTAAATACTGCCTGTTCAAAAGAAGAGAGGTAAAGATAGACATCTGTGCTTAACGAAATTAAAAAAGCTCATAGATCCCCCTACAATGAGGTTCCCATTTGAAAATCTCCATCCATGTTTTTAATGACACAATCTTAAAGCATAATGGCATGGTTCAAAGTATGCTCGTACGTTGATTATTACTGGCTATTTGAATGAAGTAATTAACTTAGAAAGGTGGAGGTAATTTTTATATCAGAATTCATTGGGGGATAAAGATAGAGATAAAAATGAAACTGAACTGACTGGAGACAGACATTAAGGAGCCAGAAAACATAGGAAATGTTTTCGGAGTGTTTAAATAAAGACAAAATATTGGAATGTTAGCTGGAGGAAGAAAAGGCTATTTATCTCGTTTGCTTAAGTTGAGAGAATACTTATTGCTGATGAGAATGGCCAAGTATTGATGAAAGTTCATGGTGTGGGTTGGAATTTTTAGAGCCCTACCCTTGAGGAGGTGAGTGTTCATGTAGACTTGAGGACTATCTCATCCACAGTTACAGCCAGGAAAGCAAAGTATATGATTGTATATCCAAACTAAGTGCTTGATAAGGCAGTGAAATTTGGGGAAAGTATTCTTTTCTCCCTATTTTATCAATGAAATATGTATGAGTCATCAAGGGAATCACTAGAAATTTGGGGGCATGGTGAAATTTGGGGATTTATACAATTAAAATGAGAGTATTCACTATCATTGTGTATTTTATTCCAACAGATTATTTGGAGACAGCTCCTTTTACTGGGCCTGAGGTTTTGCCAGGGAAGTGAGTACTGGAAAACAGAGTAAGGTAGTTGAAGATGTTTCCAACAGAGCGACTAGAATAGTGAACCATAGGATAAATGACTGAGTGCAGAATGGGAGAGAATACAAAAGAGGTAGAACAGTGAATGGAGGCCTTGGTGACATCATAAAATATTGAAACCTGGAAACTAGGGGTGAGATGGAAATATTATGAGGAGGTGGTCAGAAATGGGGATGCTCAAACATAAAAATAGGGAAGTAGGATACTGCAGAATCCTATTATATATTAATATAGTGCATAATCATATATAGGTGACTGAAGCAAAGTAAGGAAACTACTTTTGAAGAGGAGCTGCCAAAGTACTGAAAATCAATAGTACCGGAAGAATCATTCATGTTGATACTAAAATTACCAAAAATCAATATATGGGTATTATTGGATAGTGTGATGGAGATCCAACTGTTAAACTCTTTAGGAAAAAAGTGTGAAAAGCTGCAAAAATTACCTCATGTTCTTTTGGTTCCTAGTATGCATGCAGGAGAAGTGACTCACAAATTTATAGGGGACTAAAGCAAGGAAGAAAACTAAGATTTCATGAAAAGGTTTCATTACCAAAACAATGAAGAGAAAATATAAAAATCTAGCAATGGATAATTAGAAAGTTAATTGAATTTGAATTTACTACTAGCGGATCAAAAAAAAAAAAAAAAATCCAGGAGGCAGGACTTACAGAATGGTGAAACCATGAGCTCTGCAAAACTTTTCCACACACAAAAATAATAAAATGGGAAAAAGCAGTCAGAAATAAGTTTATCATTCCATGGCCAACTTTATCGTGGTAATTCTACCAGGGCAAACAAGCCATGAAATCTAGCGGCTTCTATACCGGAGAAGCATAAGTTGATTTGCAGCAGAGAGGGTTAAAAATACATGTGCTGACATACTGACAAAAAAATTCTGCAGGAAATGAGCAGGAAAGACCAACATCATAGCTAGTTTAAGATTTCAGCTTCTTGCTTCCACTCTGTATCTGAACTTCATTTCTTATAAAGGACTCTAGTAATAAGATGCAAACCACCAATCTACGTCCTTATGCTCCCCCAAAACATGTTCTTTCTAAATGTCTTTCTACATATTCATCCCATCACAGCATCCCGAACAGCCTTAAGTCATTTCAACAACAATGCTAAGTTCAAGTCTCATCAAAATTGGTTATGAGTGTGGTATGTCTGGGGCATAATTTCCCTCCATCTGTGGGCCTGTGGAACCCCGAGAACAAGTTACTTGCCTCCCATGTACAACAGAGGATCAAGATTCTCACTCCCACAGGAAGAAATGGAAGGAATCCAGGAATCATAGGTCCCAAACAATTCCCAAACCCAGCAGGGCATACTCCGTTAGATTTCAAGGTCTGTGAGGCATCCATGGACTGCTATTTTGTCCTCTGGGCCTCTACTAGCCCTGTCCCTCCAAGCACTTGTGCAGTGGTCATGTTCTCCAGGAATACTAGGGTGAAGGTTCTATCCTCTCCAAGTACTGGGGTGACAGTCAGACTGTGACCCAATGATTCCCCAGAATCATTGGGACACAGGCTAAAATCTCTCTGACAATGGGGTGGCAACCAGACTCTCCACAATCGCTGGGGAATATGCTGCACCCTCTCTGAAGACAGGTGGCAGCACTCTTCCTGTATAAAGGGGTGGAAGGCTTGCGTTTTCCAAGCACTGGGGCAGATTCACCCTTTCTACACACAGGGGTGAGCTTGCTCTTAGCCTGAAAAGACGCCTTTGGGTTCTGGCATTGAAGTGATTTTTCCTCTAATCTGTCCCATTCCTGCCTCCTTTAGTCCATGCTGGCAGCAGCTCTGCTGCTACAGATCTCACAAAAACAGCAACAGCAACAAGAGCAAAAACACTGGCCAGTTTTGCACATAGTTCACAGGGTGCAGATTATCAGACAAAAGAATGTTCTCAGATTCTTCCTGGACCACTGCATTTCCAATCCTGGCTCACACTGAAATGTGTGACTGGACCCATGTTGACTTAAATCTTCACGTGGGGCACTACTCTCTGGAGACTCATTTTCCAGGAGCTCAGAATTTTCCAAAACATCAATTTCTGTTTTTTTATGTGCCCAGCAGTCCAATTCTCAGCTTATCCCTTACCTCTTGCATTTTACTCTAAGCTGCAAGGAGAAGCCAGGCTGCATTTTCCACATGTTGCTTGGAAATCTACATATCCGAACATCAGAACTCAATTTTGCCAAGTTCTCTGCTAGCTTAAAACAGGGATCATGGGTGGGCCACGGTGGGTCAGCAGGCAAGAATGCTTGCCTGCCATGCCAGAGGACCACGGATCAATTCCCAGTGCCTGTCCATGTAAAAAAAAAAACAAACCAGGGATCACTTTCCCCCCAGTTTCCAAAACTACATTCATCATTTCCATCTCAGACCTCAACAGAAGTACCTTTTTTAGCATCCATATTTCTATCATTACTCTCTTCAAAGCAATCTTCCAGGCTTCACCCACTATGTATTAAAAAGCCATTTTGGCATTTGCAATAGCAGGACTCCACACTCAATACCAAAATCTGTTTTAGTTCCGAGGTGTCCAGCAAATACTATGAAACGGGTAGCTTACACAACTGGAAATTATTGGCTTATAGCTTTATGTCTGAGAAAATGTCCATGTCAATTATCAAGACAATGCTTTCTTTCTGGAGACTGGCTGCTGATGATCCTTGGCTCTTTATCACACGGCACTATCTGCTGGTCTCTCCCTTCTCTTCTGGTTTTCTCTCTTTTGGGTTTCATCAATTTCAGCTTCTTGCTTCCACTGCCCTTTTTCCCTCCCTCTTTGTATTCATTCCATCTGTAAAGGACTCAGTACCAGGATGAAGATTCATCTTGAATGAGGTGGGTCACACCTTAACCAAAGTAGCTTCATCAAAAGATCTTACTTACAATGGGTTCACACCCACAGGAACGGATTAGATTTAAGAACATTTTTTTCTGGGATACATACAGCTTCAAACCACCACAGAAGATAAAACCACAGAAGCTGGCTCAAGAAGAAATAGAATATATGAATTAACCCATAAAATGTAAAGAAATTGAATTAGTAATTAAATCTTCTGTGAAAGGAAAACCTATACCAGAACCTTCATTGGAGAATTCTATCAAACATTTAAAGAAGAAATAATGCCAATCTTTGACAAAATCTTCCCTAAAATAATCATGAAATGGAGCAGTATTAATCTAATAATAAAACTAGGCAAAACATCGTCTCCCAAAAGACTAAAAGAATATGTATACACATGAAAAGGCTCAGCAAAATATCAGCACACTGAAACCATCAACATATAAAAACAATTATATTCACTGTTCAAGTGGGGATTATCTCAAGAATGCAAGGTTGGTTTAACATGGAAAATCAGCCAAGGTAATATACTTTTTAATAGAATAAATGACTCAATAAAGCCTTAATCATCTCAGTAGACACAGAAAATATATTTCACAAAATCCAAAACCCATTCATGATGAAAATTCTCAACCCACTTAGAACCTGGTAAAGGGTTTATATGAAAAAAAATACAAATAATTTCATATTTAATGATGAAAGACTATTGTTTATCACAAACATTGGGATCAAAACAATTACTAGACATTTGAATAAAACATTTAACATTAAATTCAGATGCCAAAGCAATTAGATAATGAGTCAATATTAAAGTTAAAATCTTTAAAATGAAATTTTAATGTCATCCATAGATAGAAAAAGATTTTGTATGCATAAAACCTAAATAGGAAGTTCTGAAATGAATATAGAGGAAGTATAAAATTGCAAACTATGACAGCAAAACTGCAAATATTTGAGATAATAAAAGTTGAGAAATTGCCCACAGAGTAAAGGAAAAATTCTAAAGACAGAGAATAAAAAAGATAATTTCAGAAGTTCCATATTTTGAAATAAGTATAGTTCCATTTCATGGATAAATTCTGAAGGAAATAACCATCAAAAAAGACAGTTCCCTCCTCTATATTACCAATATATCCCTGCTTTGCAAATACACATTGTGGGGGGAACATTTAATTCCTCTTTATATAATATAAATAATGCAAAGCATTATCTTTTAAATTTACAAAAGTAATATGATACATGCCATAATTTTTTTATCATTTTCTGAAGCAACATTATCTCAAAACATTATTAAGAAACTATGCTAAAGGTAGAAACTGGTTTTATTTATATTATTCCTATAAATTTAAGATTAAACATTTCATAATATTTGATTATTTAAAATAAAATAAATGAAATAAAGTCTAAAAAATTGCCATTACTTCTTCACTGTTAAAACTTTGTTTCAACTTATTTTTATAAACTCTATTTGCTTATTAAATTGATAAATACAAATAAATCAGTGTATACTTACCAAATTTTTTTCCATTACAACATGCATTTCTATGTACTGAGCAAAGTCTGATAATGGCTGAAAAAATTCACAAAACTCATGTCAAAATTAAAGAATTCCTTATTTATTCTAATGTATATCACTACTATTGATGAACTCAAAGTTGGAATATAAGATTTTAGACTGAAAAGGTGAAAATTTAAGCCAAAATAGTAACAGAATCCTTTTCAGTTAATTTCTCAGTCACATCTTCTGTACCTACAAATCATTTAATTTGCTTATAAAATAATTTTCCTCTAAAACCATTCTCCTTATTCTCACCGATACTAGGTTGCTTACATTATTTTCCTCTCTAAAAGAAATCCTCCCATCCACTCCCCATTAAAAAAATCCTAGAAACATACAAACTACCAATATTTGACTCAAGAAGAAATAGAAGATTTCAACAAGCCAATTACAAGTAAAGAGATTGAATTATCAAAAATCTTCCTACAAAGAAAAGCACAAGGCCAAATGGCTTCACAGGGGAATTTTATCAAACATTTCAAAAAGAGCTAACACCAATTTTGTTCAAATTATTCCTAAAAATTGAAGAAATGGAGCACTACCAAACTCATTTTATGAAGCTAACATCACTCTAATATCAAAACTGAAGAAAGATGCTTCAAGAAAGGAAAATTACAGATCAATCTCCCTAATGAACATAGATGCAAAAATTCTCAACAAAATTTTAGCAAATCAAATCCAATGATATATTACAAGAATTATACATCATGACCAGGTTGGGTTTTTATCAGGGATGCAAAGTTTGTTCAATCAATGAAAGAAATGTAAAAAAATCAATCAATGTAATTACAGCATGTTAACAAATTGAAAGGGAAAAATCACATGATGATCTTGATTGATACTGAAAAAGCATTCAACAAAATTCAGCATCCTTTTCCAATAAAAATACTTCTGAAGGTAGGAATCAAAGGAAACTTCCTCAATATCATAAAGGACATGTATGTAAAAACCCATTGCCAGCATCATTCTCAATGGTGTGAAATTGAAAGCATTCCCCCTAAGATGGGAAATAAGCAAGGGTACCCATTGTCAATTCAACATTGACACTGTTATTCAACATTGCAGTAGAAGTCCCAACCAGAGCAATTAGGCAGGAGAAAGGAATAAAAGGCATTCAAATCAGAAAGGAAGAAGTAAACCTTTTATTATTTGCAAATGACATGATCCTATACTTGGAAAATTCTGAGAAATCTATGACAAAGCTACTTGAGTTAATAAACAAATTAGACAAAGTGGTGGGATACGAGATTTATGTACAATAATCAGAATTGTTTCTATATACAAGTAATGACCTCACTGAGGAGAAAATTAAGAAAAAAAAAGTCCATTCAAAATACCCTCTATAAGAATCAAGTATTTAGGAATTAACTTAACCAGGGATGTAAAAGACGTGTACACAGAAAACTATAAAACATTCTTAAAAGAAGTCAAAGAAGATCTTAATGGATGGAAAGTCCATGCTTACAGATAGGAAGATTGAATGTTCTATCAATCTACCCAAATTGATCTATAGATTCAATGCAAGATCAACCAAAATTCCAATAACTTATTTGAAAGACTTGGAAAAGCTAGTTATCCAATTTATCTGGAAGGGGAATAAACTTCAAATAGCCAGAGATATCCTTAAAAACAAGAGTGAAGTGGGAGGACTTCACTCCCACTTCACTCCCACTTTTAAGTCACTTCCTGACTTAAAAGCTTACTATGAAGGCACAGTGGTCAAAACAGCATGGTGCTGGCATGAAGACAGAAGTCTTGACCAATGGAACTGACTCAAATGTGTGTAGATTGACCATCAAATCTATGTTCAGTTAATCTTTGACAAAGCTCCCAATCCAGAGAATTGGGACAGAATAGTCTTTTTAATAAATGTGCATGGGGGAACTGGATTTCAATAGCCAAAAGAATGAAAGAGGGCCCTTACCTTACACCCTATACAAAAATGAACTCAAAAAGGATCAAAGACATTAATATAAGACAGTACCATAAAACTTTTAGAAGAAAATATGGTGAAACATCCTCAAGACCTAGTAATAAGAAATAGCTTTTTGAACATTATGCCTAGAGAACAACCTACAAAAGAAAAAACAGATAAATGGGAATTCCTCAGAATTACACTTGATCTTAGCCAAGAGGCAGAGAAGCGATGGGAACTCCTTAGAATTAAAAGCTTCTGCATCTCAAAGGAGTTTGACAAAAAGGTGAAGAGGCAACCAACTCAATGGGAGAAAATATTCGTAACTGTATATCGGATAAAGGTTTGATATCCTGTGTACATAAGGAAATTATAGGGCTCAACGTAAAATAACAAATAACCCAATTATAAAATGGACAAAATCTATGAATAGACATTTTTCCAAGGAGTAAATACAAATGGCTAAAAAACATGAAGAGATGCTCATCTTCATTAGCTAAAAGGGAAATGCAAATCAAAACCACAATGAGACATCATCTCACACCTATAAGAATGGTTGTTGTTAAACAAACAGAACACTCCAGGTGTTGGAGAGGATGTGGAGAAATAAGAACATTTATTCACTGTTGATGGGAGTGTAAAATGGTACAGCCACTGTAGGAGAAGAAAATTTGGCGGTTCCTCAGAAAACTAAATATCAAGTTAACCTATACTCCAGGAATACCACTACTAAGCATATACCCAGAAGAGCTGAAAGCAGTGACACAAACAGGCATTTTCACATTGATGTTCTCAGCAGTAATATTCACAGTCACCAAAAGATGGAAACAATCCAAATGCCATCAACCAACGAGTGGCTAAACAATGCATGGTATATACACATGATAGAATATTATGCAGCTGTAAGACAAAAATGAGGTCCTGAGCATATGCCAACATGGGTAAGCTTAGAGGATATAATGCAGAGTGAAATAAGCCAGACAAAAAAGAATAGATACAGTATGATTTAATATTATGACTGTGGTAAAGAGAGCAAACTCAAAATTATATGACTCAGGAAGAAAATCTGTACTCATATATAGCAATGAACTAGATCTTACATTTCTGCAGCTAGAGTATTCAAAGGTCTTCATAAGAAATGTTTTCCATATATTTCACATTTCTAACATTGACCATGCATAATAAAGACTCTATGAAAAAAGATACTGGCTCTCAGTTACAAAACACCTTGCAAATTTATTATGCACACAGAAACAGAGTTCACACTTCTACACTTACATACACAGAACCAATTTGTTAATAAACACAGACACGCACAAATACCTCCCACCAAAAACATTTAATTTAATTGAGAGTAAAGATATATTAATGGAATAGAGAATTTAAATCTATTTTTTTCTACCAAACAACCTAATAATTAGTTGCCTAAATTTGCCTGACATAAGCCTTGCTTATTTTCATCTCTGAGACTGGAATTGGTAATGAGTTTAGTTTCATCTTTTATCATATGTAAACTGAAAAAAACTTACTTGGAGAAAACATGAGTAGTCCATTTTAGCAAATAAAACAAAATCTAGGAAATAGTACTTAAGAGAATGCTAGGAAATAGGTGTGTTTGACAGACAGATGCCACATGTATAAAGACAGCGAAAGCCACTGCCATCGAGGGAGACAAAAGAGTTTAGATATGTGTTATATAAAGATGATTCTAATTCCAGGAAAGCTACCTTGGCCTAGAAAACATTAAAGAATTGTATCTATGCAAGAGGATTAGAGAATGCACTACCAGGATACTCCAGACTTTGGAGGGAAAATAGTTACTATGCAAATGGATTAAATGGTTAGACTTAAAGATGTTAAAGTAATCAAAATATACAGGGAATTCCCCCCCCCCCCCGTAGGACATGACTTCCAGGTGCTTAAGTCTCCCCGGCAATATGGGACATGATTCCCAGGATGAGCCTGGTCCTGACATCTTGGGTTTGACAATGCCATCTTGACCAAAAGTGGGGAAAGAAATGTAGCAAAATTAGGTTTCAGTGGCTAAGAGATTTCAAACAGTTGAGAGGTTATTCTGGAGGCTACTTTTATGCAAGCTTCAACGAGATATTACAAAATGTCATGTAAGCCAATCCCCCAAAACAGTATCCCTGAAAACCTCAAAGAATACCAAGGGCTCTATCTGAAACTCTATAAAAGTTTCACTCACTAAGTTTATTTTTCAGAAACCTAAAACCTCCAGTTTGTTCCTATGCCAGATAAGTTCTGAAACTCAGAGGTATCTGTCTCTCCAAGAACATTAACCAGTTATATCCCTCTACTCCATAATGTCAATACCCCTTTTCAACATGAAGAAGTTAGAATGGTCATTGCACATATTCCTAAAGATTGAGAGAAGGATCGGATGAGATGGAAGAGTTGTAACAACGAAGACAGTACTTACCAAATGAGTATGACTACTGAATCATTATATTGATATTTCTTTTTAGTCTCCAGTGTCTTAGAGAAGCTAGAAGGAAATACCTGAAATTGTGGAACTATAACCCATACGATACTTTGAAATATGCTTTATAATTTCTTGGTAAAATATACGTTGAAATTTATCAATGCTTTTTTTGAATTACATTTTGGTGTATTTTATCAGCTTTTACATTTGTTACTTGTTCTGGCTTTTTCTATTGTCAACTGGATTATGCTAGGAACTGTATTTCTCAGTATAATTTTCCCTCTAGGGTTCTGTGTAAGAACTATCCACAAGGGAAGAGGTAAGATTTGTGAAAACCAAAGTGAAGGAGCAGTTCTTATGTTCTGCCCTTCATCATTGGTTTGAAGTGGTAAAAGAGTAACAGCAAGGCACAGGGTGGGTTTTGGTTCCCCTATGCTCTTCCCTATTGCTTTGCTAGCTCTCCTTCTTAATTGTAAGCTCTGTTGACCAACAGTGAAATCAGGGCAATCATTAAAATGTTTTTCCAGAGGTAATAGTGAAAAACTTCATCAAATTTCCATGCAGTTCTATAATAGCTTCCCCTACTATACACTTTAAAACATGATATTGGTATAAGGATAGAAAAATAGACAAATCGTACAGAATACACTAAGATGGAAATTAGTTGGATAAACACAAGGTAGAGAAAATGCTCAAGGTACATATAGATGACAGAGAATTTTTAGAAAGGAGAAAAGGAGATATGAGCCCATGTTACTGCCACAAATTCTATCACATACAAAAAAGACTCAATGACCTTGGTTTCAAAGTACTGAATCTTTGTGTGACTAAGTAATTTTAAAAACTAATAAGCTTGATATAATCTATTACTTCTTATTTTATAATATATCATCCTTTGATCAAGATGCCATGCCGGGAATTTAAGAAGTACCCAAATTCCCTGGCACAATAAATCTCAATCTCAACTGAAGGAGAGTGGAGGTCACAATATGGGAGACATTTTACTGAAAATCAATTTAAAAAAATAAAATGAAACTAAATGCAAGAAATGTGTAAGACTAGATAGTGTCAGGTGGATAACAGAAAGTTTCATTTTACCCATTTTTGGTGAAAAACATGTTATTGAAGAAAATGCCAAAAAATAGAAAATCTAAATCTAAAATTAAATCTCAAAAGTCTGATAATTTTTAATAACCTATTAACATATGTGATCAAGCCTTTACTATCAGTATTAACAGCTTTTTAAAAATAATTACAAAATACATAATACTCCCTAAGCAAATCATTTCAAATCTTTCCTTCCGTTATTCCAGATTAAATAATAATGACACCGCCTATAAAAATCTTGGGATTTGGCTAAATTTGCACTGAAAGGAAATGTATCAAATGATTTTCAAAAATTGCTGACAATAAGATTAGTTTTTACCTAAAGTGTGTAACTTTTATTTGAGAATATAAAATTCTGAAACATGGGGATTGTGGTAGATCTAAATATGTACCCCTACAAAGACATGTTCTTAATCTTAATTCGAATTATTGTGCTTGTAAACCCATTTGCAAATCAAACCCTTTGAAGATGTATTATCAGTTAAGGTGTAGTCAGACTGAATGAGGGCAGACCTGAATCGCTATTGCTAGAGGCAAAAAAAGTCAATGGAAATGGAAGAGCTGACACAAGCAGAGAAAAACCACCCTATGAGAGGAGGCAGAGGTGCATGCCACAGTATGCCAAGGATGGAAGCAAGCCAGCACCAAAATGCTAGACATTTAGAGGAGAAAACATGGCCTTGCTGATGCATTGAGCTTTTTTTTTTTTTTCACATGGGCAGGCACCGGGAATCGAACCCAGGTCCACGGGCATGACAGGCAAGCATTCTTACCTGCTGAGCCACCGTGGCCCACCCAGCATTGAGTTTTGACTTCAAGACTGAAAGCATTAGCCAGTAAATTCCTATTCTTAACCCAACCAATTATGGTATTTGTCAGGACAGTTCTACACTCTAGGGAGTGAACTTACAATAGATAATTGTCTTTTATGGAGCCCTTCTACTAGAGGTATTCATCAATGTCTTCTAACATCTTGGACAGGTAAACAAATGATATATAAGCTACATAAGTTGCATAAAAATATAACACTTCACTGTAGATATTTAATTTATATAATATTTAAAACAATATTAAGTGATATTTTCTTGATCTCAGAATTGGTGAATACAGCTCAGAGATTAAGATAAATGGGCATGAAACATTTCTAAAAGTTGCAAAACTTCCCAAAAAAAGTTATTAAAAGGAGTGTTTATCATCAACATGGTGGCGTAAGGCATGGTGGTCCACATCTCCCAGTAGAAAGAAACAAACATAAAAGGGGCAGCTTTAACATTCTAAAACTGCTGGAAGATGATCAAGATTAAAGAGCAAATCAGCAGATGCTGAAATGGAAACATTAAAACAAAAAATCTTAAAAACAGTAGGAGAGCAACTGTCACATTTATTGGTCCTAGCTGCTCCCCCACGCTCCAATCCCTGTGGTGTCTGCATCCCAGTGGTGTCTTGGAAGCCCAAGCACGTGTAAAGTTTGGATCCTTAGAACCTGCTTGACCAGCAGTGGAGAATGGGTGGCATGCTTGCATTTCCAGGGTGGGTTGCGAGGACCTGATTACTGGTGCACCTCAGTGAGAATATATATATGGCTCTGAAGAAGACAGACTTATAATGCAGGTCTGGGCCATGTAACCCAGAAGTTAGAAGGGGCAGAAAAAGCTGCATGATAAGGGGGAGGTGGGCGATGGAAACATAGAGCATACCCAGTGATGAAAGCTGGAGTGAAAAGGCAGACCAGAGTGTGGGGAGCAAAGCTGACTTGACTGTAGCAGCTTGGGAGAAAAAACAGGACTAAAAACAAAAAAGCACAGGCCAGATCCTTAGAAGGAGAGGAACTCCTTTCCTGGAAGGGAAACTGTCACACATAATGGAGAATTCTTGAAAGTTACTGTGCACACCTAGGGCAAGATATAGGCTCTGAGTAACCTGAGAAGGATTGAAGTGTTAACCAAGGACTGTTGCATAGATTCAGTGAGAACTAATATAAGGCCCGCCCGCCCTCCTCTCCCCTCTTTGTCCACCGGCCCGGCACGTGGCGCCCACACCCCACAGCAGCCAGCCCGCCCGCCCTCCTCTCCCCTCTTTGTCCGCCGGCCCGGCGTGCGGCGCCCACGCCCCGCAGCAGCCAGCCCGCCTGCCCTCCTCTCCCCTCTTCCCCCTCCTGCTCCGGTGGCTCTCCAACCACCACCGTGCCCTCTTCCGCCTTCACTGGCTCCTCCGCCACCAGCCTTGACAGCCTTGCCACCCTCACCTTTCCTCCTCCAGAACAGTTACTGGGGGAGTGGAGACAATACAGAGCAGCTCCCGGAGCCACGACGGAGATCAAAGGGACAGCGTACCCTATCCTGGAACGGCTGACTGTCTGGGAGAACCAGCTCCGGTGAGATCGCTGAGGGGCGCGGGCTTTCCCAGGCGGGACGGCAAGCGGCCGCAGTCCCTCCCTTCCTCCTTCCCAGGCCAGCTGGCAGAATTGGGCAGGTGGTCCCCTTGGGCTGCGGCAGCTGGTGCCCCCACCACTCGAGGCCCCCCGGACCAACTGAGAGAGTTGGGTCGGAAATCCCCAGACTGCAGAGAACGGTGACCGGGGGGTCCCTTCCAAACACGTGACTCCCCGGTCTGGCTGGGAACAGTGCACTCTCCCGGGCTGCGACAGCTGGCGCCCTCCCGCCACGCTTGGCACCCTGGGCCGACTAGGAAATTTGGTCAGGCACTCTCCCGTGCTGCGGCGGCCAGCGACCCTCCCCGCGTTCGGATCCCCGGGCCGGCTAGCACTCTTCCAAGACGCTTCGGCTGCTGAACCTCCCCTACGGCGAGAGTTTTCCAGAATTAAAGGACCCACAGCAACTTTCACTGGTGGAACCCGTAGACAAACGTGTGCCACGAGTGCCACCTACTGGGCAGGATAAAAAAACAGAACCCAGAGATTTCACAGAAAAATCTTTCAATCTGTGGGGTCCAACACCCAGGGAAATCTGTCTAAATGCCCAGACGTCAGCAGAAGATAACGGATCATGCTCAGAAAATTGAAAATATGGCCCAGTCAAAGGAACAAACCAATAGTTCAAATGAGATACAGGAGCTGAGAAAACTAATGCTGAATATACGAACAGAAATGGAAAACCTCTTCAAAAACGAAATCGATAAATTGAGGGAGGACATGAAGAAGACATAGGCTGATCAAAAAGAAGAAATAGAAAAACTGAAAAAAACAAATCACAGAGCTTATGGAAGTGAAGGATAAAGTAGAAAAGAAGGAAAAAACAATGGACACCTACAATGATAGATTTAAAGAGACAGAATAGAATTAGTGATTTGGAGGATGGAACATCTGAATTCCAAAAAGAAACAGAAACTATCCGGAAAAGAATGGAAAAATTTGAACAGGGCATCAGGGAACTCAAAGACAATGTGAATTGCACAAATATACCTGTTGTGGGTGTCCCAGAAGGAGAAGAGAAGGGAAAAGGAGGAGAAAAACTAATGGAAGAAATTTTCACTGAAAATTTCCCAACTCTTATGAAAGACCTAAAATTACAGATCCAAGAAGTGCAGTGCACCCCAAAGAGATTAGACCCAAATAGGCATTCCCCAAGACACTTACTAGTTAGAATGTCAGAGGTCAAAGAGAAAGAGAGGATCTTGAAAGCAGCGAGAGAGAAGCAATCCATCACACACAAGGGAAACCCAATAAGACTATGTGTAGATTTCTCAGCAGAAGCTATGGAAGCTAGAAGACAATGGGATGATATATTTAAGTTACTAAAAGATAAAAACTGCCAACCAAGACTCCTATATCCAGCAAAATTGTCCTTCAAAAATGAGGGAGAAATTAAAACATTCTCAGACAAAAAGTCACTGAGAGAATTTGTGACCAACAGACCAGCTCTGCAAGAAATACTAAAGGGAGCACTAGAGTCAGATACAAAAAGACAGAAGAGAGAGACATGGAGAAGAGTGTAGAAAGAAGGAAAGTCAGATATGATATATGTAATGCAAAAGGCAAAATGGCAGAGGAAAATATTATCCAAACAGTAATAACTCTAAATGTTAATGGACTGAATTCCCCAATCAAAAGACATAGACTGGCAGATGGATTAAAAAACAGGATCCTTCTATATGCTGTCTACAGGAAACACATCTTAGACCCAAAGATAAATGTAGGTTGAAAGTGAAAGGTTGGGAAAAGATATTTCATGCAAATAACAACCAGAAAAGAGCAGGAGTGGCTATACTAATATCCAACAAATTAGACTTCAAATGTAAAACAGTTAAAAGAGACAAAGAAGGACACTATATACTAATAAAAGGAACAATTAAACAAGAAGACATAACAATCATAAATATTTACGCACCGAACCAGAATACCCCAAAATACGTAAGGAATACACTGCAAACACTGAAAAGGGAAATAGACTCATATACCATAATAGTTGGAGACTTCAATTCACCACTCTCATCAATGGACAGACCATCTACACAGAGGATCAATAAAGAAATAGAGAATCTGAATATTACTATAAATGAGCTAGACTTAACAGACATTTATAGGACATTACATCCCACAACAGCAGGATACACCTTTTTCTCAAGTGCTCATGGATCATTCTCAAAGATAGACCATATGCTGGGTCACAAAGCAAGTCTTAACAAATTTAAAAAGATTGAAATCATACACAACACTTTCTCGGATCATAAAGGAATGAAGTTGGAAATCAATAATAGGCGGAGTGCCAGAAAATTCACAAATACATGGAGGCTCAACAACACACTCTTAAACAACCAGTGGGTCAAAGAAGAAATTGCAAGAGAAATTAGTAAATACCTTGAGGCGAATGAAAATGAAAACACAACATATCAAAACTTATGGGACGCAGCAAAGGCAGTGCTAAGAGGGAAATTTATTGCCCTAAATGCCTTTATCAGAAAAGAAGAAAAGGCAAAAATGCAGGAAATAATTGTCCACTTGGAAGAACTGGAGAAAGAACAGCAAACTAATCCCAAAGCAAGCAAAAGAAAAGAAACAACAAAGATTAGAGCAGAAATAAATGACATTGAAAACATGAAAACAATAGAGAAAATCAATAAGACCAGAAGTTGGTTCTATGAGAAAATCAACAAGATTGATGGGCCTTTAGCAAGATTGACAAAAAGAAGAAGAGAGAGGATGCAAATAAATAAGATCAGAAATGGAAGAGGAGACATAACTACTGACCTCACAGAAATAAAGGAGGTAATAACAGAATACTATGAACAACTTTACGCTAATAAATACAACAATTTAGAGGAAATGGACGGGTTCCTGGAAAGACATGAACAACCAACTTTGACTTAAGAAGAAATAGATGACCTCAACAAACCAATCACAAGTAAAGAGATTGAATTAGTCATTCAAAAGCTCCCTAAAAAGAAAAGTCCAGGACCAGACGGCTTCACATGTGAATTCTATCAAACATTCCAGAAAGAGTTAGTACCAACTCTCCTCAAACTCTTCAAAATAATCGAAGTGGAGGGAAAACTACCTAATTCATTCTATGAAGCCAACATCACCCTCATACCAAAACCAGGCAAAGATATTACAAAAAAAGAAAACTACAGACCAATCTCTCTAATGAATATAGATGCAAAAATCCTCAATAAAATTCTAGCAAACCGTATCCAACAACACATTAAAAGAATTATACATCATGACCAAGTAGGATTCATCCCAGGTATGCAAGGATGGTTCAACATAAGAAAATCAATTAATGTAATACACCACATCAACAAATCAAACCAGAAAAATCACATGATCATCTCAATTGATGCAGAGAAGGCATTTGACAAGATTCAATATCCTTTCCTGTTGAAAACACTTCAAAAGATAGGAATACAAGGGAACTTCCTTAAAATGATAGAGGGAATATATGAAAAACCCACAGCTAATATCATCCTCAATGGGGAAAAATTGAAAACGTTCCCCCTAAGATCAGGAACAAGACAAGGATGTCCACTATCACCACTATTATTCAACATTGTGTTGGAGGTTCTAGCCAGAGCAATTAGACAAGAAAAAGAAATACAAGGCATCAAAATTGGAAAGGATGAAGTAAAACTATCACTGTTTGCAGACGATATGATACTATATGTAGAAAACCGAGAAAAATCCACAACAAAATTACTAGAGCTAATAAATGAGTACAGCAAAGTAGCAGGCTACAAGATCAACATTCAAAAATCTGTAGCTTTTCTATACACTAGTAATGAACAAGCTGAGGGGGAAATCAAAAACGAATCCCATTTAAAATCGCAACTAAAAGAATAAAATACCTAGGAATAAATTTAACCAAAGAGACAAAAAGCCTATATAAAGAAAACTACAAAAAAATGCTAAAAGAAATCACAGAAGACCTAAATAGATGGAAAGGCATACCGTGTTCATGGATTGGAAGACTAAATATAGTTAAGATGTCAATCCTACCTAAACTGATCTACAGATTCAATGCAATACCAATCAAAATCCCTACAACTTATTTTTCAGAATTAGAAAAACCAATAAGCAAATTTATCTGGAAGGGCAGGTTGCCCCGAATTGCTAAAAACATCTTGAGGAAAAAAAACGAAGCTGGAGGTCTCGCGATGCCGGACTTTAAGGCATATTATGAAGCCACAGTGGTCAAAACAGCATGGTATTGGCATAAAGATAGATATACCGACCAGTGGAATCGAATAGAGTGCTCAGATATAGACCCTCTCATCTATGGACATTTGATCTTTGATAAGGCAGTCAAGCCAACTCACCTGGGACAGAACAGTCTCTTCAATAAATGGTGCCTAGAGAACTGGATATCCATATGTAAAAGAATGAAAGAAGACCCGTATCTCACACCTTATACAAAAGTTAACTCAAAATGGATCAAAGATCTAAACATTAGGTCTAAGACCATAAAACAGTCAGAGGAAAATGTAGTGAGATATCTTGTGAATCTTACAACTGGAGGCGGTTTTACAGACCTTAAACCTAAAGCAAGAGCACTGAAGAAGGAAATAAATAAATGGGAGCTCCTCAAAATTAAACACTTTTGTGCATCAAAGAACTTCATCAAGAAAGTAGAAAGACAGCCTACACAATGGGAGATAATATTTGGAAATGACATATCAGATAAAGGTCTAGTATCCAGAATTTATAAAGAGATTGTTCTACTCAACAACAAAAAGACAGCCAACCCAATTACAAAATGGGAAAAAGACTTGGACAGACACCTACCAGAAGAGGAAATACGCATGGCCAAGAGGCACATGAAGAGATGCTCAATGTCCCTGGCCATTAGAGAAATGCAAATCAAAACCACAATGAGATATCATCTCACACCCACCAGAATGGCCATTATCAACAAAACAGAAAATGACAAGTGCTGGAGAGGATGCGGTGAAAGAGGCACACTTATCCACTGTTGGTGGGAATGTCAAAGGGTGCAACCACTGTGGAAGGCAGTTTGGCGGTTCCTCAAAAAGCTGAATATAGAATTGCCATACGACCCAGCAATACCATTCCCAAGTATCTACTCAAAAGACTTAAGGGCAAAGACACAAACGGACATTTGCACACCAATGTTTATAGCAGCATTATTTACAATTGCAAAGAGATGGAAACAGCCAAAATGTCCATCAACAGAAGAATGGCTAAACAAACTGTGGTATATACATACGATGGAATATTATGCAGCTTTAAGACAAGATAAACTTATGAAGCTTGTAATAACATGGATGGACCTAGAGAATATTATGCTGAGTGAGTCCAGCCAAAAACTAAAGGACAAATACTGTATGGTCCCACTGATGTGAACGGACATTTGAGAATAAACTTGAAATATGTCATTGGTAACAGAGTCCAGCAGGAGTTAGAAACAGGGCAAGATAATGGATAATTGAAGCTGAAGGGATACAGACTGTGCAACAGGACTCGATACAAAAACTCAAAAATGGACAGCACAATAATACGTAATTGTAAAGTAATCATGTTAAAACACTGAATGAAGCTGCATCTGAGCTATAGGGGTTTTTTTTGTTGTTTTTTTTTTTTACTATTATTACTACTTTTTTTCTTTTCTCTATATTAACATTTTATATCTTTTTCTGTTGTGTTGCTAGTTCCTCTAAACCGATGCAAATGTACTAAGAAACGATGATCATGCATCTATGTGATGATGTTAAGAATTACTGAGTGCATATGTAGAATGGTATGATTTCTAAATGTTGTGTTAATTTCTTTTTTTTTTTCCTTTTCTTTCTGTTAATAAAAAAAAAAAAAAAGAGGGAGCCATTTTGAAAAAACTTTAGAGGGAAGAGAGAGAACCTACACAGGCAGCAGAATGGACAGAGCCCTGGGGAAGCTGTTGAAGGGAAAGCTGCAGATCTTGCTGTATGCCTCTCCAGCTGAGAGAAAAACCCTGAACGATGTCGGCCTTCTTAAACCAAGATATCTTTCCCTGGATGCCTTACATTGGACAATTTCATAGCCTTGCCTTAATTTGGACATTTTCACAACTTTAGAACTGTAAACTTGCAACTTAATAAACTCCCCTTGTTAAAAGCTGTGGTTTCTACTATACTGCATTCCAGCAGCTTTCAAACTAGGACACCCAGACTGCCCAAACTTCAACAAAAACTCAGAAGGCAGAGAAAGAAACAAGAGGAGTTGGCCCACTCAGGGCACAAAATTAAACAGCAGAGGAAGCAAAAACATTTGAACAACTAATCAAAGACATTGAATCAATTCTCCTAATGGGCTAAAGGAAAACACAGGCATGGACTAAAGGAAATCAAAAGACAATACAAGAACAAAGGAGGAGTGAGAAGTTTTAGAAAGGAATGAAACAGATGTTTTCAGGGTGAAAAATGCAATAAGGGAGACTGAAAATACACCAGAGGTATTCAACAGCTGGTTTGAACCAGCAGACTAAAGACTCAGTAAACTAGAAGACAGACAACTGAAATCATTCAGTCTGAAAAGTAGAGAGAGAAAGAATGAAAAAGTGAGCAGTACCTTAGGGAACTATTGTACAACATGAAGTATACCATCACACACATTATGGGAATTACAGAAGAAAAGAAAGATAAAGGACAGAAAGGGCATTTCAAGAAGTAATGGCTACAACACTCCCCAAATTGACAAGGTATATGAACATAGGCATCCAAGAAGACCAACAAACTCCAAACCGTATAAACCCAAATGGATCCACCCCCAAAACAAATCATCATCAAAATGTCAAATGACAAAGTTGAAAATTCTGAAATCAGCAAGATAGAAATGACTTGTTGCATACTAAGGATCCCCAATAAGATTAGCTACAAAGTTCTCAACAGAAATCACAGAGTTCAAAAGCAGTGAACAACATATTTAAATACTGAAAGAAAAAAATTGCCAGCCAAGAATCCTAAATCTAGCAAATATTCTCTTTCAAAAATAAGGATGAGTGTGAGACGTCCACTGAGAGAGTTTTTGACCTAGAGACATGCTGTACAAGAATTTCTAAAGAGAGTTCATCAGGTTGATGGGAAAGGACAGCAGACCAGTAGCTCAGAGTCTTATGGAGAAATAAACATCTCCACTAAAGGCAATTACATGGATAAATACAAATCCCAGTATTACCATATTCTTGGGAGCTAACTCTACTTTTTATTTCTTACAAGATATAGAATAAATTGAATAAGAAATAGTTATATCTTATGGGCACAAAAAATATAAACATAGGAGCAGAGTTAAGTTGGTATCATTTCAAAGTAAATGCTTATATATTTAAGTTGATAAACACAACCCTCAAAGAAAAGATTTCAGATACATAGAGAAGTGAGAAAGGTGTTAATCTGTTTCACTAAAAAAAACTATTAACTATATGCAAAGGAATGCTGCAATTAAGGAATAGAGGGACAAAAAAAGGTATAGGAGATACAAAAAACAAAGGGCACAATGGCTGAACTAAGTCTTGTCCTATCGGGAATTAAAATGAATGTAAGGGCATTAAAGTCCCTAATCAAAGGGCACAGTGTGGGAGAATGGACACAAAAGCCTGATCAATTGTATGCTGATTACAGAAGACTCACCTAAGACCCAAAGACAAGAAAGGCTTGAAAGTGAAAAAATAGGAAAAATATTTCAAAATAGGTGGCCATACTAATATCAAACCTAAAATAGGTTTTAATTTAAAAGCTGTTCAAGTAAGATCAAAGGTGATGCTAAAGTTATATAGAGAAGGTAGGGATTAAAAATGAGTATGAATGCTGAATCATTATATTGATGGTTCTTTTAGCTGCTCTTGGAGCAGCTAGTTGTAAAAATCTAAAATTGGGGAACTGTAACCCACACTGAACTCTAAAATCTGTTCTGCAACTAATTGTTGCAGTGTGCTTTGAATTTTTTTTGGACATATGTTATTTTTCACAAAACAGTCAATTGTGATGATAAATGCACTGCTATATGATGATGTTGTGAACCACTGGTTGCACACATTGGATGATTACATGGCATGTGAATATATAATATACATCAATAAAAATGCTAAAAAAAACCCTGTTTAATGACAAAAAAGAAGGACACTATGTATATTAGAAGGGTCAATCCACCAAGATATAACATATATGCACGTAATCACAGAACCTCAAGAAGAAAACATTGACAAAACTGAAGGAAGACATAAGACAGTTTTGTAATTATAGTTGGAGACTTCAATATTCCATTTTCAACGATGGATAGAATATCTGGTCAGATGATCATTAAGAGAATGGAGAAACCGAACACTAATATAAACCAACTAGACATAGCAGATGTATACAGAACACTGCACCAAACAGCAGCAGAGTAAACATTCTTCTCAAGCGCACATGGATAATTCTCCTGGATAGAGCATGCATTTGGCCACAAAACAAGTCCCAATACATTGAAAAAGAATGAAATTACACAAAGTGGCTTCCCTGGTCACTTGGAAAGAAGTCAGAAATCAATAACAGAAAGAAAGTTGGAAAATGCACATGTATGTAGAAATTAAACAACACATTCTTATCAATGGGTCAAAGGAGAAATCACAAGAGAATTTAAAAAATATCTTGAGACAAATGAAAATGAAAACACAACGTAGCAAAATGTATGAGATGCAGTGAAGGCAGTGCTCAAAAGGAAATTTATAGCTATGGATGTCTATATTAAAAATAAGGAATATCTCAAATCAATAATCTAACTGGAAGAAAAATAAGAGTTAACTAAACATAAAGTTAGTAGAAGGAAAGAAATAACAAAGATTACAACTGAAATAAAGGAGAAGATAGAAAAGTAAAGCAAGGTAAAACATTTGAGAGAATCAATTAAACTAAAAGATAACACTTTGAAACAATCCATAAAATTGACAAACCTTTAGCTCGGTTAACAAAGAAAAAAAAGAGATGCAAATCACTGAAATCCAAATGAAACGGGGACATTTCTGCTAATCTGGCAGAAATTAAAAGGATTATAAGGGAATACCATGAATGAATGTGTGCCAACAAATTAGATAATCTAGAGGAAATGGACAAATTCTTAGAAACACAGAACTTAAATCTATTTGAGTAGAAATAGAAGAGCTCAACAGACCGATAACAAGAAAAAAGATTGTGTTAGTAAACAGAAACATCATAACAATGAAAAATCCAAGTGGCTTCATTGGTGAATTCTACCAGACATTCAAAGAAGAATTAACAATATTGATAAAATTTTTTCCAAAAAATTGAAGAGAGAACTTTTCTAAATTCATTCGAAGAAGCCAACATTACCCTAATACCAAAGATAGAAAAAAACATTTGAAGAAAAGGAAACTACATACCAATTTCCCTTACAAGTACAGATGCAAAACTCCTCAATAAAATACTAGGAATTCTAATGCAACTGCATATTAAAACAGTTATACACCATGAGTGTGCCAGTTTGAAACTCTCATGTACCCCAGAAAAGCCATGTTCTTTAGTCCTCATTCAATATTGCTGGGAGGGATCTTTCTTATTGTTTCCATGGATATGTGACCCAGCCAATTGTGGGGGGAAATTTTTGATTAGATGATTTCCGTGGAGATGTGTCTCCACCCATTGAAGTGGAGTTGCTTACTACAGCCCTTTAAGAGAGAATCATTTTGGAAAGAACCAACAGAGCCCACACAGCCATACAGTTTACTCCATTTTTCACCTACCTTTATACTTTGTATCTTATAGGGCAGATCTCTGGACTCAATTTCCTTCTCAGCGTATAAAGAAACACTTGCATTCTTATGTTTTATTTGATAAATCACATGTTCAAAACCAACTGAAGATTCCAGGGGTTCAATTCCATAACTGACATTTTCAAACTGCAGCAATCCCCTAAAAATTCCAAAAAATGGATGAACACATTACACATTTTTAAAAAGTCAACAAAATTCCACTTATTTAGTTGTTTTAAACATTTCATGCAGTTTATGTTCAGCCCTAGTGTTAGTAAAGTAGGAAAGCCTTACCGAGTATCCAGGAACTTATTGAGTGGCATAAAATAGTAATGCTATTGATTTTGACCTAGTTATTAATGTTTCATGTTTCATAAATAAAAAAATCTTAATCATAGAAAGCATAGGAGCCATTGAAAGAATTCCCATGTTATGCTTTGACAATGAGAAATAAGTTCTCCAAATATTCATATCACATCATAGAACCCTTGCATATTATTTTTAATTAAAAAAATACTTCCCCAAAAATCCATTTTGTAAACCATAAAATTATATATCACAACCTGAGTCCAGTACATGTGCTCACAAGTGCCAGAGAATTTGGATAATCTTTAATATATCCTTGGTAGTAGCAGAAATTCTGAAAAACAAAGATAAAAGTGCATATATCTTCATTATAATAATTCATATGAAAGAAACTATTTTAAAATATTTAAAACATAAATATATACGTTGAGATCTCTTTCATGTACTCTCAGCTCAGGAGTAAGTTAAGAATTTATACCTGAGTTAATATGGTTTTTGGCATCATTATCAAAGATAAATACATAATATATATATATATATACCTGTGTAGTTTTATCAAATACTAATTTCAAAAATGGTTAAGAATACTAAATGAACATTTGATTCAATTCTCCAAAAATTTCCATACAGATTCACAAAGAGTAAGTGCATTTTCATATTTTTCCTATTTCATAAATTAAATATGACACTGTTACTCATTAGATCAATGTAAAAAACCATCAAAAATTGATTTTTTATTGTCAGTTCTGGATTATTTTGTCAAGGTAGCAGTAAAAATACAGACTGAGTACAAAAGAGAAATGTTTCTTTTCAAAATTATTTGAGCATGACAGTGTACCTTACACTGGATTAACCTTCCCAAAATAATAATTATAAACTCAGGAAAAATATACTTAAAACTTTAACTACTAAGTCAAGCAGAAAAAATGAGAGGAGAGAATCAATATTAAGAAGAAGAGCCCTGCAAAAACTGGGATTTCCATCGTTCAGGTCCTCACCTGAGGGTACTCTCCCAGGCAGCACAGCACAGCACAGAGTGGAGTATCAACTCAGAGCTCCCTACTACTAGCCGGAGGGTGGAGGCACAACTTCAAATGTGCCTGGAAACTGAGGTGTGATATCCAGGAAGGAGGAAAGCAAAGCATGAGGCCAAAAAAAAAACATATTAACTCAGGTGCGAATTGTTAACTTACTCCTGAAACGGGAATACATGAAAGAGATCCCAAGTAGCCCAGCAGGAGCCAAGGTCCATAAAAGCTGTAAGATCTGAAAAGGAATGTTGGTTATCTTCAAACACAGGGAAACAGAGCTCTAGAAGCTGCGTCCAGCCAACTTATTTGCCGGCTAGAACAAAAATTAAAACTCTCTAGAGAAAGATAACAGAAACACAAGCTCTATAAATTAATTTATCAATGAATGTGGCCAGCATATGATAAAAAAATAGTAATAGATAAGCGAACAAATAGAAAAATACATGTGACCCAAAGTCAAAAGAAAAAGTAGGGTAGAGAAACTGGCCCTGAAGTAAATCCAGAATTTAGAAAACACAGAATATGACTTGAAAGTAGGTCTTAAAAACGTGATCAAGAATAGTAGAAAACTTAGGCCTAATAAAGGAAGTAATGAGGAATTTCAGAGGATAGATATAGGTTGTAAAGATGCCAACCACATATTCTAGAGTAAAATATTTAAGAATACACATTTACAATATTTAAAAGTACACTGAATATACCAAATAAATTAAATACTTTGGTATAAGTTTAACAAATTATGTACAAAATATTCATGAGGAAAATTATAAAACTATGATGAAATAAATTTAATAATATCTAAATAAATAGAGATATATATATGCTCATGGATACAAAGAGCCAATATTATTAAGATGTCAATTCTTCTAAACTTGATTTAAAGATGCAATTCAATCCTAATAAAAATCCTGGCAAATTGCTCTGTGTAAACATATAAACATAGTAAAGACCCAAAATAGTAAACACAATATTGAAGAACAATGTCACAAGACTGACATCACCGGATTTTAAGATTTACTGTAAGCTACGGTGATTAAGAGAGTGGGATACTGGTCAAAGAATAGACAGATACAGGACCAAAATAGGAAGTCCATATACAATGTGTTATTTATACCCACATGAAAAAAAATTGGATCTAGACACAGACTTTACATATTTTACAAAAATTAGTTCAAAATGGATCATAAGCCTAAATGTAAAACATAAAACTTTTTCATTTCTGGAAGAAAATCTAGATGGTCCTGGGTTTGGCAATGACTACTTAGGTGGAACTTTAAAAGTACAACTTCTGAAATAAAAATATGTTTGACTTGATTAAAATTTAAAAATTGTGATCTGTAAAAGACTTAAGAGAATTAAAACAGAAACAAAACGTGGGAGAAAGTATTTGCAAAATGAAAATCTGATAAATTACTTTTATGAAAAATAGACAAACTATTAAAACACAATAGTATGAAAACAAACAACCCAATTACAATATAAGCAACAACAAAAAATAACATGGGAACAGACACCTAACCAAATAGCATATACAGTTGGCAAATACGCACATGAAAAGATGGTCAACATCATTCATCTCTAGCGAGTTATAAGTGAAATCAATGAGATCTCACTACACATATATTAGACTGGCTAAAATCGAAAACACTGATAACAGCAAATGCTAACAAGGATGTAAACCAACAAGAATCTTCATTTAATGCTTGCTGGAATGAAAACGGGTATAGTCACTTTGGAAAGCAGTTTGGCAGCTTTTTACAAAACTAACATAGGCTTACAATACCATCCAGCCACTGCACTTGTACATATTTACCCAACAAGATGAAAACTGATGTCTCCACATGTGATGTGCACATGATTAGTAGTTTTAATCATAATTGCCAAATACTGGAAACAACTGAGATGTCATTCAATACTTGGATTTGATAAACAAATTCAAGCATATCTGTTCAATGAAATATTTTCCATTAATAAAAAGAAATAGGCTATCATTCCATGGAAAGACATGGAAGAGTCTTCAGTGCATATTCCTAAGTGAAAGAAGCCAATCTGGAATGGTTAACTACTGTATGATTCCAACTGCCTGACATTGTGGAAAAAGCAAAGCTATAGAATAAAAGGAAAGAGGATCAGGGCATAAAAATATTTGGGGGGAAAAGGCCAAAAGTTCACCATATTTAGTGAGAAACAGCAATTTATAAATCCAAACATCTCATCACATCATAGTAAACTGCTGAAAATGAAAATAAAATCTTGGTT